>NW_024039024.1:0-600000 GCF_016077235.1 Cyprinodon tularosa | reverse complement strand
TCGTATTTATCAAAGTGATATATTGTTTTTTTTTTATTTTGCCAGCATTATCAGCTACTGCATTAAAAAGGACATGCGCCTCAGTAAGGATACAACGTTTTACTGAAAAGATACTTTCCTGCTGATGACAAAGGGGTTGATTGAAGTGGCAAAAATTAATTAGAACTTCAAAGGTAGATAGTATGAAAATTACATTTTATTCTTCCATCATTAAGATAAAAGAATAAATAAATCACACTCCAAAGCCTAATTGGCAATTTTATTCAGCGAACATGAGAAGTTTCACCTTCCAAACAGAGTGTGCTCCTAAAAGTGGGTCAGACTCAACAGGTTTTTAACTGTGCGGAGAGGCTCTGTGTGCGCTGCACTGCAGGAAGAGCTTGAAAGACTCAGGGACAACCAGATGTTGTCAAGCTCTCAAACACACCCCCCACCTATGTGACAAATACAGTTTCTGAAACTGTAACTCAAGTGACAGCGAAATAATAGAAAAAATAAATGCGCATAAGGAAATACACTAGCTTGTATATCTAAGGAACTGTCTTAAAAAAAGAGCTGTTTACCAGAAAGACAAAAAACAAAAAAACAAAACAAAAAAAACATGAATTCTGTTGTATTATTTGATGTATGAAGCAACACCAGAATCCCAAAGTAGCAACTTCTCTTTGCTTCTTTCTTCCTGTTTGACAAGAATGTAAAATTCGTTCTGGGTCTGTCGACATCCGCAAACACACATATGTACACAAACATCGGTTCATACTCTTATAGTTAGGGATGGACCTAATTCCAAAGCTCACTGACAGGCAGCAGGTGATGACGCCAAGGCCAGCTGCCGCTGCCCCACCTCCGCTCAGCTGTCCGAGTTCAGAGCAGCCTTTGAACAGCCTGTTACCCCAACACAACACCAAGGAAAAGCAATCAGCTCCAGAGGTACAGCACTCTCACAGCAGATGGCGCGGGAGATGAATCGAGCCATTATATTAGTGCTGGATAATTCCTCAGATGAAGCTAATTAAAAAGAAAAATAAGTGCTATCCTCCCTCGTCTTGCCTCCTTTGCAGTATTGACTGGAAAGTCTGCAGACACTATCTTCACTAAAACATCAAAGAAAATTAAAAGTTTCTTTATAACCTGCTAAAAAAAAAACAGAACACAAAAAAAATTGAATATGCGGTATGGTTTGTTTTTGTATTGGAAAATAAAATCCATAATTTTAACACTTAGGTTGAAATATCAAAGTCATATATAGGAGCAGTGTTATGCCAAACACTGGCAAAGAAGGATATGACAACCTTTAGTAACCTTTATTAAGCTTTTCTTTTATCCAGAAAATAATTCAAAACACTCTAAATAGGGACTCTGTGTGTATAATGTTTATAGTCTTCATTTTGTTAAGGTATGTTTATAACTAGGTGAGAAATTAACTTTTTCTGTGTCAGAATTGTAACCGGCGCTTTATGAAAACACCAGTCAGAAAGAACTGTGTCAAAGAGCTCCACAAATACGGTACCTACTCCGGCTTAAACCCGAGGAGACAGAGACAGGTGACACCGGAATGGGGATCTCAGTTAGCTTCAAAGGATTTAGGTAAACTCTGAAACAGTGCTTATGGCTCTCTTATCCACTTTTGTGTTAATGAAAAGCATGTCCTGAATCTGTCAGTGGAGATTAGGTGAATATCATTACTATTGTCCTTTTGCCAATGTAGATTCACTGAATCCAGAGGGATTACAGTCCAACCCATCCCAACCTCTCTGCACCAAAGAAACTTGCATAAATTCTGACTTACCCATGATCCTTATCCTGACTTATCCTGTTTTCTACTTCATCATTATTTAGCATCTTTAAATAAACATTAATTTACAGGCAGCACAACTTAACCAAGACACTTGTATTGAGTTTAAAAGCTCAACCACCTTGACTTTTATTTAATAAGTCATGCAAGATTTTAACTAGAACTACCAATAAATGTAAAGGTAAAATAGGACATAGGATTCGGGTTGCAACCTAATAAAAATTTGACCATTTAGCATTTCACTTGCAGTGTCATGTAAAAAAAAAAAAAAAAAAAAAAAAAAAAAAAAAAAAAAACTTTTTAACAATCACTAAATTCAAATTAATTCAGGGGAATTGCACAAAAAGTTATTGACAATTTTAATGTAGAGAAAAATAAAACAGGGTAACTAGTTAGTAGGGACTAGTGACATTTATTTAGTTACATTTACATGAGGGACATTTAGAAGAAAAAAAATCTTCCTTTAGGAATGGCTGGTCTTTAATGGATTCAAACTTTTCTGAGATCAGGTAAATCAATCAGTTAATAAATAAACAGTAGATACTGTTCCAGGAAGTTCTTTTTTCTTATGTATCCTTTATGTGTTACCTACTTAAAATATTAGTTTCATTAACGTTGAAAAAAATGTGTATGGAAAAGTGTTTCTTTGGTATGAATATATGATAATATTTTCATTTTACTTTGTACTTTGAAATACCAGAATTTGCACATAACTGTCTGCTCTGAAATATTAAAAAACATCTTCTGAGCCAACAATTACTCAGTAGATTGACTATTTTATATATTTTTTGTTTGTTTGACTACTTTCTACTTTTGCTTGAGTAAAAAAAAATAATGGTTAAAATTGTGCTCTTCATAATCAAGAATTTTGTTTGGGGAAATCCACCCACCTTTGGCTATAACCAAATGAATGAGATCCTAGATGCAAGCTCCTTGAATGAGTTTCCTCCACAGGCCGCCTGGGAACGCCCTTAGAAATGGAGAAAGGAGCTTGGTTATCCAAGAGAGGCTCGGAATAGAGCTGGGGATACTTCACTTCCAAAAGAGTAAGCTTTGGTGCCTCAGGCATCTGTTTCAGATGCTCCTTGGAAGGCTCCACTTAGGAGGTGTTCCAAGCAAGTCCCACCAAAATGAGGTCCAGATGACAGCCCAGGAAATACTGCAGAGACTATGTCTCTAGACTGACCCTGAAACACTCTCAGGCTTCCCTAAGAGGAACTGAGGGAGAGAGAAGTCAACGCAGTCTCTGCTCAGACAGCTGAGACTCCTGCCCCCATGGCCTAGTTCCAGATAAAGCAGAAGATAATGGGTACTAATATAGTTTTTTGCACTTTGGGCAAATCCCAAGTGGTAAAAATCCAACATCCAACAGTATATGCACCATATGTAATGTGAAACATAAGGTTTGCACCATTGGGAATTCATATAGCAGGATAGGAAAGATGGACAGTGGATGGGATCAGAGATCAGAGGCTGCAAAAAAAAAAAAAAGACTGCAGTGGAGGTTTAACTTCAGCAATAAAATAGCACTAACTAAACGATACAATAACTGGGCTGTTCATACCTTAGAATAAGCAGGTAGTTAACCTAAATCTAACTAAGAATTTTAAAACAAATTGTTGTTTGCAGAGGTTATATCCATGCTAACTTCATCAGTCTCCATGTTGAAAGCTGGTAGTTACTTACCACAGCAGACTTTCAGGCTTAACTACAAGTGGTGCCGCAAAAAAAAGTCATAAATTAACGGGCTGAATACTTACAATGAAGCTCAATCTTCAGATTAGCATTTTAAATACCTTATTTGAAGATCACTTTCCCTGCTCCTTTCACATCATAATTGTGCATAATTTTGTGTTGATATCCCTTAAAATCCCATAAAAATTTATCAAACTTTGTGGCTGTTGGGTGAAAAGCTTAGGAAAAAAGTTTGCCAGACATAAACACTTCTGAAACAAGTTATACATATGGTAAGGAAAATGTTTTCCCAAATTTTGGAAAATACATGGGGATGTGTAAATCAACTATTTAAAAAAAAAATCTGAACGTATTCTTAATGGTATGTTGATGTTACTGGTATTTTTGTCATAATTCAGTGTGCTCTTTTCCCTTGTCAATATATTAAAGTCTTACCCGCAGAGACCCTTTCACCCGTCTGAATAAATCTCCAGAATCCCTTTAACATAAATGACCAACACAATATTTTAAAAAATGCTGAACTGCTCAGCTGTCTTTTAGCTTTATAATTGTAATTATGAGAAAATATTTTTAAATATATAATCAAGGTTATTTCATAACCTATTTTATGACATTCTTAACCCACAAAATAAATTAGAATAAATAAATGACCAGGCTTAAACAAGACTCTGCTCCTCTTTCTATCTGTCCCTGTTTCTTTGAGCCCAGCTACTTTCTCTGTGTGGTTTCCTTCTAACGAGACCCATGTGAAACATTCTCATCAGAACTTCACTCCTTTGGTAAGATTATTTCATCAAACCATCTTTCATGCGACTGGGGCATTCTGCCTTGTACTTAACTACCAAATGACTGAATACCTAATATTCGTTTTTCTGTGATTTTAAATGACTTTGTTTTCTACACATAGACAAGCAAACACATGGAGAAGGAAAAATATATATATATTTTTGGACCAACCTTTAAACTCATTATTAATGAGGATTTTTCGCCTGATCATCTTGTTACATCCTGTTGAGTAAAAAAAACAAAAAAAAAACAAACAAACAAACAAAAAAAAAACACTATATTTGCTTTTGTGATAATCAAATCACAAGGGAATTTACTCAGGGTTGGTTGAACAATTGTCAGGCCTCAGAACAGAGGACCCAGTATTCAAGATAGACAGACGGTTAGTTCAAAAGCGTTAATTTAAACACAGCGTATCTGCAGTAAGAGCAGGGACTCCTAAGGCAGGAATCTCTGCAGGAGAGAAATACAGGTTAGTTACAACGTTAATCTGATGGAGGATGATCATGAAAATGTGAGTCACTAACATGTTTGTATAGTTTAGTCCGTTACCAGAGAACAACGTTGATTCCAGCCAGTTGCCTGTAAACAAGAGGCGGCGGGCACTGCCCAGAGAGTCCCAGACACCAGTGCCCTGGAATACAGAGAAAAGCAGGATATCAGATTCAAGTAGACGGAAGGCAGGATAATCCAGAGGGTGAAGCCAAAGCCAATGTCGAGGATGTGCTCAGGATCCAGAGCCAGGACATTGGAGGTTCCAAAGGGAAATCCAGGTTGTTGACAAGGAGCGGTTCCAAGTTCAGTTAACAGGCAGAATCCAGCAGGAGTCCGAAGACACGGCAGGCAAACAGATCAGACGAGAACAGGCAGGCTCAGTGGTTGAGCAAGGCAGAACAGGTCAGGATCAGGTAATCAGAAACACTAAGGTAATGCTGGAACACTCTCACCTCTGGCTAAAGAATAATTTGGTACTGGTGACTGGTTAGAGGGCAGGTTAAATAGAAGCTGGAGATATATCAGATGAATGAGAAACGGGGAGGAGCCTTGCAGGTGAATGAAATGAGTTATCCAGCCAGTCATCGGTGCCAAGATCATGACAACAAGGACCACTTATTTGTTTAGCCCACAGCTTTTATTACACATGACAATATCCCCAAGAGGAGGCAATAGTCATAGGCTGAACACATGTTTTAAAAAACTGATGAAGTTAACCAAATTTACAATATTGTTTATTAAAGGGTGGTAATGGAATAAGTGGGTTAGGTTTACTTCATCTCTGCTGGGTAATTTATGATCCCTTTCAGGTCAGAGAGCTATTGCAGATATTTAGTTGATGTCATAAATTATCATTCCAAGATACTTTGCTAAATTATAATTCCAGAGGCTGTGCTTAGGGGCAGACTAAGCAAATTCAGGCCAGGAATTTTATAATACTCTGGCCAGCATAACCTGATTAAAGCAAACCTCCAAGACTGAGATGAGTGCGCCTTAATAATAGGCTGTCTGCACATCTAATCAACTGAATCACTGCAAAATAATTGTTTATGTTTTGTTGAAGGGCAAGCAAAAATAATTGAATTGCTTATTATGACCTTGGTTGCTTTTAAATTTGAACATACTCTTGCTTTCTCTTAGTACAGTTGGTTGCTCTGCAACATGAAGTAAACCTTCCAGATAACCTATATTTGTAAGGTTAGTTGTATACAGATCATCATAACCATGCATATAACTTTTATCAGGCCACTGGGAAATGTTCTGGACCTTCTGATGGCTCCTCAGGGCTCTGAGCTAATATTCAACATTCATAGTCAGTTAACCATGACATTTAATAAAAAATATATAATTTACAAAACTATATTATTTTTGCATATATTTATTTTACATTCTATTATGAAAAAAAATTCCAATACAAATTAATTTTAATGACAACAAAATTTAAAAGAATACTATACTACGAAGGTCAAATTTTCTGTGTTAGACTTTATTCTAAAAAATATATATATATATATTCTTACAGGTCATGTATTATGTCACATTTGAATATAAAAAGTATTACCACAGCTGCACTGGACAGCGTGTTTCCCCTTATGACATCATAATGGGCAAGATTTTAAAACAGACCATTTTGAGCACACATCTGCTAAGAGGTGGAAAAGGGTAAATGATAGAGGTCAATTTAACTTTTATTCATTTGTGAACCCGATAAGACTGTTATAAATATTTATAAAAGAAATTCTGCATAATATGGGACTTTAATGTTAATTAATTGACAATCAATGACATAAGTTTGGAACATGCGAACAAAAGCCCACTTGGTAACATTCTAGAGGTTGCTTCCTTTCATAAATAGAAATAGGGGACACCTATGTCCCCAATAACAAAGGATTTCCTTGTTTGCTTTCTTATTATATTCCGAAAATATGGCAGCTCATAGGATTCTTCATCTGTCACTTAAGGCCATTTTCTTTGCAGCATATCTTTAATATATATTATAATGATTTCGTGTGATATGTCCATTTAAAAAGCACTCCAAACTTAAAGTTGACTGTATGAAAATCTGACAACGTTTCCTGACGATGTAAATTTTGAACAGAATAAAAGTGAACACATTTACAAAATGCAAATTAGCCTATTAAGCAGTAAGTGTAAGTCCAACTACATCTAAAATACATCACAGACATGCCACATCTATAAAATGTAAAACCATCAAATCTCTATTTTAAGGCTTGTGTGAAGTGGTCAGCAATAAAAGGGATTCAACAGAAAAGTTGAGCTTAAAGCCTTTATTGAAAACCTGCCCAATTCTGAAGCTCTGAAAATTGTAAACCTGAAGCTATTTTTCCCCAATATCTGCTTCTAGATACCGAAGAACAGAAAGAGTGACGAACAAAGAAAGAAACTGAACCCTTTGTTTTGTCACTTTTCAATCAGTGACAGACAAATGAGGTATCTTTTAGAAATTAACCCCTTCCACAAAATGCCTTTTAGTTGGAAAACAACACTGAGGTGCATGAATTTAAAATATGAAAGCAATCTCTCCTAATGCATGCAATGCAGTTAAATATAAATCTTAACTACAGCAGAAGAAACAATATTCCTGAAAAAGGTGGAACATATCTGTCTTTTACGTGACATTGCTTTTAGAGTTGGCATTAAAAACAGAAACTTGTCAAGAAATGTTGGGGAGTTCAAATCAAGTTCAGAGCTTTCGAGAAGACTGCAGGCATAAATGAGAGTCAGTGCAGGTTACAGGCTACACCGAAAGCTAAGATCAGTTTAAAAATTCATAGAGTATCGATCCTTTCTCTAGGAAAGTAAAACAGCAGAAAGGCATATTGGAATATACAGTAAAGTACAATGTTCAATGTACAAATTGTGGAGGCCATGGATTGTTGATCCACTAGGAGGTCAGCATAGGTCATAGCTATTGCTCCTATGCAAAGCAAGTTTCTTAAAGCCTGGTTTATGTTTGATGTGTCTGCAAGGTCAGCAGATCCAAATTATGTCGTTTACCTGTTGACACTAAAAGTCCCTGTCATTCAAGTAGAATTTTAACCAACTGAGTGGCAACCAAGCTTTCTAGGCACTCTTATTAAAGAAAAAAACAAATCTCTCTTATTACTCAGTGCATGAACATGCAGTTAACACTGTACATGTATTTTTCTTTTTTTTTAATTGTATGTCAGAAAGAGGAAAAATGAAAGAGAAAACTGTTATAAAAGTCACCGAGTCAATCTGACACAGATTACTGTTTACAGAATAACCACTTATATTATTCTGATTTCTTGGTGGCATTAAAAGAAGTAAAAAAAAAAAAATCCATCAAAGTGGTCATTTCTTTCAGACGTGATAACGATAATTCCTTGTCAGTAGTTTACCCTGCCTGCCAATAACAAGGTATCATGCAAATAGCTTCAGAAGTGCCACTTCTGTCACTTCAATAAATGACAGCACACAACACAGGCGTCTTCCAACACCGTGCACACATCAACAGAAAATCAAATAGGGCTTGCACTGGAAAAGTAAACTGCAGAGAACCATCAGACGATTTTCGAATATCTGGTTGACCCTGCAATTTCATCACACAAAACTAGTCAGATATGACTGATATAGTACAGTAAGAGTTGAAAATGAATCTTAAATGGCCAAGCTCTTATCCAAAGTGTAATTTCCACTTGATGACGTGATTACACGCACTCTTGGATGGAAATTATGTTGTTGTTTCTTTTCTCAAATGCTTTTCTCATCAGCCTGCTGGACAGCAGATTATTTGGAGTTGGGATTTTTCTCGCAATTTTCAAAACACAAGCTCCCTCCTCACATTTAAAAGCAAATGCTATTGCTGTTGTATAAAAAAATGTCTTTCATCCATAGAATCTCAACTTTCCAGCTTTGGTCAGAGATAAAATTAAGTGCAAATTCGGAACACACAAAAATAGCATGCAAAACAGATAGGAATATTGTGTAAACGGAACCTTGAAATGCTAATATTGTTGCATGGTTCGAAACTTTTTCTGACAGATATTCAGTAGAATAGTTTGATGTTTATGTAAATCATATCTTGCTGACAGATGTAATGCTGTCTTTGTGTCTTTGGCGAAGCAAACAAAGGGAAAAGCAGGAAGGGGAGAGTAAGTGCTGAAGAGCTCGTCTATTGTTTCGACAGCTTGTGTCCCTAGCATCTGGCATCAAGCGACAACAGCACGTCAAGATTAATGAAAAGTTACTCTTATTCATCTACTGCATGCTGTACAGTATATAAATATATACTCTCTTAAACACATACACAAAAAAAAGAAGAGCAGGGACTCATGTAGTGCCCAGCAGTTGGTGGCTGTGCTGTTTCATTTTAGAAAACTTTCAGAACTTTCAGGACTGCAAAACTCACAAGACGAAGCTTCAGCTGTACTGTACCACAATTTAAAAACAAATGCTCAGCTCACGGTTTAGCGACGAGATAATCTTAATGTCCTCCTCGCTATATACTGAAGCTTTAAATTCCAATCAATGAAGTGAAATTAAAGACCATGTGAATGACTTTCGGTGCAAGTCGACTGAGCGGACTTGTTAGTGGGAGCAGGGCCACAGTAACAAGAGTGTAGCACAGACTGCTCCCTCACTTTCGCTTTTCCCATTTAATTTTCCAATCCACTTCCCCCACATAGTTAGGAGAAGTGACTTTTGTTCTGGTTTGATACACCATCTAATGAGAGCTACTAAGAGCCTGTTGAAATCATTCCTTAATAACACATTTGAATGCTGTGAGTGGGGAATATTTTTTTTTCTTCCTCTATCTCTCCATTCACGGCTTAACATATTCTTTCACTCACAATTTTCCCCATTTTACTTTCCTTGCTTTCATTAACTGTACTTCTAGTAGAGGAAAATGTGTTTTGAAAATCATCACACTTTGATTTTATATGATTTTAACAAGTAACGCATTTTGGTTTTACCGGTGGAGCTGCAGAGACATCAGCAGATCATAAAATAAGCTGCATATGGGTCTGGGATTTTCTCTGCTAAGATTCACTAGAAGAAATATTCATGCAAAATAAGCTGTTATCTCAATAAAGCTGTAGGATTTAGGAAGTAGACTTGATTTGATCCCAAATTGGCAACACATCTACCATGAAAACTTACAATAATCTTATTTTCAGGCATGCTGAATTCTGTAAGGGAATGCGATGCTTTCTATAAATAATTAACTACTCACCACTATGTGTAATCACCAGATGCACTATTGAACTGATAAGTACATGACAGCAGGGCTTGCCCATCCTTAATCTATTCCTCTTGCTTGACATACTCCATCTGTAACAGGAACAAGTGACCTGACCTCTCTGGCAGTATTTCTGTCTGTTCGAACCTCCTCTGTGATTTAAATGTTATCTGTTTCAGAGATAATACACCGCTTCCTCCACTTCCCCAGGCTGTGGGTATTAGTTACAGCTGAAACACTGGTTGGTATTCTGCTTTGAATCTTGGAATTGTGTCGGCACCTTGAGCTTTGATTGGATCTGTGCAAATACATATGCAAATTTGCCAGACATGAGTTCTTGCTCAGGGTGAAATGGAAAACAGTGGTTGAATTCTGACGAGGCTTCCGCATGGACTCTCTCTCTGCTCCTCTTTTTCTCCTTAGAGACCAGTATTTGGTGATCTATAAATTCCCAGTAAATCTCAGAGCCTGGGTGCCTTCCCTGACATTTCCACACTCCCACATAGCATATTTTTAAGCAGGTAAAATCCATAATCTGTGTCAATGGTATCACACAGTGTACTCACAGGGGGCCCAATGTGCACGAAACTGGCCAAGGAAGAAGTACAGAGGCTCAGAGAAGCTAAAAAAAATAATTTTTGTTCTTACCTTTGTTGTTATACACATGCCTCTGGGCCTACAGCACAGTTCCTCTTAGAGCATTAGCGACAATCCAATAGTCTGCCTTTAACTGTATTTATATAACCAGACTGATCACAAACATTCAGCTCTACCTACTTTTAACATATTTTTATCTCTACTTGCCTTTATCCAGCTTTTATTTTCCTTTCTTTTTTATTGGTTATTTTTATTTGTGCTACACAAAAAACTTGCCTTGCCTTTCCTTGCCTAGCTGTTTGGATACTGGAGATGGTGAACTCATTACTTCATTACAGGAAAGGTAAGACTAAATACTTTGAATATTTCAGAACTTTTATTTATTTATAATTAATCATATATATTATTTTTATTATATAGTCTTTTAATTCAAGAAATTAGGTTTAAAATAAACCCATATAGAAACAACAAATTCCTTTAACACCAAGGGTTCTTTTACTAAAAATTTCATTCAACTTTTATGACTGTGGCTTACATCTAATAGAAACACAAAATCTAGTTGCTCCAATAATAACTGTATTAAAACAAACAGAAAATTATTATTCATAAAGAAATATTTCTTACACAATTGCAGAGGGGATGTGAAAGCTGTCTAGCTGACACATTCTGGAAGAGGGCTAAGCCAAAAATATTATTTTTAAGCAAGGTGACTCTTCACTTTAGTCAAGCATACAATTGGAAGGTTTACTGCTGGAAAGAAATGTGACAGAAAAAGATTCACTACCAACAAAAATAGTTTTGTGACAAAAAGGGCATCTAAGGATGACGGGATCAGCAGGACTAAGAAGCAAAAGTACTAGACTATTGCTCAGGGGTGTAAAGTTCTATTTGTTGACAAAAGTTTCTTTTAAAAACACATTCTTATATTATGAAGGAAGAGTGGAGGAGCACATAACCTAAGCTACTTCAGGTCAAGTTTTAAGTTGAGGTTGATTTAGACGGCGTCTGCTGTTGTTGGAAATGCTGGTTTTATTTTACTGCAAGACTTGGTTGCTGTCGACTCTGGCAACATTTTTGTAATAACTTTACAATACATACCTATATTTATACATACATTCATATATTTAAGTATATAGCAGTATAGATATATATTGGCATGTAGTTTATGTATTTGCAATTCAATGTTGAATAAGTTGCACAGAACTAGTTATTGTAGAAGTTGTACATTTGTCCAAAGAAAATGTTTTTTGTTGTTTGTATTTTTTATGCAATATCCCATTCTTAACATGCAATGGGGAGCACCAGAGAAAACCATGTCCTTTTTAACCATAAAAGACTTGGCTGAGAACGAGCAGGCATGTTCAATGTCACTGGCAAGTTGTAATTGTTTTGCTTTTGTTAAGTTTCTTCAATTACTTCTATTATTTCTTTCCAGAAGTTTTGAAAATTGCTTTCTATGCAACAAAGGCAAAAATGATTTATCAATTAACAAAGAAACAATCAAACATTAATTTTTTTTATCCCCCACTTTGTGGTGCTAACATTTTTGTACTTTTAAGTCAAGTTATGTGAAGTCACTTTTAGAAAGACTTTCATATAGCTTCCCTGCACTAATATACAACATCTTTTCACAGTTTTTCATCATAGCAAAAAAATTATAAACTTAAATACATTATCCTGAAAAACTGTATCAATGTCTATCTGCTTATAAAGCCCTTTGTCAGACATACAAGAACATTCTCAGTTTCAGTTGGTATAATTTGCTAAAACTGGGTCTGACTCATTTAATTTTTCTGCAAATCCACTATGATAGTAAATCTGTCTGGTACAGGTAAAAAAAATATTACTGATAGAAAAAATTGTGAGAACTTGACTTAAGAATATCTAAACCATCCCTCAAGGAGGTGCTGGCTTATCAGTACCTGCCTTGTCTTACATGCATTAGATAACTGTCAGTGAGCATAGATATAAACCTCTGCAATTTTAAAACACCTCTATTGTCAACAATACCTAAGCAGTCAATACATTTGCTATTTCTAAATCTTGAATACTTATCTAGAAGTTCTAAATTTAAGACTACATATTGGCCACATGAGTTGCTGTAAAACAAATGGTGTTTGACTGATTTTTAGAACGTCAGGAGACGATTTTGCAAAGAAGATTTCTTCATAGAGTAGGGCCATTGTGGACAACAGTGAGCATCCTCTTTAGATACAGAAGATCTTATACCGTATTTTCACGACCATAAGGCGCACCGTACTAAAAGGCGCACTCTCAGTTATGTGTCCCATTTCTGTATTTAACACACACATAAGGCGCACCGGACTATAGGGCGCGTTTTTTATATACAGGTACAAGTCCTCTACTACCTTTAAATACCTCTACTGCGTATTTAAAAATACAGCGGGGGCAAAACTGAGTATGACTGTGCTTTATTCATGTATTTATTACAAAGTATTAATCAAACCTGGCAGCTGGCCGTGAGACAGAGACATCGCAGATGACACAGCGCTGTGGTCACTCCTAAATTAACTTAAAATCCTGAAACCTGCTGACGGAATATGTTCGCTTTTATTGCCGGTATCCTGGTGCCTGCAGCTAAAATTATTTAGATGAAAAACACCTGCCAGCAGCCGCGGTGAACCCCAGGCTGCCCAGCCTACAGGCTGCTGATGAAGAGATTTCTGCTGTCAGCGCACCGCTGGTATGTGGGGGTCTGAGCGCCTCCGACAGAAATAGATAATCTGGATGAACTGCCTGCAATTATTAAGTTTTCAGGTGGACTTTCTCACTTAAAAACATATTAAAACTACTTTATTCCCACTGATCACAGCAAATATAGCTGCAAGATTTAGATTATTTAGATGAAAAACACCTGCCAGCCACCGCGCTGAAGAGGAGGAGGAGACGCGCCCGCGGCTGTTGAATTAAGTTTTCAGGTGGCCTTTCTCACTTAAAAACATATTAAAACTACTTTATTCCCACTGATCACAGCAAATATAGCTGCAAGATTTAGATTATTTAGATGAAAAACACCTGCCAGCCACCGCGATGAAGAGGAGGAGACGCGCCGGGGATGCTGTTGAATTAAGTTTTCAGGGAGAAAAATACAGCGGGAGCAAAACTGAGTATAATTGTGCTTTATTCATGTATTTATTACAAAGTATTAATCAAACCCATCAAAGTCATCATCCTCTGTTTCTGAATAAAACAGCTGCGCTAAATCAGACATGCCAGTTTCCCCTTCTGCGCTGTCAGTCACTTTCCGTGCAGCGCAGCTCCTCAGAAATAATGCCGGCTTTTGCGAAAGCTTGAACAACAGAGCCAGCAGACACAGTCCATCTACAATCCATCCGCAAACTGTGGCGTAATCTGCCCGGCGCTGCCTTCCACTTATCCTGAAACTGTGGTCTCCGTCGGTCATCCATCGCTCCCACGCCGCTCGCAGCCTTACTTCGAACGGCTGCTTCACACCGATGTCGAGCGGTGGAAGCTCCTTTGTCAGACCCCCGGGATAACGGCGAGCACAGCGTTCATTTGATTCACCTTTTTTTCACATCGGCTGTGAGATGGGCACGCAGCGATGGTGATGCGTGGAAAAAACCACCTAGTCTTCTCACATACACCTGCCTCAGCCACGCATCCATCCAGCCTTTTCATTTGCGTTAATATCATATGTCATCAGAGCGCTGTCTGTCTCGCTGGCAGCTCCCAGATCAGCTTCTCTGATTGGTTGATGCGGCGCGTCCAGCAGCAAAACTTCAATTTTTCCATCTCGAGCAGCAGAAGCGCGGCGCTTCAGATGCTTAAACGCTCCCGACGTGCTGCACCAAAATGCGCTGCGGGACCTTTTGCTGCACCTATATGCGCGTCAACCATTGACTTTGCATGTAAACACGCTGCTTCTGCTGCTTCTGCTGCACCTGCTGGGTCCGGTTCACACCGATGTCGAGCAGCGTTAATTTGTTTCCCCATGTTTTTCACATCAGCTGTGAGATGGGCACGCATGGAGTTACATATTAACAGCGATGGTGAGGGGTGGAAAAAAACACCTGGTCTCCTTACATTCAGCCACTCTTTCATCATCTCCTCAATGAGGTGGTCTCAAAAGTCGCAGTTACAACACACATAAGGCGCACCGCACCATAGGGCGCACCGCACATTTTGGGGGAAAAAAAAGACGTTTAAGTGCGCCTTATAGTCGTGAAAATACGGTACTGTACAGAAGATCCATACTGCCTTCAGACTTCTACAACAAATGGTTAAAAAAGAAACGACAACAAATTGCAATATTGAATCACCCTTTGGATTAATAAAGTAGTTTTTATTGAATTGAATTCAATTAACAAGGGAAATAATCTAATAAAGAACCAATGCAGTATAAAACCTAAAATTTGTATTCACCTGGACTTCAGTATTGTATACCTTTTTACTTTTGTGTCTAACTTCTAAGTACATGCTTTCTGGGTTACAAAGGAATAGTTTAAGAAGTCTGCAAATGTTTCAAAATGTGACTACTTGCATTGTAGGAATAACAGTGAAATATGAACACACAAGCCCTATAATAGGATCTCTTCCGTGGTTGTGTTAAGTATCATTTTTGTGTTTAGTATAATTTTTTAAAGGCCTTGCTACTCACCTACCAGGCTTCCTTATGAGGTGCCCCCAGGGACATAAATCAGAATTAACTTGCATATACACATATTAAATTACACTCTTGCATATAATATACTGAAAACCTCACACAAACACTAGTAAAAAGCTCTCACATAAACTAGTGAAAACATTGTCCTCTTATATAATCTACTCAAAAGCTCTCATACAAAGTAGTGAGAACTGTTCATATAAACTGGTGAAAAGCTTTACCTTTCATACACACTACTAGAAAGCTTTCATATACACTATTAAAAAGCTCTCATATACACTACTACAACGCTCTCATATACACTATTAGAAAGCTCTCATATACACTATTAGAACGCTCTCATATACACTATTAGAACGCTCTCATAAACACTATTAGAACGCTCTCATATACACTATTAGAACGCTCTCATTAACACTATTAGAACGCTCTCATATACACTATTAGAAAGCTCTCATATACACTATTAGAACACTCTCATAAACACTATTAGAACGCTCTCATATACACTATTAGAACGCTCTCATTAACACTATTAGAACGCTCTCATATACACTATTAGAACGCTCTCATAAACACTATTAGAACGCTCTCATAAACACTATTAGAACGCTCTCATAAACACTATTAGAACGCTCTCATAAACACTATTAGAACACTCTCATAAACACTATTAGAACGCTCTCATAAACACTATTAGAACGCTCTCATAAACACTATTCGAACGCTCTCATATACACTATTAGAATGCTCTCATATACACTATTAGAACGCTCTCATATACACTATTAGAAAGCTCTCATAAACACTATTAGAACGCTCTCATATACACTATTAGAAAGCTCTCATATACACTACTAGAACGCTCTCATAAACACTATTAGAACGCTCTCATATACACTATTAGAACGCTCTCATACACGCTACTAGAAAGCTTTCATACACACTATTAGAAAGCTAAAATATATGGTCCCCCTCCTTTAATTTAGGCAAACATTGCTCAAATATCACCGAATCCAGATGGTTTGTTGTTGATGAAGAGAGGAATAAACACAGTTTAAGATTTGCAGCTAAATTAATTTGTTTCTATATTATGGAACTGCTATCAGGCACTTCCCATCATCTTATATCAGTTCTGTCAGGCTGAAGTGAAAAAACTTGGAAAGAGACTGATTCTCTTGGCGTTTAAAATAACAACACAAAACAGCATAAGAAAACCGCATTTATTTTTTTTATTTTACAATTTTGTAAACAACAGCGGCTGATTAAACTAAATTTCTCACCTTGTATAATTTTACGACTTTTTATTTAACCAAGAAATGATCCGAAAGGCCTGGGAAATGATCAGATCCGCTTATGTGGCTTCAACGCGCGGCGCGCTCCCGACACAGGTGGAACAGATTTTCACATGGGAACAGAATTTCGCACAACACCGGAAAAGGATCTCTGTTGAAGCAAAAACATAAAAAATAAAGTCGAGTAATGCCCATGCTTCTGTGAGTTGTTTAGCGGATAGCTGAGCATGAATCAATAATTTTATTTGATACAATTTCGGCCGGAGATAGCACAAAATGTACGGAGCTAGCCAGAATGACATCCGTTTAAAACAACTTCCGGTGTAATGACGGTCCTTCCTGTTTCACTGAAACGCCTTCCGTTTCAACTGAAACACCTTCCGTTTCAACTGAAATCCGCTAATAGCTTTTCAGTAGTGTGTATGAGAGCTTTCTAGTAGCGTGTATGAGAGCGTTCTAATAGTGTATATGAGAGCGTTCTAATAGTGTATATGAGAGCGTTCTAATAGTGTTTATGAGAGCGTTCTAGTAGTGTATATGAGAGCTTTCTAATAGTGTATATGAGAGCGTTCTAATAGTGTATATGAGAGCGTTCTAATAGTGTTTATGAGAGCGTTCTAATAGTGTTTATGAGAGCGTTCTAGTAGTGTATATGAGAGCTTTCTAATAGTGTATATGAGAGCGTTCTAATAGTGTATATGAGAGCTTTCTAATAGTGTTTATGAGAGCTTTCTAATAGTGTATATGAGAGCTTTCTAATAGTGTTTATGAGAGCGTTCTAATAGTGTATATGAGAGCTTTCTAATAGTGTATATGAGAGCTTTCTAATAGTGTTTATGAGAGCTTTCTAATAGTGTATATGAGAGCTTTCTAATAGTGTTTATGAGAGCGTTCTAATAGTGTATATGAGAGCTTTCTAATAGTGTATATGAGAGCGTTCTAATAGTGTTTATGAGAGCGTTCTAATAGTGTATATGAGAGCGTTCTAATAGTGTATATGAGAGCTTTCTAATAGTGTATATGAGAGCGTTCTAGTAGTGTATATGAGAGCTTTTTAATAGTGTATATGAAAGCTTTCTAGTAGTGTGTATGAAAGGTAAAGCTTTTCACCAGTTTATATGAACAGTTCTCACTACTTTGTATGAGAGCTTTTGAGTAGATTATATAAGAGGTCAATGTTTTCACTAGTTTATGTGAGAGCTTTTTACTAGTGTTTGTGTGAGGTTTTCAGTATATTATATGGAAGAGTGTAATTTAATATGTGTATATGCAAGTTAATTCTGATTTATGTCCCTGGGGGCACCTCATACTTCCTTTCCTTCCTCTATCTCTGTGTCTCTGCACCTGTTTGTTCTACTTTGTGCTCTCCAAGGTCAGGGCTCTGGCCTCCTTAAGGTTTCTAAAGCCAGAGGGAAAACCGTTAGGAAGCTGGCCTTTCCCTCTCATGCCCCATCCTAGTGGAATAATTTCCATCAAGACATCAGGTAGGTAAGTTCTGTCGAGGTTTTTAAAGCTAAGTTTAAACACACATGTTACAACTTATGCATGTCAATTCCATAAATTACGTTTCATTGTTTGGATCCTGGTCTTTCTTTTTCTGTTGTTGTTGCTTTATTCTACATAGTTTTACTTTTAACCTATAATAACTATTCAGTGCTTACAAAGTAAAGTAAATTTTATAGATAAAGTTATATTTAGGGTTTTTATTAGAGGCTTGTGTATGTATTTTAGCAGGACGTTGGTAATGGACCACAGTCTTCTGCTTAAACAACCAAAATAGGCACTATGATAGTAAAATTAGTATGTATTATCATGTATTTGTAGTAATTTTGTCAGCCAAGAGATGTTTGGTTTTTTCTTTGTTTTAACAAGGTAAAAACATGTTGTTTTTTTTGGCTTCACTGTGGCTCAAATATTTACTGCTTAGAACCTCCTTTAAAAAACAGTTTTAAAGCTGTGCTCTGACTTAAAGTGTCATTTATTCATGTTTGTTTTTTTTAGTTAAAATCCAATTTCTTTCTCCATTTTCTTCATCTTTGTCCAGGATAAATGTTTTTCCTGCTTCTTTGTTTCTTTTGCTTTGTTTGTCTGTTTTCTTTTGCATTTCCTTTTAACACATATTGTTTTGATTTATCATTAATTTGAGCATTTTTTACATATCTTTTTTTTTTTAATGGGCATTGCTGAAGTGGAATAAAACAGTATTTAAAAAACCCTCTCTTATCAAAGAAACTGTTCAGGGACATATCAATAAATTTGTTTTTGCATCAACAAAAAGGAAAAAAGATCCGCTAAATCATGTTTCTCAAAGACTGGTAATTATATATCTGTTGCAAGAGATTGTCCATCCCTGTTCTTTGGAAAGGACTCATTCAGAATAAATGAATAATTAATTTAAGATGTGGTAAGGTCACTTTTGATTCCAGTTTTCTAATTAAAAGCAACCGCATATGACTTCAACCACACTTCCCCAAACATGGGCTGCTGGACCATTTTCTGTAGGTGCACAGAGAGAGTAGTGGAATCTGTTTTTTGTTTTCTATATAGTCACAAAAGTACATAAAATGGTCAAATAAACTTCCCACTTTCCAAAGACCAACTACAAACATAACAGGGTATAATATTTCTAGCTGATACCAAATTATGGTTAATTAAATCAGTCTATACAGACACATTCCATTCTGAACAAAATGAAAGTGGGATAAATCAATTGCAGCTTTACAAATAAATACAGAGACCATAGAAACACTTACAGCTTTGTCCCATTATTCTTACACAACCTCTCCACACCTCCTGTTCATTAGCACTATTTTAAGCAAATGTATTGCTATTCTTATTTATTCCATTAATTCAGGTAACAAAGATTAAATGTATGATGAACACTAAAAACGTAATTACTATCATGCGTACGTGCACTCTGGTGTTGAGACGGCATTAATAATTAGTTTCAAGGGTTCCTGCTGTTAACTTGTGTTGATGTGATAATTTTTTTTTTGAGGAGTTATGGAAAACTGTCATGCAGCAAGTAGGCAAAGAAGGGTGTATAAATGTGTCTGTGTGTTGGGTTGGGGGTGCCTCTTTCTCTGGAAGAAATAAGAAGCAGATGCACTTACTGTCACAGCCTGTTAACACTGAGCAGCCTGCTAACGGAAAAGATTGTAACAACCCAGGCATTATGTTCCTTTCATTTTTTTTTCTGTTGTGCCTCTAACTAGTAAGTGAAAGGAGAAATTACCTGATTGATTAACAAACTCATTCCTTACATGTAATTAATACACTACTAATGGCCATCCATTTGTCTTCGATGCCGCACAGCAAGAGATGTAGGGCAACATGGTCTGATGAAGGTTCCAGACTGAGCTTTCTGGCATGTGGAAGATTGGGTTTCTTCTGCAAGATTTTGTTACTTAATGGCTTTTTGGAATGCCTTAGGGACATGTAATGGACCATGTAATGGATAAAAGATCATATTGATTGGCATGTGTTGACTTAACAGTTTTGATGGGGAGAATTATGATAAATGCAAGAGGATGTTACAGTGAAAAACAAATGCATTCTTTTCTAGTATTGTGGTGCAATGAATAGTTAAAAGCCGACGACATAATCAATGACATTGCCATAGAAACAAATGTGCGTTAACAGTAGATAATGGAGGATAATGTGGAAACTGGTAGGGACCACGAAGATGAAATGCGTAGGCGAATAAGGGCCACGCTTTAAGTTTTCTTGAACAAAACGAACATGGAAAGAAACAAGAAAGAAGTAAAGTGCTATAATGAGGGGATATGCCAAGTGAGGTTCACAGGATGAAGAGAAAAACTCTGCAAACAGACATTCAAACACAATAAATGAGGAATCAAAGAGGAACTTGCAACAGAGCAGAAATTATTGTTTGATTAAAAATATGTCCCCTGGGAGTTCAATGTAGCTCATTGATGAGCACAACCTAGAGCAGACAAAGAAAACAAACGTTCGTCATTTCATTTAAACTTTTAAACGAGTTGGATTATTCTATCAATAAAATACATGGTCAGTTGGAAAGGTGAAAAAATAGCGCACGTGTTATCGACCTGCTGAAGCCTGGCGTCATGATAGAGATGGAACAAGCGGAGAGAGAAAAAGAAAAGAGAAAGAGAGAGGCGAGCGATGGTGATGGATGACCCAGCATCCAGCATAGTATCATATCTCTGTGGATTAAATGCTTTGGGAAGCTGGCCCCAGAGTGTGCTTGTGCATATCATTAAGGCCCACGAAGAGGAGGAGGAGGGCACGTTAAAGCTGCTGCGTGGCCAAGTGCACGGAGAGGCCACATCTCACAGCTGCTGCTCAGACTCCAAAAGGTTTGCAAAAAAAAAAAAAGGAAAGGATTTTATAACTCCTATTTTTTTACCATTTATTTTAGAAGATAAACATTTCATCTGGACAGAAGAGAAAAAATCAAAGTAACCCTGCAGGACTTGGTTGTTGTTTGCGTCTGAGTGAGTGGGTTGCTTGCCTGCGTGCAAGGTTTAGCTCGCCTGTACTTACCTGGTGTGCTCCCATTCTGTGTCGTTCTTCCGTAAGGCACTTTAAAAACACACTTTGTCAGATATTGAAGTCTACTGTATAATTTGGTGAGTCTGTGCACAGAAGCCGGCTGTGGTATAAGTCATTGATTACACATCAGCTTAGTATGCTGCATTGCAGACCTCTACATTGGTGGAGAAAGCAACTTGAAGCCCCCAATCAATAGCTGTAGCCCGTGAAGCTTTCCGTCAGGTCCAGAGCGAAGGACTTCCCGCCTCTCCTTTGGGCCTGGGCCTAACCTTTCACAGAAAGAGGTGATGAAGAAGCTCATCATTTCTAATGAGGAATTAGCTGTTGGGTCAGAAGAAATGACTGTCAGCAGCACATTAAGGAGTCTGAAAGCTCTTGGAGACTGGGAAGTGCCAAAAATCATTCATATGGGAGCAGGAGATTTCTTGAGCAGCAGATGACAGGGATTAACGGTTGGGCAGGAAACCCTAAAGATAAGAAAACATATCAGGGTTCTGTTTATTACTTTCATACTGGGAATTCTTGAAGAAATTAATTTTACAAAGTCATATGTATAATTCTTAATATATATTTTCCTACTGTTAAAATCTTCTGACTGGCAGGAGACTTTAACCACACACTGTATGATTTGAGTGAACTGTCTCATGCTATACAAATAAGCTAAATTTAATGTTTTTTCTGCTTTGCTTTTAAAGTTTTTAATGGTGTTATCCAGGGGGCTGAAGCTTTCTTTTTGAGGCCACACAAAGATGTTTGGTTCTTTATAGTGATTCAGTATAACTAGTAAAAACTAATACCAAACTGCAGTATTTGGAAATGTTTTAATCTTATTCTGCATACATTTGCAACAACAGTGGCACTATTGATAGAAGTATAATTTTCATTGTTCATTGTTTTCTTTTTCATTGCACTGCAAAATATGTATTTTTTCCTTATTTTTTATAAATACAAAGTTTATTTTAATCGCTATGTTTTTCCTTGTTTTAAAGCTTTGATGTTTGGGACTAATTCAAATATGTTAGTCACATTAGTGACAAATTTTGGCCATATCTAAATTTGTAGCGAGGGTAGCCAAGTGGTTACAAAGCAATGCATCCTGGAGAGGCCAAAAGATAAACTCCATACTATACTCCAGACTAAAACTGGGATGACTCTGGATCTCTGAGCAAGACCCTACATATTTCCATGCCACTGCAAGCTGCTTGCTGCACCAGTCTATTAATTGGGTTTTTTTAATTCTAATTTTGTCAAGGTTCTGCTGTGTAATTGTTTTTGCTAAGAAAAAAAAATTGAGAAAAGTGTAATACTTGCTGACAAATATGTTTTCTAACAATTTGCACCACAACCTAAAAGTGCAAAAAACAGCTTGGTAAACAGCAGAGAATAGAACTGACCTACTAAGAGAATAAAGTGATGGTTTTGTTTTATATTACAACCACTTTAAAAAGAAAAATTTATCATTGTTTATAACCAATTACATTGATTTACTTGCACGTAGAAATGTACTCTGTGAAGTGTGCACATATGTTGGTGACATTTCTTCCTCCATGAACATCTCTCTCTGTCCATCCATCCATCCATCCATCCATCCATCCATCCATCCATCCATCCATCCATCCATCCATCCATCCATCCATCCATCCATCCATCCATCCATCCATCCATCCATCCATCCATCCATCCATCCATCCACAACTCTTGAAAACAATGATTGGCAAATTACAGGCCACCTTAAATTAGCCATATTCTATCTTTACAGACCATGACCAGTTTTTACTTTTACATACACACTATCTTTATGTTCAACACCTCCAGATGACCAGATTCTGCCCCCTGACCAATGAAAAAAAGAAATGACCTGTCCCTGGTTGGAATATTTACCCAACCAACACTGACAGATTTTGGGGGCTATTGATTATTGGAGTAAGATTTTTCTAATGCTTGCCATTTATAAATTCTTATTTGTGTTGTTGACTCTTTGTTGTTGTTTGTTTGTTTGAGGTTCAATTATTCTTCAGGAAGATGCAGCATTAAAGGAAGGTTCTGATTTACTTGATTTTTCAACCATAGTTTCTTGTGGAGTTGTTGTATCTGAAGTTTGTGGCTGTCATAATTTTGTTTTCAGGACCATAGTGTGGACAGGCTTGGAGGCAGCATGGTCAGTTTGTGAAGTTTAAAGGAGAACCTATTATTTTAATGTATTCTTTCTGTCCAAAATTCTTTAAATTATTTTAAATCAGTTTTAGGAATAAATTAATAAATAGAGCTCATTTGAAACCCTTTTCATTCTTTCTTTTTTTTATATGGGGGACACACAGGAATTGACTTGTTTGACTGTGAATGTAGGGTTTGCAATTTTAGCAAATTACTCATCCATTTATCATCATCATATTCAGATCTCTAACACAATAGGTAGAATATGTTAAGACTTCTTTAAACAGATGAAAACAGACACGGACATAGAGATACAAAGCAAGTTAGAGAACCGCATGAATACTGACAACTACTGAAAGCTTAACTAATGGTGAAATTAGGTGCAAAAAAAGGCAGAATGAGGGGAAATGGGTGAACAGATCTACTAATTAATAGGAGGCTTTGGCTGAGGGAGAGATGACAAAATACAACGAAGAAATTAAGACAGCCTATCAAAAAATACAGAAATAATGACAAAAGTAAGTAAAGACAAAATATTTAAGAAAAATAAACAAACAATCACCTGGCACAAATTAAGTCAACAGGGTTAAAAGGGAAAAAGCCAAAAGGAAAAAAAATAACAGAATAACGTGAGCCATAATGAACCAAAACCAAACCATGATTTAACCTGCAGGACCTGAGAGTTAAAGGTAAATCAATATCACCCTTTTATTTGTTTTGTGCTCTTTGGCAACCTGAGGCTCACCAAACATTTAACTGAATGAGAAAACCATCTCTAAACTTCAGCTCACTTTACCCAGCAGCAATACTTACCTGAATCACCTACTTCAGTCAGCAGTGAAGGAATCCACCGTCCTGTCAGCCTTGCAACATGGAATCCTATTGATGACTAGAATCCCAACTTTGTTACTACTTTTTTTTTTTTTTTGTTAGGAACTTAAGCCAATATAACAAGGAAGCAAAGACATACTCACATTCATAGGAGGGCTGAACTTCAAAGACAGAACTTTTATCAGAGATGAAACTCACTGGTTCTATATCATCAGAACCAGTGCAGTCTGCTGGAAATCACATGATGCATTTCATGGTGAAGAAATGAATCATTCCAATTGACAGAAGCACATTCACAGCTAATTAAAAACGTAATTGCGTGCACTTTACCCATTTAGAGGAAGATGAATGTGAAATCATTAGGCATCCTCTGAAAACCAGATGTTCATTAAATTATGACTATACAAATGCCATTGTTCAATAGATTGCCAGAATATATGCTTACAGTAAAATGCTGGCTAATTCAACCCTTAAAGCATTTTAATTGATTTGAGCCTGCAAAAATAACACATTACCAGCACAAATAACCCATTGCTGCTACACAATATGAAAACACCAGCTCCGTTATGACAGTTAACTGTTATTTCTTCCATGTCTTTCTGTGATTCTAAAGCTCATCCATTATTAAGATCAATTCAAGAATCTGAAATGAATTGTGAATGAATAAGAGGTCTGATTAGTCTCAAGAGAAGGATCCGGCTGCCAGGCAATGTTACTTTTTAATAAATAATATCCATAACCTCTAAACTTAGGAGTGTAATCCGCGTTTGATGCATGGTAATCACAGCAGAGACAAGCCTTCATTCTGCCTCTTCTGGCCTTAGACAAAACATCTCTTGAGAATGCAGCAATCGGGTCTCTCTCTGTCTCTCCCCCTCTATCTCTCTCTCTCAATTAGCCCCCACTGTGCAACTCATTGGCTTTGCTATAACAGTCCCTTAACAATACTTACCCAGCCTAGTCATTACTCAGTTTTTCAAGACAGGGACTGCCATCTGCATATTTAGGAGAAATAAGGTAGAGTGTGATAAAGATTATTCCACACCCTGGGGCTCCCTGTGAAGAATAAGAGACAGGCCTTTTCAAATGCAGCAGGGGTCCCAACACAATTTTTTGAAACGGGTGGCCACTATTAGGCTCAGGGACGACCTACACAAATAGACAGCGAGTATTTATTTTATATCCTGTTCACTTCCTGTTTGGATTAACTGAGTGTGCAGCTGTTCAGAGGAACTCCATCTGAAGTTAAGTTATTTTCTCTGTGATATCTCTGTATCTAAGTAACTCTAACTGACTACTTTAAAACATAGCACCTTCTGCTGCACTTTTCTACTGAGCACTTGTCAGTTTCACACGGTTTTATTTCTCATAGCAAGGAGTAGCTAGCCTAGGCTAGCGCTAGCTTAGCATTGCTATGGCTTCTCTCTCTCCCTCCTTGACTCTTTTCCAACTCTTCATTCTTCCTCTCCTCTCTCCTGCTCTCTGTGTCAGATGTTCAGTTATTCCTCTGCCTCCTTTAGTGATAATGGGATGTGTAATAAGTGTAGTATTTTTGTAGCTTTGGAGGCGAGGGTGTCAGAGTTAGAATCCAGGCTTCAGGCTGTTGAACATCCAGGAGTTAAAGTAGGCCCCCCACGTAGCTGTCCTCCAAAAGTGCCTGAGCAGCCAGGCGATTGGGTAACTGTACGCAGAAAGCGTAGTCGTGGATCTCTGCCCACTGGTCACCACCAACCCGTTCACGTTTCTAACCGGTTTTCCCCACTCAGTGACACACCCACTGAGAAGCCCACTCTGGTGATTGGCAGCTCCATAGTCAGAAACGTGGCATTAGAGACACCAGGGACCATAGTCAAATGTTTGCCGGGGGCCAGAACGGGCGACATCAAATCCTACCTGAAACTACTGGCTAAGGATAAGGTTAAATACAGTAAGATTGTTATTCACGCTGGTGGTAATGACACCCGGTTACGCCGATCGGAGGTCACTAAAATTAGTGTTGCTTCGGTGTGTAAGTTTGCCAAAAAAATGTCGGACTCCGTAATTTTCTCTGGTCCCCTCCCTGATCTGACCAGTGATGACATGTTTAGCCGCATGTCGTCATTCAACCGCTGGTTGTCTAGGTGGTGTCCTGAAAACAACGTGGGCTACATTAATAATTGGCAATCCTTTTGGGGAAAGCCTGGTCTGATTCGGAGAGACGGCATCCATCCCACTTTGAATGGTGCAGCTCTTCTTTCTAGGAATCTGGCCACATTTATTAGTCCTCCAAAACCCTGACCACCCAGGGTGCAGACCAGGAAGCAGAGTTGTAGTTTAACACACATCTCTGCAGCTTCTCTACTGTTACCCACTCTTTACTCCATCCAGACAGTGTCTTGCCCACGACCAAAATCTAATAAATTAGCAAAGATTCCCAAAGGAGTAAATCATGATAATCTAATTAAAATCAAAATAACTCCAATTGGGGAAAAAGTTAAAACAATTAAATGCGGTCTGTTTATCATAAGATCGCGTTCCTCTAAAAGTCTACTAGTTAATGACTTGATTTGTGATAATCACATTGACTTGTTTTGCCTTACAGAAACGTGGCTGCAGCAAGAGGATTATGTGAGCATAAATGAGGCAACTCCTTCAAGCTATTTAAATTTTCACATACCCAGAAGTTCTGGGCGAGGAGGAGGAGTAGCAACAATCTTCCAGTCTGACTTACTGATTACTCCCAAAACAATTAATACCTACAACTCTTTTGAACATTTAACCCTTAATTTCCCTGATCCAAATTTCAAGGCAAGAAAACCTCTTCTTTTTGTAACTTTGTATCGTCCACCAGGTCCTTACTCGGAATTTTTGGATGAGTTTTCAGAGTTCCTTTCTGATTTGGTATTAAATACTGACAGGGTCATCATAGTGGGAGATTTTAACATCCATGCTGACATTGAAGGCGATAGCTTAAGAGCAGCCTTTAATGCTATCTTAGACACTATTGGCTTTGTTCAGAGTGTGAGTGGTCCCACGCATTATCATCTTCATACTTTGGATCTTGTGCTGATATACGGCATAGAATGTGAAGAAATAACAGTATTTCCTCACAACCCTGTCCTCTCTGACCACTTTCTAATAACCTTCAGGATTACTTTAACAGAGTTCTCCTCCCCCAAAAGAAGGTTCAATTTTAGTAGATCTTTATCAGATAGTGCAGTTATAAATTTTAAAGAATCTGCTTCACTTTCTCTCTCCTCTGTGTCGTTGAGCAGTGCTGCAGAGTGCAAAAGCTTAGCTTATTCCCCTTCACAGGTTGATGATTTTGTTGATGGGGTTGCTAGTTCTCTGCGTATTGCCTTAGACAACGCAGCTCCTTTGAAAATGAAAACCGTTAAAAATAGAAAGCTTGCTCCTTGGTTTAATGCAGAGCTGCGTACTTTGAAGCAAAATGCTAGGAAACTGGAGAGAAAATATCGCTCCACAGGCCTGCGAGAGTCCTTCCTAGTCTGGAAAAATGGTTTACTGCTGTATAAGAGGACCCTTTGTAAAGCAAGAGCAGCATACTTCTCCTCATTAATAGAGGAGAATAAGAATAATCCTAGATTTCTTTTTAATACAGTTGCCAAACTCACCCAGAGCCATAGCTCTGTTGAACCGTCCATTCCACCTGCTCTTAGCAGCAATGATTTTATGGGATTCTTTATAAATAAGATTGATCTTATTAAAAATAAGATCATAAGCACTCCTCTATCCGTGATTATACCTGAGGTAGTCATGGAATCTGAACCGGGTTTAGACTGCTTTGATCCAGTTGAACTTTCTGAATTAGCAAAATTATTGTCTTCATCTAAGCCTTCAACTTGTATGTTAGATCCAGTTCCAACCAGGTTATTTAAGGAGGTATTCCCTTTGATCTCCTCCTCCATTTTAGATGTGATTAATCTATCTCTGTTACAGGGATATGTACCTAAAGCTTTTAAGGTTGCTGTAATTAAACCTCTGCTTAAGAAACCGTCTCTTGACCCAGATGACTTGGTCAATTATAGACCTATATCCAATCTTCCTTTTTTATCCAAAATTCTTGAGAAAGTAGTTGCCAAACAAGTGTGCGGTCACTTACACCATAATGAACTTTTTGAAGAGTTTCAGTATGGCTTTAGAGCTCATCATAGCACTGAAACAGCTCTGGTGAAAGTCACTAATGATATTCTCATGGCCTCAGATAATGGACTTGTATCTGTGCTCGTCCTGTTGGATCGTAGTGCTGCATTTGATACAGTTGACCATAATATTCTTTTAGAAAGACTTGAATATTTTGTTGGAATTAAAGGAACAGCACTAGACTGGTTTAAATCTTATCTATCTGATCGAATTCAGTTTGTTCATGTTAATGATAGATCTTCAACACGCTCAAAGGTTACCTGTGGAGTACCACAGGGTTCAGTGCTAGGACCAATTCTCTTTACTTTATACATGCTCCCAATTGGTAGAGTTATTAGACAGCATGGGATTAATTTCCACTGTTATGCTGATGATACCCAGCTATATCTGTCTATAAATCCAGATGAAGCTAACCCATTACATAGATTACAGGCATGTCTTGAAGACATAAAAACCTGGATGACTCTTAACTTTCTGCTTCTGAATGCAGACAAAACAGAAGTTATAGTCTTTGGACCAGAGTCTCTGAAAAAGAAACTGATTAGCCAGTCACTTCATTTGGATGGGATTAAACTGATTTCAGATAATAAAGTAAAAAATCTTGGTGTTATTTTTGATCAGGACCTGTCATTTAAATCCCATATCAAAGAGGTTTCTAGAATTTCCTTCTTTCATCTGAGGAACATTGCAAAAATTAGAAATATCCTGTCCAGGGGTGATGCTGAGAAAGTAGTCCATGCATTTGTTACTTCAAGGCTGGACTATTGTAATTCTTTACTATCAGGAAGTCCACAAACTGTAGATAAAAGCCTTCAGCTGATCCAAAATGCTGCAGCAAGAGTTCTAATGAAAATTAAAAAGAGAGATCATATCTCGCCTATCCTGGCTTCTCTTCATTGGCTTCCTGTTAAATCAAGAATAGAATTTAAAATCCTCCTTCTCACATATAAAGCCTTAAATGGCCAAGCTCCATCTTATATCAGAGATCTGATTGTTCCTTATGTTCCTAACAGAGCACTTCGCTCTCAATCTGCAGGTTTACTAGTGGTTCCTAGAATTTCTAAAAGTAGAATGGGAGGCAGATCTTTTAGTTATCAGGCTCCTCTCCTGTGGAACCAACTACCAGTTTTAGTCCGTGAGGCAGACACCCTGTCTACTTTTAAGGCTAGGCTTAAAACTTTCCTTTTTGATAAAGCTTATAGTTAGGGTGGCTCAGGTTATCCTGAGCTATCTCTATAGTTATGCTGCTATAGGCTTAGACTTTTGGAGGACATAGGGACCCCCATTTCATCATTCTGCTTCATTCTCTCTCTGTTCCCCTATTCTGCAGAATCTGTTAGTTCAATCTCTAACCTTCTGCTCTCTCTGCTTTTCCTCAAAGTAGCTTTGCCTCGTCTGTTCCTGTTTGGCTGTGACGTCATCCTGGAAAGAAACATCAGCTGTGCTGCTTCTATCAACACCCTTGTTTATAGATGTTGGAGATCGGCCTGTTTTCCAGTGTGGTCCTGTTTCTCTGACCGTGACTGAGTGGATGTGCTCTCTTCGTCCTCTAGCATGGGAGCTGCCTTGGAGCTCGTCTGCCTGGCTGTGTGTTTCCTGGACGGGGCCGCCTTTTACAGCTGCTTTTTGTATCTCTGCTTCTGTCTCCTTGAACCCCAGTCGGCCTCGGCAGATGGCCGCTCACACTGAGCCTGGTTCTGCTGGAGGTTTCTTCCTGTTAAAAGGGAGTTTTTCCTCTCCACTGTCGCTACAAGCATGCTTAGTGTGGGGGATTGTATTTGAGTCAATGAGTCGATGCATTCAACTGGTTTTCCTTAGATAGAAAGCTTTGAATCAATTTGACTGTATGATCTGGTTGAACTGTAAAGTGCCTTGAGATGACATGTGTTGTGAATTTGGCGCTATATAAATAAACTGAATTGAAAATTGAATTGAATTATATCTAGGTCTTCAACTACCTAAAAATGTATAAGCTGGCTACACCAATAGCGTATACAGTATGACACTTGCAAAAGAACCTTTTGTTTGTAACCTTAACATTAAAAAAACTGCAAATATTTGTCCAGTTTGATTCTAATATATTTTCAGAGCAAAATAACCAGTTTTAGAAATGCACTGAAAAAAACAAGCACTTAAAGGAAGCAAATTAATGCATGCAAGAATTAGATATAACTTGCTAAACTTGTCTTACCAAGTTGCTCTAAGACTGCCTGGTTGTGGATGGTGAAGAGGAGTGGGAGGAGGTGCAGGGAGACAGCTAAATTATGGTAATTTCCCCAACTGGTCTTTTCTTGATGGCATCAGTGATTAAAAAAAAAATCTTTAGTGAAAATGTTTTAAATTGATATTAAAAACACCTACATGTTATTTGGTTTCCCTTGAGATTTTACCAAGTTAAGCTTCAATGTTGGCAATAAAACTCTCTTTATTCGGCCACCAATCAAAATCAACAAGCAAGAAACCAAAATCCTCCAATTTTGTCATGTTTTAAGCCTGCGTAGATTGGACATGTTTAGATTTGAAAGGAGCTATAAAGCTATATCTCTGGGTTAAATTACTGTCGGAGAAAGGATCCATGACCTTCTTTTTTATTCCTTTATAGTGCTTCTGTATATTTTCCTGTGATTGGCCTACTTGATTCACAACAGTTGTAATGCGTAGGAGTGTGTATCTGTTAGATACAACAGATGCGTATGTGTCTTATATAATCCATCTTGATGATAAATTAATTATTTGTCTCTATCTTTTGGTTAATGTAAAAGTAAAAATCATGAGGCAAAAAAAAAACATTTAGTGTTTAAGTCCACATTTGTCCGATATTTCATGATTAGCAATAATGGAACATATGTCTCTCTATTTAGGGTTAGTACCCAATAAAATGTCTGTAAATATTGCTGCTTAGAGAACTGAAAAGCTTCCCCTAAACTGTTCTTTAAAATGAAGCGTCGGACACCATGTGCAGAGCAGATACCTCTCCCAGTCACTGCACTTGTGGAGGTTGTAGGGAGGCTTGGTGAACATTCACTAGGTGGCAGTCAAGTAACATCAAACCTGCTGGCTAACATATGCTTCCATGCATGTATGAAAAGACAGGAGAGATAGACTGATAACGTGGATTAATGAGATTTGGCTGTTTTACAGCTGTATCAATATGCATGATTTAGAAGCTATTTTGAAAAAGAAGAAATGAAAATAAGGCGACATCACATTCTGACAAGGAGAATCATCTTTTTTTTCTCCCTGTACATCAGAATGATTGTCAGTGGTTTTGTTGGACACTTGGCTGCAATAGGTCTGGTTTGGTGAAGGTCTCTGTTGCTTTTTTTTTTTTTTACTTTAAGGATCTTTAAATTGTCCAAGCTGTGTTCCTTCCTCTGATATCTACTCACCTGAAACTGCTGTTCCTACACTTCACTGAAGCTATTATAGAAAAGTACTTTGGCAGATCAATGAAATCCCCTTTAGATGAGAGAGAGCCATACAGGCATTTTGATCAATGCCAGATCAATTTCACTGTTTTGCCCAAACCTTGGCCAAATAAAAGTGGGACTTCTTGTTTAGAAGCAGCACTTGCCAATAATGATGTGTCTCTCGTCGATGGCAGCCTGTATCTGTTTTCTGGCTTCTGTATATTGTCTACACAACTAGGCTCAGGACACACCTGCTGGTCTCTCTGCCAGTATGTTTCCCCACCTTCTCCCTTTCAAATGTCAAACAGTGACAGGTGCTTCAATGCAATCTGAGCTGGCAACTTACATCAAAGCTCTCAACGTTTCCTAAAGAGGAACTGAAAGTCTTCATTAAAGAGACTCTGCATGGCTACATCTGACAAGACTAAGTGTTGTCTGTAACTGAGATGGCAGAAGATTGAGTGAAGGAGCTGCTGTAAAATTTACAGTCATTGTACTATATGTTCCTCATCAGCAGTTACTGAGGGTACAGTTTGTGTAGATTGGCATGGCGCATCTGATTATGTGGGAGAGTATAGAATATGGAGACAAGCTCCAAACTTGTTTTCAAAACTTGTTTTGTCCTCCATCTTTGGATTACTTCAAATGAGAGGAAATGTGCATCTGGGTGTATATTGGTAAATTGTTGTGTTTTCAATGATTAAAGGACATCTTTTCCTATGCATGCTTTAGTGTATCAGCAGTGCACCTATATCGCATAAGAAAATGTGTTGTAGCATTTGTTTTTTCACAACTGAATCTTGCATGTTTGATTCTCTTCAAAACTACACTGCAATAGATTTGTAGGGCCTTTGAAAATCCATTGCAGGAGTGTAGACCATACAGATTCCCCCCTGCTATTGAATACATGCAAAAGATTTTACAATATTGCTGCAATGACCAGATAACTGTATTAATAAGTCTAAATACTACATTATTCAAATCACCAGTCTGCACTAATGAAGATTCACTCCCCTCATCATGTCAAATGCAGAAAAAGACTCCAACTGAGGACAGCATGATCTATTTTCTGCTCTGTTATTCTATTACTAATTTGACCATGTGAGGAAACTCATAAAAAAATTTATTACAAGTAAGATTTATATGCTGTCTAATATTTTCTTCTTTTAATAAAATTGGATGCTATCAGCAGCAGGTTCAATCCTTTTCAAACTGCAGCTTTTGATGTCTTTGTACGAAGCACTTCCCTCTCCAGTGAGGTCCATGACATAAAATAACATCATTTTATGATTTTACCATTTAATGATTGGTAAATTCACATCAGTAGCATCTGAACTGATAGGTTTCTTATATTTTTATTTGTCCAATTGGGTCCAATTGGGTTTGGTGTTAAGTTTTTTCTACTCTACATTACTTTATGCATAATGTTTGGTCGCAATGTCATGATTATGAAAAAAACAAACTACTGCACCTTCTTTAGCAGGAAAAGAAAAAAAAAAGTTTGTGGATCAACAGCATAAGACTTTATGGTAAAAATCTATTCAGTTTTTAGCTTTATTTGATAAAAAAAAAAAATTATAAATATGTTTTAATGTTTTAAATGGACTATCCTCTACAATGCCAAGAGTGGTTGGACCTTTTGTTAAAATGACAATATTTCAACAAGTGAGAAATCCAACATTGTGTTGCACATACACTATATTGCCAAAAGTATTTGCTCACCCATCCAAATTATTGGAATCAGGTGTTCCAATCACTTCCATGGCCACAGGTGTATAAATTCAAGCACCTAGGCATGCAGACTGTTTTTACAAACATTTGTGAAAGAATGGGTCGCTCTCAGGAGCTCAGTGAATTCCAGCGTGGAACTGTGATAGGATGCCACCTGTGCAACAAATCCAGTCGTGAAATTTCCTCGCTCCTAAATATTCCACAGTCAACTGTCAGCTGTATTATAAGAAAATGGAAGTGTTTGGGAACGACAGCAACTCAGCCACGAAGTGGTAGGCCACGTAAACTGACGGAGCGGGGTCAGCGGATGCTGACGCGCATAGTGCGAAGAGGTCGCCAACTTTCTGCAGAGTCAATCACTACAGACCTCCAAACTTCATGTAGCTCAAGAACAGTGCGCAGAGAGCTTCATGGAATGGGTTTCCATGGTCGAGCAGCTGCATCCAAGCCATACATCACCAAGTGCAATGCAAAGCGTCGGATGCGGTGGTGTAAAGCACGCCGCCACTGGACTCTAGAGCAGTGGAGACGCGTTCTCTGGAGTGACGAATCGCGCTTCTCCATCTGGCAATCTGATGGACGGGTCTGGGTTTGGCGGTTGCCAGGAGAACGGTACTTGTCTGACTGCATTGTGCCAAGTGTAAAGTTTGGTGGAGGGGGGATTATGGTGTGGGGTTGTTTTTCAGGAGCTGGGCTTGGCCCCTTAGTTCCAGTGAAAGGAACTCTGAATGCTTCAGCATACCAAGACATTTTGGACAATTCCATGCTCCCAACTTTGTGGGAACAGTTTGGAGCTGGCCCCTTCCTCTTCCAACATGACTATGCACCAGTGCACAAAGCAAGGTCCATAAAGACATGGATGACAGAGTCTGGTGTGGATGAACTTGACTGGCCTGCACAGAGTCCTGACCTCAACCCGATAGAACACCTTTGGGATGAATTAGAGCGGAGACTGAGAGCCAGGCCTTCTCGTCCAACATCAGTGTGCGACCTCACAAATGCGCTTCTGGAAGAATGGTCAAAAATTCCCATAAACACACTCCTAAACCTTGTGGACAGCCTTCCCAGAAGAGTTGAAGCTGTTCTAGCTGCAAAGGGTGGACCGACGTCATATTGAACCCTATGGATTAGGAACGGGATGTCACTTAAGCTCATATGTGAGTCAAGGCAGGTGAGCAAATACTTTTGGCAATATAGTGTATCTGTCACTACTCTGGTAAAGGTGCTAATAAAAAATCTTTTAACAATGCACTAATTGCTTGTTTACCTATAATAATTATCGACAGAAAAAGATCAAGAAATTTCATGTCCTGATGCCTAATGTGAACATGCATTACCCAAAATGGAGCAACATCATTCTAGGACAGACAGGCGTCGTCCTGTTAATATTTCACAAAATGTGTTGAATTTTTCATGTTTAGTCTCACACCAACCACATTTTGGATGAGTAGCAAATAACAGAAGATAATAGCTGTTGAGGTATAAAATTTATTATATATTGTCAACATTTATTTCAGGTTTACATCTATAGGGAAAACTAGGACAAAACAATATGTGTACATATTAACTTTCGTTGTTATATCAGTATATATATTATCAGCCTGTAGTCAATTTAACCCCTTTACTTTTAACAGAATTAACAAAGCAAATGCCAAGAATGATTTTATGCACCACACTGGAAAAAAATCCAAATCTAGATAAGTCATTTGACTTAAAATAAGTGCATTTGTTCTTGAATTGAGATGGTAAAAGAGACAATTTGCCAATGGAACAAGACAATTTACACTTAAAATAAAAAAAACTCAGTTTAATTGTCTTATTTCAAGTGCATTTTATCTAAATATCTTATTTTAAGAGTAAAAATACTCGTTCCATTGGCAATTCATCTCATTTACATACTCAAATTAAGTGTAAATACATTAAGTTAAGAAATTTGTACTTATTTCTAGATCGTTTTTCCAGTGCAGAAACAACCTTTGCTCCGATCACAACAAGCTTTGCCTTCTTTGCAGCTTGGATGGGAAAGAACAGCTTGGTCATATTTGTAGAGTCAAGCATGCACATCCTGTGTTTTGCACCAGAGCAAATAGGGATCTGTAAATAAATTTCTTTGCCTCTCTAGCTGCCCAAAGATTCACTATTATACATTTCCATCAGTTAAAAAAAAAACAACCACAAAAACAAAACAAAAAAACACATCTGACGCTTTCAATAATGTAGACAAGCAAGCCACTTTATCACAATCGCACAATGTGTCCAAAAATTAGTGTCAAATGCATGAAGAGTCTGAGACGGTTTGGTTAGAAAAGACAGACTGAAAAATAAATACATCAAACATATCGGCATTTAGCATGAATAATGGATATTCTAATACACAAGCAAGTTGCATATGAACCATATGAGCCATATGAAATATACATAATCTAATTAGACAATGTGCTTGGATGTGGCACACCCTGTTTTTGATCAATATGTAATACGATCTTTTATCATTAGTAATGGTCAGGGGTTATCACATCCATCAGCAAAAGAGTTGCAACTCTAGAGGTAAGTAAAATGGGAGAAAAGTTACTGCAGCATCAACAGCAAATTAATCAAACCATAAAGATTTAAAAGTACCATATATAATGAGCAATAATGAAGATTTAGATTTGCTGCCTCATTGTATGTACTACTCAGCTATTCCGACAGTATTGATTAAAGGAATTATGTCTGCTTGGTTTCCGACTCGTTAAAGACTTTATATTTGTAGGAAGATAGCCTCAGAGAAGGTGATTATAAACCCGTTCTTTAAAAATGTTAAATGTATCAGACTTTATTTTTTCCTTTGAATGGCCTTTTGCTATTGTATGTAAAACTTCCCTTTTACATCAAAACAGTTTTTAAATTATAGAAAAATATGACATTTTCACTGGATGACTTACAAATCAACTTGCCATATGACATGAGCATAAAATAAATTGCTGTTGTGAGAGGTATACAATCCACTTTTCAAAGTTACTACCCTGCTTTTTCAGTCAAACTGTAAGATTAATCCAGAGTTACATTCATATCTATCAATCCACTCATAGCTACAAATCAACATGGCTCAAGGATCTCTGGCAGGGACGCGCTGAAAAGTCTGATTCCCATCTTACCTGTTCCACTGCTGGAGGTGGCCTATCTCTAACACAGGGCAATGCATTTGCCAGCCTGCGCCTGTGTACGAGAGTGTGTGAAGAGAAGTCACTGAAGCAAAGACAGAGCGTGCACTTGAATGATTGAGGTTACCTAGGTGACCTCATAAACCAAAACCCATGGCAGTCTCCCAAGGTGAACGCTGAATTATGCCGTCATTAAAGGACAGGCCCAGTTGCCAAGGTTAGTATGTAAAGTATAATCATCCTCCTCCCTCTTCTTCCAGTCTCTCATTAGTCCACCTCACAGGGCCAGCACAGATTATACCTTGAACTTGCTTGCCAATTGCTTTCTGCTCGCTGGGATTGGTTCTGCTACGGGCCATTTACATACCCTCCTACAATTGGTAGTTAGATGGACCTACAATTGTGCAAATGTAGAATTGACATGTGCTTGCAATACTCTGCTAAGGAGTCAAGCACTAAGGGCATGTGCTTGTTCTAGGCTGTGATGAGCTCACAGCCGACAGATCACAGAATTTGTCCCATAAAAAATGAGGGATGATATGACTTACTTCGCATTATGTCCTAATTTGTAAAAGAACTGCTCGCATGAAGCCCGCTGGCATTTCAACCGTTTGCTGAAATTAGGATCATTTGTTTTGTTTGCCTTAACACTGTGTGCTGATTCAGATCCTGCACGCTAAAAAGGGTCTCAGTCACATTTTATGTGCACCATACTGAATGTGTCAAACATAGCCTCTATCTACAAGAGGTTATCTGTTAAAAATTATGGAAATCAAATGTTTGTAGCAATCATCCCTGGATACTATGTGGCTCTTAATCACAGTGATGAACAGTTTAATGAAACTCTGGAAATAAGATAATGATTTTATTTCTATAGTAAATAATGAATTGATCAATAATTACCATGGTTTCCTTTTTCTCTAGAGTTCACCATACTGTATGCATCAAGAGAAAGGGTGACTGAAGGTCAAAATAAAATTAGTTTTTCATATTTTTGATGACTATACATTTGTTTAACCAAATGATGTCAATTGGTTTCTTCTAAAGACAGTTTCTGTGAGGTACAAAGAGCTTTTAAGCAAACTTAAGGGTTTTGTAATTCATTGTGAATAACATGCTTGGTCAAAGTAATCTTTTGATTTTTGCTCTTCTTTCATAAACAGCACCATAACTAATAACACTCTTGTTCTGAACGAATGAAAATTCTCATAATAAATTCAGATTTTACTGTAATTATCCAAGCTAACACTAAACATAATGTCAAACAAACTTAATGCAAATAATAAAAGATATCAACCCATATTGGGGTAAATTTTATTCAACAGACTAATAAATCCCTTAGTTATGATGGACTGAACTGTGGGCATTCCACTGTTTTTTTATGCTTTCATATTTTATTTAAATAAACTCTATATATTTCAAATAGAAATATTTTTACTGTCTTCATTTCAGACCAGTGCTTAAAAACCATCCTCTGCCCTACGATTAATGAGTTTTTTATGACCATAAAAAATCCCCTGATGCAAACATTGCCGAAGCAAGGTTTGCTAAAGAAGAGCGCAAAACAGAGAAAACAGGACTTTGGGCACTTTAAAGAAACTGTATTTTATAATCTATCTCTGAAATATAAAAAAAGGGTAATTACCTTTGTTTTCTTAAAAGGAAGTTGCAAATCGTATTAACAACAGGGGTCTCCAATGTTGGTGCTACTGTTGATTTGATTTAAAACAAAATTAAATAAATATGCTTATATTCTGACAAAAAAAGGAAAAAATAAAAAGCTGTGAGTTTATATTGTTTTCACCTCTCATTATCAGCACTGCAAAAATGTGGTCAGAATTGCAGTTTCCTTGTTGTCTAGTTATGCTTTATAAGTTTAATTTAGAAACAAACCAAACCTACAACTATACTTGTAATAAACAATGGATATGTGACTTTCTTCCCAAGTAACTGCAGACCCTGTGTAAACAACAATAAAAGCATGACATCAATTTATAAAAAAAAAAAAAAAAAAACAGGACTGCATGAAATACTGTGCATAAGACTTTATATGTCCACCTTGCTCTTGTGGGAACTTACACTTTTATTTTGTCAGCTCTGTACTTATTATAAAATACTGATGTCTAATAACTCAAGACAATTCCCTTTTAAACTCAAACTATCCCTCTAATGGTATCTCTATGAGATTAGTCTTAGCCTTATAGAGTAGAATTTTGGCACAGTTATGTCTACAGATTGTTTGTGTTTTCATAAAAGTACCAGATAATGTTTATCCACTTTCCCAAATAGTGTAGTCATTTACCCACTAATCTTGGTATTGGACGTCAAGAGCGGGTATTCATTTCAAAATTGGCTGTGACACACAGCACACTTCAATCTACAAGTGCTTTTTGGTCAGATATACAGCTGCTAAAAATGTAACATATTTTGGCTCAACTGATGTGTCTCCTTTGAGTAGCTTGTAGAATACATTGTCAATTTTTGCTTACTTTTTTATGTCTTTGTCTAAATGTTTTCATGAAAAAACAGTTTGTATTAGGTAACTGTTCTATTGTAGGCTTAGAGCATCAGAGACTTTGACAGCGCATCCCATTCCCCTGAAAAGAACAAAGAGCTGCCTCGTTCCTGTGTGAACATGAAACAGGGAAGGATGATCAAGATGGCTAATTTTTGTTAAAGCAATAAAAAAGTGCCACATACAATTTTTTGTCTTATCATCTCGAGAAAAACTTTGAATTTGGATTTGCTCTCTTTGAAAACACACCCTCTTCTAATGCGTTATTGGTTTTAATCGGATAAAGCAAAAAAATATGACGTGAGCTGTGACTGATCAGTGTTGTATATAGACTTTGATGTCCTCCATCGTGTTTATGGTATAATGCAGTATATTAGGGTGTTAAAGCTTGACTCCCTGCGGAAATAAAGACTGAACCTAGAAATACCAGTGATGAAGAAGTACCTAGAGTTCTTATGGAGCATGTCAAAAATATCCATGTTAAATGTAGAAGTACACAGCTGGGATGCAAATTGAGAGTTGAGTCTAATTTCAGAAACACCATTATGTTACTTGCAATATAACATTGTGTGTTAGTACATTTCAATCAAATAAAGCAGTAGGAGTGAACTGCTTTTTGTGTGTGGTGCAGGGGTCTTGAGACAGACTCAAACGTCACACTGATTGGCTGAGGAAGCATAGAGTGGGTTAGTGTTCATGCACACAGACTAACAACATGAGTGACACAAGGTGATGGTGGAGAGCTCAGCGGGTTTGATGATGTTGCTCCTACACTTAAAGTGTAGATACTATTTACCTTACTGATGTCAAAGGCATAATATGACTGAGAGTTTCACTTTATGTCAGGAACAGTGACTTTGTTTACTTTGGTACGAGCAACTCTAATTTCCGGAGGCACCTTGAATCATCTCACCATTCCATGACCCTGGCAGTCTTGGTTTTGCAATACATTGCTCTTTATTTCTTCAGAGTTGTACTAGTAGATAGTAAACTGTTATTTACTTTAATAAACATGGAAATACTGGAAGTACAGTAGAACTGCCTTTGTCTAGAATGGTGCTACAGCTCTTTAAGTGGACTTACAAAGCCTATTTATTTTTCATGTTGCTTAAAAGAGACACTTTTTAGTGTTATGCCTGTGTGAGCCTGTGTAAGAGAGTCTGTTATAAATATCAAGTTCTTAAACACATCCAGGTTTTCTTATATATTGTCTTTGCTACTACACACACTAAAATGATGTAGATCATCCTACAGAGTTGTTAGATTTTTTTTAACTCTAACAACTCCAGCCATCTAAATGCTTCAGGTAATCAATTACTTGATATTAAACTTTTGATACCTAATTTAACTCACATTTTTATTTAAAGGTAAGAAAGTAATTGACATCTTAGATATCAAATCTAACTGTACTACAAAATTACTGTGCTACCAAAGCAACCAACGAGTTTGTACTGTACAGTAACTGAATAAGTATCTCAGTTACCTTTTTGGAGAAGTGATTTGTAACTATAATTGATGATTCCAAAAAAGTAATGTTGCTAACACTGTTCACTGCTTTTAGAGTGATAACTATCCTGTGTTTCAACCAGAAGGGTCATAAACTTTTATGACCTCCAGTCAGAATCACACGGTTGTGTGACTTCCATCCAGCCAGTTGGTCAATTCACACTATCTTGTTACCTGCATCCTCCCAGACAATCATTACTGGCTCTTCTGTTTTAGGCCCGCCTGTTTGATGTTGTAAACTGTTAATAAAAGGCTTTGCCATGGAGGGATCTGTGTGAGAAGGTGATGGCTTTCCAAGCCAGCATCTTCTCTCCACCCGGCACATGCTGACGTCACAAAACCCTGTCTCTGTGTTGATCATTTCCTTTTAATCTTTTAAACTCACATTTTTCTGGGTTAAAACCCAACAACTGCCACTTTAGTGCATACACATGTCAAATGTTTGGTCAATTACTTGGCAGAAACTCAGGTCAATTAGGGAAAGAGAGATGTTCTTCTGTTGTTCTGTATTTCAACTAATGATAAAAATGGGTTAAAAAGCCAATTCAAATGACCACATGGGTCTTTAATGGAAAAACACCTCTTTGAGTTAAAAGTAAAGTTTCACACAAATAATAAAAAAGAAAATTTATAATTATAAAGATGGCAATACCCTGTTAATGGTATGGAGGGGTGGAAGGGTAGATGGAATGATATAAGGTCATAGAAAGGCAACCTGGTGAGACTCGCCCAGAGAAAAGCTGCAATTAGAAGCTTTAATCAGTTCAATTAAGTTTATTTATACAGTGCCAATCACCAACACATGCCACCCCGAGGCACTTCACAGAGACCACCCAACCAGATCAAAGTCAGATTGGTCAAGTTTTTTATCTAAGGAAAACAAGTTGATTGTAGAGACTCATTGACTCTTCTGCAATCCCTTACTCCAAGCATGCATGCAGCGACAGTGGAGAGGAAAACTCCCTTTTAAAAGGAATAAACATCCAGCAGATGCAGGCCAGGTGCTTAGGCCCTGGCAGAAGACTTGCTGTAGATGCTAAGGAGCAAAGCTCGCTTGGAAGAGTAATCTAGAAAAAGGGTTAGAGAAGCCTTACCCCCGGTGCCTGGACACTGATGGTGGAATAAGCCATATGGTTAAGGTTAATGTCTCTTGCCTTACTCAGGGAGGGAGAAGATAGAGGAGCTGCGGCAGAGGAGTGTGAAGGTTTGCTCATGTGCGGGAAAGAAGCTTGGCCAGGAGCTAGATGAAGGATTTCTTGACTCCGAATGGTTTTGTTGGAGGTGTGGTCCTGACGATGATTGGCTGAGCAGAACGAGAGACATAACAGGTTGTTCAGGTGAAGCTGATAAAAGGCTTGCAGATTGAATTTTTGCTCAAGCTTAATCAGTAGCTTAAATACCTATTTATTACTGATCATGATTTGTAATGCAATTTTTCAGCATCAAACACATAAAATCTTGAGGCAAATAGGCTGCAGTGGAAGAAGATTACACTGGGCACCAGTCCTGTCCATTAGGAACTTGAAACACCTTGTGAAAACTGGAAAAAGTTAGTCTGATAACTCACAACTGCTACATTTAATTGTCAGAGTCAAGAATTTGTGTAACCTTTAAGAGGAACTCGATATATTAACACCATGGACGTGTAAGACACAACTAACATACCAATATAGACAGAACTCTGAAGTTGGTCATCAATACATTAATAAATCAATGCTGTGGAGAACTGAGGTAATTCATTGTCCTTTTAGCAAAGTGTCTAATAAAGTTGCGGGGGAGTGCATTCTCATACCAGGGTTGGTTAGTTAACCTTTGAGAATCCATTAGTCATGCTTCATCCGCTGCAAATATTTCAGAGCATATTACCTGATTTCCAGACAACCCCCAAAGCTAGATGTGAAGAGCTCAACTACACAAATAAGAGAAGATATTAAACTTGTGATAGCTGTAAAAACTCATCACCCCTGAGTGAGAAATAGTTTGAATAAGTCAATCAAATTATTTTAAGAGGTCTTCCAGAGGAAAAAAAAAAAAACTTGTATCATTTTACAGATTGATTTTAAATGTGAACTCTTTGATTTACTCTTCAAAAAAACCTGAAGATAAATATAACTTTCGACTAACAAAACTCACTTGAAAAGTTGTTAGGTACCTTGGATACATCTTTACTTCAGCAAATACAGCAGCATGTGTTCACTTGTTGCTTTAAATATTACATCAAATCCCAGCAGAATTCAGTGCATCCAGTCAACTAGTAATAATTTGCTTTGCCTTCTGTACAAATTAGATAAACAAAACAGGGTGTCCCTTGTGTTGGACATATATTAATACCTCTATTTTGATGAGTTTCTTAAATTCACAGCACCCTCCAAAGCCCCAAAATGTGAATTTACAATAGCTCAAAATTAGGTGTGATGTCTAAACAACCCCTAAGGAATACACCTGTGCAACTAGAGAGGCATCTTCTTTCTATATGCCATCTTGCCTGGAAAAATTATAAAGCTTATCAATCTCTGTCCCTATCATTTTTACAGGTAGGAAGATTGATTGCATTCTGCCAATGTGTTAAAGTTAAATGTTCGTAAGCAAGAGGGATGGAGTCTGTATAATACACTTCTCAAACCTACATTTTTATGCAATGCAGCATTGCTGAAAGGTACTCAGAGACACTTCCTCTTTGTGAATGTCAAAGCAAGTAATTACACCATCTTAATTGCTAGTGACATGAGAAATGTACCAAATGTACTCAAAAGGGCCCTCTAGGAACCTTGATGCTCAAGTGGTAATGCGTTTCTAAGCAGGACTGATAAAAAATAACTCAGAAAAACTTGCCAGACTTTTTGAATCTTTAAAGCTCCAGCTCAAACGGCTCTCATTACAGGATTTTCCCTCTACTGTCACTGCTTTCACTTTGAAATAAATCATGCATTAAACAGTTTTCTTGACAATCACTGTTTTGTAAAGGTGATTTTGATAACAAAAAAGGTCTCGGCAGAATGCTACACAGAATTCTCTCAGAGTGAAGAGCCTCAAAAATGCAAAACAAACAAAAGGTTTATTTGTATACTGTATCATCATTCGTGTATAAAGGAATTCAAAGATCTTTTTAAAATAAAGATATTTTACGTGACTTACAAAATGAAAAAAATAAGCAAAATCATTTAAAAAAAGAAAGAAATAAAGAAACTGAAACGCACATTTGAAAATAGGAGCGCTGAGACAGAATTAAAGTAAACTAATGAAATTAGCTTTGACCTTCACATGAGAAGTAAACACTGCTTTCTCTCTTGACTCAAAAACAAAACACGTTTCTGCACATCCCCTTTTTAAAGGGAGTTTTACCTGTCCACTGCTGCTACATGCATGCTCGGTGTGAGGGATTGTTGTGGAGTCAAAGATGCACTGCAAGCAAATTTTTAGTTTTACTTTGTTCAGTGATCAACAGCTGATGCCATGAGGAATTCCCCATGCTTTCTTTATTCAATTCAGCCACAATAGGTATATAAGATTTTGCCCAATTTAACAACGCATAATCAGGTTTGTCAATCAGTGTGTTATTAGTAACTGTGTAAAACAGATACAAGTTTTTGATGCATCAATGAAACTATATATGTTGTTTAAAAACTCATAATCATGAAATTTCATTTTTCTTTATTTAACCAGGTAAACCCCGTTGAGATCTGGATCTCATTTTCAAGGGGGACCTGGGCAGAGATCTGCAACACACTGCAACCTGGTTACAAAATATAAAACCAATTAATACATATGCACAAATATAAAACAATAAAAACAATTTAAAAGCAGTGACACTGTTTCATAGAAACTTGTTGTCTATCTTTAAGAACCGCTCAAAATAAGTCCAATGAAATATTGTCTGACAACTTGAGCTCAGACTGGAGCTGATTTCATGCTGTAGGAGCCAACACACTGAATGCTTTCTTTCCTTTATCAGTACGAACACGAGGAACATGTAGAAGAATAAAATCATTAGAATGTAAAATCTGAGTACTATGGTTTAAAACCCTACTTATTAATTGAAATGAATTTATTAAAATAAATGTTAACAAACAAACCAACTCCTCAGTTATTCAGCCAAATAGGTTCTGTTACATATCAGATTAGGATTCTTGAAAACAGGCAAAATCCCTGCTGTCTTCAGGTCATTAGGTTTATGTAGGGTCATTAGAGATTATTTCTTATTCTAAGCATTTTGGAAACAACTCAGCATAAAACAAAAATGGAGAAAAAACAACTTTCTTTTGCCTTCTTATTATTTTCATCAGTATAGTGTGGTATATGAAAATAGTATAGAAGCATATTTGGTTTTCAGGTTCCCCTTCTGAACCAGTTCACAGTTTTTGTCCATAAGCCATCCACCACCACCCGGTCAGTTTGTGGAAGTGACCACAGTGGTGGCCAATAACTTAATTTGTTTTCTTTATTTCTTAATAGTTGACACTGTCTTTTTATGTTTAACCCTCTGTCACCTAAAAAAAAACTGTAACCTATTAGTTTCTTTGTTACACAGGCCACTACAGGAACTACTGCCATCATTAATTCTTATTCTTTAATGTAGATAGTACTTCTTGGTTAAAGATTCTCAGGACTTATGTATGTGTGTCTGCTCTTTTCTAACTCCAAATAGGTTGAGACAGATAGCCACTCACACTGAGCCTGGTTCTGCTGCAGGTTTTTTTTTTTTTTTTTTTCGGTTCAAAGGGACTCTATCCTTCCTATGTCACTACATGCATGCTAAGTATGTGGGTTTGCTGCAAAGTTAAAACAATCCTTTGATTCCACTATTGCTACATCCTCATTCATTAGGACCGATTGGTCCAAAGACTTTGACTTGATACAATCAGCTATGTCCCTTAGACATTTTTTTCCCTCTGGAAAAAAAAAAGTGTAGCAAAGCCGTTTTATTACCAGGACTGCGGGAGTATGTACTGTATGTAATTAACTTTAAATCTGTTTTTACGATTGTACTGAAATGACTATGTTTCTGTACATAAAGTGAGTTTACATGGAATATTTTGTGAATTGATGCTAAACAATTTCAAGGTATTGAATTGAATATAAAGGGTACATGTTGTGGGTTTCACGTTGTCGAGAGTTTCTGTCTTTTTTTGCATAACATTACATTGTGCATAAAAGTAAAAAAAAAATAACTTTAAGAAGTTTTCATAATGTTGTCCACCATTCCCTCGAAAATTATAAATAAAGAAATATTTGAGATTTAATAGAACTGCTTTCTCATGTACACAAAGCTGCACTGAACAGAAAAAAGTCTAACTTATTCCCTTTAGTATTCTCACTCCACAAACCTCAACCAGTAAACAAGTCATAAAACATCAACAGGAAATACAACTATGGAAATAGAGCAATAAAAGCAATACAATCAATAAAATCGAGAAGCCTACATGAAAAAATGTCTGATAAAACAGTTGCAAAATCCACAGTATGTTTAGTAAAGCCACTAATTGTCACCATTAGTAATATGGTGTTGATTGGGTAGCAGTCAGGGAATTCAGCTGTTTGATAGCTAACTGATAAAAAGTCTAATACTTTTTATGTTTTAGGGGACCTATAAAGAGTGTAGGATAGTAAGCAGGTGCAGGGATGTGCACAGATAGACACTAGGCGGTACTAAAGCACCTGCTCTTTTCCTCTTTGGACAAAAAAGTGCCCTCCCGAAATACTTTTTTGTTCTTAAATTTCTTTTAGTCTGGCCCAAAATACCATTTATGAATTTAAAATCCTATAATACCCAGAGTCTAGATTTTTGTAATTTTTCTCCACGAGACGTGTATGACCACTTCATTAGAGCCTTGCCCTGGTGAAGGGCCAGCTGACCGTCCAGATAACGAAACAAGTGCATTTACCTCCTTCACCAACGGTTAGTTAATAGCATAATGTCTTTAATGGCCTCTACCAGGCACCAAGGAATGTTTTTTTCATTAAATTAGAAAAAATATAAATTAAAAAATCTCATAGATGTAGTTATTGATTTGCTGTCAGGGACTCCCTGATGACATCTATTTAACTTTATTTTTAATGACAGCTAAACCACACAGGATAACTTTTGTCTGTTAAACATTTCATTTAAAAGCAAACATAAGGCCAAATATAAGTCCAAATGATCATAAGTCACAAAAATACCTTTGATAAGGTTTTATTCAGGTAAAGCGGGGTGTGTAGATGAAGATGCATTTAAAATTTTCATGTTTATTGACAGACATCTTGGACTGTAAATACTAACCTGATAATATGTAAATTTTTCTAAAAAATAACTGTATTTGTCCCTAATCTAAACAGGAAAGTAAGATCATCTGTCAGTGGAATAAGAGTTTTTAACCTCAAAATAAGATTATTTTATATCATGCCTTTGAAATAGGATAAAAAGTTGTGTTTTTGTTTTTTTCATATGTTAAATGTAAATCTTAGTTCAGTGGAAAATTGTTATATATACCCAATAAACTAAAATATCTGAAATCCTTAGCTTTATATCAGTGGATTAAAAATGGTTCTTTATTTAATTCACACCAATATGGCATTGCTACCTGTTGGGCAGCGGACGATTGTTAAAACATCAGCATCAGGCAGTGTTTGGCTGTTGGTGGCTCCATGCACTGTATAAGGTGCCCTTTTTGCAACCTGAACACCTGCCACCAAAAATATCTGTGCACGCCTTGAGCCTGTGGTTAAATGGATCGGAAATGTCTTGTCTTAAAACATAAAGATCTGCCAAAGCTTCAGAAAGGGTAGATGTGATCCTAAGGGGCAAATGATGCTTGTCTGGCTGTTTTCTTCACTCTCAGAGCAGCTTCGTCAGCTGCGCCATACTGACCTAACCTAACCTAACCTAACCTAACCTAACCTAACCTAACCTAACCTAACCTAACCTAACCTAACCTAACCTAACCTAGCCTAACCTAACCTAACCTAACCTAACCTAACCAAAACTGTATACAAACCTACAATAGAAATACTTTCGCAGGGTTAACGGCAGAAGGGTTTTCTCTTGTTTTCTGAGGAAATGGAGCCTCTGATTGATCATCTTTACAAGAGCAGCAATGTTTACAGATCATTTTAGATCAGTACTGATGTACACACTCAAAGATATGAAATATTTAATATGGGTTTCCTCTCTACAGTCCCTCTAAATTTATAGAAATTATCATGCTATCAGAGTTAATCATAACAGTGACAAATGTTTTCTTGTTTTTTAAGGTATTCCTGTTTTCAAGAATACAGCTGAAATTAGATGTAAGGAAAAGAAATGGCACACTTCCAAAAAGTAATCACTGCTGAAGTAGTTCCCTGATTTTATTTTTTTTTTTTCAAAACTCATGAATTGCCTCTTTGTCATTGTAATCACCTTATTTAGTATATTTTAAGTTATTTTCTCAAAGAACAGATCAGAAATTGAAAAACAGATCATAGTTTTTTTATAACTGTATTTCTGGATTAGTTTTCTGTTATATCCCACTAGACGGATGATGACATAGGACAGTATGAGAGTATCAGACACTAAGAGGTATGTTTTAGATCAAAACAGTTTGATGATCATCTGATTATGTTGTGCTGTTTTAAGGACAGCCTAGCTTGGGGGCGATTTTCTCATAGAATGGGACTTTTTTGAATCAGGTCTTTTCCCGATTGGTCCCCTGGTCTGCTTTTTCTTTTACTTTAACAGAGTTCCCTGTCAAGATGGAAAGAATCTGCATTTTATCATTGTGTCAATTTGTAAAGCTGTAATGATACTATGAAATAACACAGAGTTTGGCTCTGGTTTGAGGGGGGGGAAAACAACATATTCAATCTATAACCTATTCTGATCAGTAAGCAGACAGTTAAATATGAAATATTTTCAGAACAGGATATTTTTTTATTGTAGTGGAGATAAAGATCGTAATGGTCCCATAATTCTTAGATTTAGGGTAAGGGTGATGGTTTGGCTTTAGAAATTAATGGAGGTCAATGGAAATGCCCAGTAAAGATTAGTGTTGCACCAATGGCATTTTTTGGCCCCCATACTGATACCTGATACCTGGCTGTGCAGCATCGGCCGATACAGATACCACACCGATGCCATCTGTTTGAAATTGATGTGTGTGTGTGTATATATGAAGAACTGCATACTACTTGGATGTAAAATAATTGCCATCACGGTTTTGTCAAGCTGCTGCAAGAAAAATACTAATACAATGTGAATCCAGCAGAACTTTTTATAGCCTACCTGGAATGGGTGTCAATAGTTGAATAAACTTTTGGGTCTCAAAATGGTATTGGTGCCTTATTTGTCGGTACTTGCCGATACCGATACCACCATTTTAGTGCAGTATCGATGCCCTGTCCAATACTGGTATTGATATTGGTGCAACACTAGTAAAGATAGTGGCCCAAGGGATTGGGCCATGCTTCCAGATGATTCAGAAAGATAGTAAGCCCAGTGGGGTGATTGCAGTTGAAATTAGAAATGTTGAGAAGCATGCCAGCGAATGCAATTTTGCAGTTCAGCAGGAAAGCGTGGACATCCTTGAATCTGCAACCTTAAAAGCTGAATCCTGAAAGATGATTGGCCAATGTGAATTCGTTAGGCTCTGTTGATAGGCTAGAGTGATGGCATATTATGAGGAGATTGGTGGGAGGTAAGAGCCTTTCAGTTTGAGTTTATGACTGGTCTTTGTAACAAAATCTATTGTGTATAGAGATTGGTATTTATGTAAAGGCTTTACTGACGTTTTACTAAAACAAATGAAAACCCACTTTAATAATTAGTAAGCAGGCTACTCTTAGTTTCCCGGAGAAGTATGTAAAGGCTATAAACTTTAAAGTGCAAAAGATGGAATTTGATTATACTGCAAACTCATAGTAATTCATTGAGTGTTTTTGTAATTTGCTCCACCTGTCAACTCTGAGTGCACATCTTATAAAGTCTCTCTAATCATTAGCTCTCCTTAGAAAACATTTATTGGCTTTTTATACCTAAGTATTTTCTAAATCTTAGGCCATAACCACAAACTGTTCAAAAAAGCAGGATTGATTACAGATAGGTCAAGATTTTCTTTCAATGATGCACTAAGGTTGGTCTAACCAAGCAGCTTGTTGCTTATTGCTCAGCAGCTTCATCGGAAGGTCAAAAAGAATAAGTTGATTGTAAAAGGTCAGTGCACTAAAGGCCAAAAGGAAAAGAATTTCAGAAGCTCATGACGGTTAAAACCTGACTGTGATGTTTGGACAACAAGAAAAATATGTGCTCCAGTCATGAGGACATGCTTGTAGTGGATTTGACAGGGTGAAACAGAGACGTTAGGAGAAAAGCAAAAAAACTAGTCCTGTGATATGTTAAGAAATTGTCTGTCTGGAAGACACGTCCAAATGCAATAAGTGTAAGGTCAGTATTACGAGGAACAAAATATTTTCTAAATGGTAAAGCATGACATCAATATAATACTTTCAAAAAAGAGGATTGCTGAAATGCGCTATTTACATTTTTAATGCAAGCTTCAAATCTCCATTGTTTTGTAAAGCTTTGACCCATTAATTAGTTGTATAAGAAGCAGTAATATTGTCATGCTCTGTGTATAAGGGACCAGTGGCTGTAAAACAGCTTTGGAAATATAATAAAAAAATAATTGCATTGCGTATTATGCAACACACGCTCTATTCATGGCAATAGAGTGTTGGCAGGCTCATTGGTTTTCGTTTTTAACACTTCATCACCCATTAGCATAAAAAAACTGGACATACATGTGTATTCTTTCACAAATCCTGCCCCTAGTTCTTTTAATGAGGGTTCATAGAAATGTTTAGTCATGCAATGTTTTACTAAACTGCATCTAAAATAGCATTTATACTGTATCTCTCAGATGTGCTTTCTTAACAAAATATACGTTCGAATACCGGTTGCTCCAGGAAAGACATCCATTTAAAAAAACTGCAAAATTTGAGACCAAAAGGACACAAAATTATTTAGGACAAAATCTTAAGTAACATTTATTTTCTTGCAGTGTTTCATACATTATAAACATCTTATAAATAGCTGACTTCTGGGCTTTTTTTACTAAGTAACATCATCCACACACACAAAAAAAAAACTGCTGCCAGGGAAACTAATAAAATATTTATGGTGCAATTTATGATTGGAAAAAAATACTGAATTTTAAGAAAAGCATAAGGACTGGGCTGATCAAGTAGAAATTCACAACAGTCTATGTCTTGGTGCTTCTCTAGCCCGGAAATAAGAATAATGCTCATTACTAGAACTTTCATCCATACATACAAGGTATATCACACAAGCTATTTTTGCTCAAATTGATTAAGATAAGTTAGAACGCTTATCTTTCTTTCTATTCGATGCAACTAAACACTAAACATAAGCACAAGGTTTTATTATATCTTACTGAAGTAATATTTATATTGATAATCATACTAACTGATCCAGGCAAATGTTGATAATTGTTCGTAGGTAGCATTTGCACTTAGGAAAATGTTGATGATAAATTTTATTTGTAAGTAAAATATATATGAATTGATCATTATATTTTTTTTATTTCTTACAGCTCTGCTGATTTTAGATATTTGCCACAAAATGTGTTTAAAATCCAACATATTCAAATTGACTGTTGACTGACTGATGCTATTACATTATTAATTACTTTATCTTGAACTTCGCAGTATGCTGACACCAGAGAAGGAAAAGCAGTACTGTGAATAAAGTGTGAAATCCTTTTGATTCCCTGTGGCCAGCAGTCTGCTCATCACCATTACGTATTTACCAGCAATAAAATAAAAAAAGGAACTTCCAGGATAGTATTAGTCTTTTTCCATACACTATATCCTCTGAGTCGTATCTACCTGTTATAATCCTGCATAGTGGAAAGTGTAATGTCACCTTGTGTGAGAAGCAGCTCTCTCACTGAACAGGAAAAGAAAAGTAATTTAGCACGAGTGCAGATCACATTTAATTAGAGAAGAGGATTTAAATTGCCATGCATCAAACACTGCGGATGACCAAAAAGGAAAGAACTTGGGCCACGGGCCAGATTCCATGAGCTCCTCCATAACCCATCAAAATCCCCTGAGCTATGAGGGGTCAATAAGTCAGAACACAGCCACCTTAATTAACAATGACCATAGCTGGGAGGTGTGCAGAATTTCAATGACTGCCACCTGCACTTTACTGAACTATGAACAAAATGTACAGAATAATGACATTTTTTTTAAAGTGCTTGTTTCTTTTGTAGATAAATCCTTATTCAACAATTTATATCCAGGAACATTCTAGTAAACATTGTAACATTGTTCTACTTAGGCAACATAAGCTAATTAGGCTGCAGCCTGACATTACATAGTGTAAGATTGATATCTCTGAGACTTGCCGCAGATCAAAAGGCTGTGATCTTTCTGGTTCACTCATGACTCCGGCCAAGAGACGTTTTTTTTTAGTTCTTGTTAACCTGTCAGGAGTAGGTGAATATTTTCCCAATTTAGCTGCCAAGTATTGTTGAAGGGTAATTTCACTCACGTTATTTTTTCACTGACATCAGCAGTAGCAACACAGCTCTCAGAATCCATTAAGATACAACTACATAGAGGCGGGAGCAAACTGACATATGTACGTATATTAGTTTGAAGCACGGGAGCAATTGATCCTTATTTTTAAAGGTGAGCCATATATATGTATTCAATATATATACATATATAGACTTTGTATCTTATCTAGCAAATAAGTGATAAAAATTGGGATTAGACTCTATGTTATTCCTTTGTTTACTGCTTTTAATTAGAAAAACATCTTTATGCTGATTTAAATCAATTAAATCCAATGAAAGCCAGCATTTTCCTATATGTTACTAGAGCTGGCCTATCACACTAAAATATGAAGTGAGTCTGCAGTAACAACATCACCATCCCCTCCAGCTGTATCTGAATAACAAGAACAATCTGCTCGAATGTCTAACGATTATTGCGTATTGCTCATTTAGAGGAGCCCTAAAAAAGCTTTACATCCCTCAAACATGTTAAATAATAAAATACACTATTGTATTCCCTTTGTAGTGAAAGAAAGCACATTACAGTTGCACCCAGATTCATAGGGGATCAAATCCCATATAGAGCGTTACTGTTAGTGACCAAACATCCCAGTGCTTATACCCTGGAAGCTCTGTTACTGACCATCAGAACGCTGCTGGGGTGGGAACAAGCTTCCCTGGGGGGTAGATGAGTAAAGAGCTGTCAAACTTGGTTTTCCAAAGTGTTAACACACTTCTGGTCTGCAGTAATTTCCATTTATCTGTGCAGCCTTGAATTGAGTTCAACAAAACTTAGTAGTAACTAATTGTTTAATTCCAACATTCTGTGTTTCTGTCACAAATGAAAATCGGAGTGATTGGTACATATAGTTGTTAAAATTTTGCTTTATTTTTTCTGTTAAATTGCTTTGCTTAAAATCTTTGTGTGAGCTCCAATAGCATTAAAGGTTACTAATATGGGATGGGTGGTTATAGTGGTTACCACCCATGCCTCACAGCAATATGGCTCTAAGTTCGAGTGCCGAAACCAGGACCTTTCTGTGTGGAGTTTACATGTTCTCCCTGTGTCTGAAGAATTGATGTTTATTGGATGTTCCAAATTGCCCTTGTTGTTTGTTTTTGCATGTCTCTGTGTAGTCCTGTGATGGTCTGGCGGACTGTTCAGGGTGTACCCTGCCTCTCATCCGTTGAGCACTGGGATATGCTCCAGTCTCCCCCCCCACGTCTCCATTAGGGAATAAGCATTTACGATGATTACTAAAATGGGAGGGAATCTAGCTTAATGTGTGGTCACACCATCTTATAGTTCAGAAAAGCTGAAATAATCTTAGCTGCAAACTGATCTAAACAGTTGAATGCATGATTCAACAATATGAATCAGTTAAAGTTAGAATATCATCAGCTCAGTCTACTGGTGTACTGACAAAATATGCAACAGTCATTTTATAATGTTTTGCTTTTTTTATTTTCCTAATATTCCATTTATGTTTTCACAGGTTATACTATAAAACTATTACAGTTGGATAACAGCTTTGAGGAGAGTGACCCATATCTGTTTTTGTGGAATAGCGTAAAGTTGATTAAATTTTTTTTTTGTCTACTTTGCAGTGAAATTGGTTCACTGGTGCATTACACCTAAATATTAACATAATGTGTTTAATTTTTTGTGAATGTCATATAAAGAACCCCATTGGATAGGTTTTTCTTACTGTGCTGTTCGAAGAGGAGCAAGGACAAAGCTTACTTCACTAAACAGCACAAAAATTGTCCTTAGTGCAAACCACTGGCATTACATGTGTTCTGTATACATATGTATATCCCCTTTATCACTGATTAGTTTATGACTATAATATTTGATAATCTCCTATAAAATAGGTCCTTCTGCCATCACCACAGCCCTGACCACAGTGGGCATGGATTAATAACTTAGAGTCCTAAACTGCCTGGTAGTGGAATGTCAGCAATATATCTTCTTGTCCCTGCGGGGTCTCTGTGGATTAGGCTTTCATTCCACAGACACCATAATATTCCCACTAGATTGGTACAGTAGTAGAGGTGTTTAAAGATAGGGTAACTAATAAAAACAGTGTGTTTTTTATAACATTCCTCTACATTGCTTTGAACTTATTAAGACTAAAATAGACAATGGGTTGGCATTACAGCATAAAGTGGTCACTCAGTGGTGACAACCACTGGCCTGAAATTTTGGATATTACTCAGAGATCTTGACTTTCTGCTTTAATACATGCTTTCAAATGTATTATTTTTTCAACATTTCTTCTGTCCTAAAAATTTAATCATTGGTGAAATTCAAGCAAAGGGCCTTTTCAATGGCATACAATAGTTTGTAAGCACTGCTATGGTCTACAGCAGGGGTAACCAATTATAAAATCAGTGGGGTCCAAATAAGCAAAATCATCAACCAGTAAAGGTCCAAAGACATTTTTAATTGTAATTTGTTACTTTAAACAGAATTTAACACTGAAATAAATTAGTTAATTATGCATCCATGCTATCCGTTGAATTTTTAAATAAAATAAAGATAAAAAAAAATATATAGAATATTTTTCCATTTTAAAATCTGTAGTGTTTTTTGAAGTAGAGAACAACAATCGTTCAGTTTAGTATATAGACAATTTCATGATTAACATATTTTTTTAAAACACCTGAACTGACTTCTTTTTTATGGCTTAATGAGAGCAGTGGGCTTTATGCTGTCCTGCAAGGCTTTTAAAACTGGGTTTGATTGGCGACAAAGCCTTTCTCAAGCATTTATCAAGGTGCTCATTCGTGAGTCTGGATGGATATTTATTTTAGATTATATTTATGGTGGAGAATCCTGCTTCACAGCAGCAGGTTGAGCCAAACATACTCAAAATGTGCAGGGTCATCTTTAAGCACACCATTTCACTTCCTTTCAACAGTTCACCGGAGTTCTTCCAGCAGTCCGCACTTTCTCTGCTCTCTTTTTCTCATCGTCTTCTCCCTATTTCCCATCGTCCGGCTTGCCAAAGGTTTGCCTGCTGTGTCTAAAAGTGGCTTGCAGCAGCAACCCTGACTGACAGCAGCTCATTGGCTAATTTGTATCACGTGCAGCCTGATGCCGGCTTTACCATATTAACAGTAGAAGCAGTGCAAGTGAAGTTAGACCCTGTCGTCGGACAACATGCGGTAATTTATAAATGTTTTAAATCAGGTTGGGTCCGAATCAGTATGCAGGTGGATCCGGATCACGTTCTGCTAATCCGTGACCTCTGGTCTACAGTAAACAAGTAACAAGTTTCTTTCTTCATTGATAACTTTCACAACAAAAACACACAAAAATAAAATAAAAGACAGCACAATGACTTACACTATAAACAAAATATGAATTCTTACACTGACAAAAAGACATTCAGCCTAGTTTTAGTTTCGTAGAAATCTATAGCAGGTTTATAAATTAGCCCATCTACTTCAATCTTAGATACATTTCACGGCAAAAATGAAAAAAAAAGACATCAGCCTTTAAGGGAGTAGAAGTGAAAGAGAGTATAATTAGTATCTAGAACTCTTTGAAACCTTTTCAATATGAGAAAATAAAAGATGATGAAATATGGGTACATTCTGATTATAAAATCAACTATAAGCTACATTCCTCCTGTGAAAAGGAAGTGAGAGTATTTTTTTAGCTCAGGGATTAACTTGGAGAAATGTGTAGAGAAAGTGGAGAATCTTATGGGGTTGATTAATGAAAATTAGCAGAAACATTAAAATAATATAACAGTTAAATAAAACCTAATTAAAGGGTTCAATGAAAGCAGAAGTTACATTTTTTTCAATAAAGTTTTAGATTTAAGCATGGAAAAATGTCAGCTGAAGAAGATGTATTGGATTCTTTCTTTTTTTTTCAGGAAACAGTTGAAAACCCTGGGAAACATGTTAAAAAATGATCAAACTATAATGGTGGAACATTTCTTTCACAGTGCTTTGTCATGTTCAGTGAAATCTTGTTCATAAAACAGCAAACAAAATTCACAATACTGGAAACAATGGCTGGAAAAGACCCAACAAAATTTGTAGGCCTATCCATTTTTACATTTATTATTACAGATTAAAAATTATCTAATAGCAATATACCGTATGCATGTTTTAAAGTTTTGAGCACATCAGAATCAAAATGATGTGCTCAAACATCAGAGGAACAATCAGAGGCCATGTTTTGCAGCTGTGGCAGAAAGAAGTGGGGAAGCTGAAGGAAAGAACACTAATTATTAACTGGGATACCAACAAAAAGGAAAAATTTACCCAAGATCTAAGAGAAATAAAGTCTGAATAAAGGAAGAACATAACTCAAAATAAACGAAGAGACAAGCAACAGAATATATAATTTGACCCAACAGAACATAAATAAAACATTGAATACTGAAAACATAAAAAGGGCAAAACTGAAACACCTGGAGATTGTTGCTGAATTAGTTCATTTCAGTTTATTTATATTCCCAAAACATGTCATCTCAAGGTACTACAATTCACCAGATCATACAGTCAAATTGTTTCAAAGTTTTCTATCAAAGTAAAACCAGTTGATTGCATCGAGTCATTGACTCGAAGGCAATCCCTCACACTAAGCATGCTTATAGTGACATTGGAGAGAAAAAAACTCCCTTTTAACAGGAAGAAACCTCCAGCAAAACCAGGCTCAGTGTGAGCGGCCATCTGCCGAGGCCGACTGGGGTACGAGGAGACAGAAGCAGAGATACAAAAGGCAACTGTAAAAGGCGGAGCATATATATATCTATATCTATATATATATATATATATATATATATATATATATATATATATATATATATATATATATATATATATATATATATATATATATATAGTAAAGAGAATTGGTCCTAGCACTGACCCCTGTGGTACTCCACAGGTATCCCTTGAGCATGAGGAAGATTTGTCATTAACGTGAACAAACTGAAATCGATCAGCTACTGTAGATAAGATTAAACCAGTCTAGTGCTGTTTCTTTAATTCCTACAAAATATTCAAGTCTTTCTAAAATAATATTATGATCAACTGTGTCAAATGCAGCACGGAGAGCTAACAAGACGAGTACAGATACATGTCCATTCAATGAGGCCATGAGAATATCATTAGCTACTTTCACCAGAGCTGTTTCAGTGCTATGATGAGCTATAAAGCCAGACTGAACTCTTCAGAAAGTTCATTATGGTGTAAGTGGCCGCACACTTCTTTGGCAACTACATTCTACTTTTAATTTTGAAGGGCACTATTGGAAGGTAAAATAAAATAAAAAAAAACAAAAACCTTGCTTGATTGTATGTGCTATATCAATAGAAAAGTACAGAAATTTAAGGGACAAAAGAAAATGTGAATGGCGAAAGGTTCCCATGACAACAGTGAGGAGTTTCAATACATCTCAGCATAGAATGATGAAGAGAGAGACAGACTGCATGGATTTCCATTTGAGCTCAACACCTTGAAAACAGGAATGCAATACAAATCACTGTCTTCATTCTGGACAGTTTCGAACCTGCCTTATCTAAACTAAAATATTTTAAAAATATTTTTCCTTTTGACAATAGTAAATTCTAGCATTACCACGTTTTATATGATAATGGTCATTATGAGACTGATCTGTTAAGGTCCTCATGAATTGATTTTTCTGTAATGATTTGAATCCCTTATCACATGTACTGTTGGTAGAAAAGAGGTCTGGCATATTTTAAATTCTGCCCGTCAGTCTGTGTTATTACAAGCCTTATTGGTTCCTTGATTTTCATTTAACCTGCCTGCAAGATGCATTCCTGCTCACCCTTTATGGTCTCATATTGTTTTATTGAACATGCATTGTGCCTCTCTGGTAGTGCTGTTTTTATAGCAAAGCAGTAAATTCCACTCTTTTAAGATGAAATCTTGGATAACTTAGAAAAAAGTTGATGGTGATTCTGACAGAGGACATGAGCTGAATTTAGTGATTATGTGGTGAGTTTTGGGTTTGTTGACAAATTCTTAAAAATTCTACAAAATAGTTATTAACCCAATACTGTCTATAATTTTTAATATGCATTATCAGTATCTTAGCATCTATCCATCCATGCCTTTTCTCACGTTATTTTTTTTTTCAAATACATATTTTAATTTTATCAACAGTAGAAGAAGCATCTATAAATTCAAAACAAGCTTTTGTTTTTGTTCTTTAGTAATAGTTTCAAATAGAAGACCAAAACTTTAAGCAAGTAACAGCATTGGATTTCGACTTAAAATGTGTAAGAACCTTGACTGAATAGGGATGTCAGTCATCAAGCAGTAAGAAAAAAGGGACACAGGAGGTAATTTTAAAAAAGCTGGCCTTTATTGATAAAAAAATTAACAAAATCAAAAACAATGCAAAATTGAGAAGGTATATAAAATGTCATGATTGAGTGAGATTTTTGAGGACCCAAAGGCCGAGATCAGAGATTAGAGGCAGAGTTGAGTCTTGCAGATTTAATAGTTAACTGAGGCAGAAATATAAAAATACCAAAATACTGAGATCCAAAATACAGAGGACCAAAATGTGGGAGAACTCATGTGGGGAACCAGAGATGAGGAAGCAACAAACACAACAAACCAGCACTGAGTGACTGCAGAGTTGAGGTATATATTGGGAAACTGAACCAAGACAAGCTAATCAGCAGATATGGAGCAGGTGTGGGCAGGACCAACTAGGAGGAAGCCAAGGGGGAATGAAAACAAGCACAAAGGGGCAACAGAGGATAATTTAAGAACTCTGCACTGGTAGAAATAAACTACAAAGACACAGGACACAAATAAACTTAAATATAAAGCCAAACAGAGGGCAGACCCCTGACATAAAAGAGGTAAACTGAATCTATTATTTAAATTTTAACTTAACAAAAATAGCAAACTTAAACAAGGAAAACTGACCTAACACAATTACAGATCAGGGTAACGTCTGTAGTGGTTTGGCCAAACCGAAAAACAAACACAGGGAAAATTAGATGGCCCACAATAACTAAGGCTATGTTCACACTGCAGGCTTTGATGCTCAATTCTGATTTTTTTGTGAAATTAGATTTTTTTGCGTTGCCGTTCACATTTCCAAATATATGCGACTTGTATGTGATCTCCTGTGTGAACTGCAGTCATACAATGCAAGTCTCCTGCATGCGCAGTAGAGGACACCATGATGTCACAGGCCAGTGTGCTCTGTGTTTACTGAAGTAAACATGGATGGTAGTGCCGGAGCGCATCTAGCCATCATTCACAACCATAAAAACACAATCTTTTCAAGATGGTTAAAGGGGAACACTTTTTTTTTTTTACATTGGCCCCTTGATTTTTTACGTTATTACATCATGTTCTACTCACCCATATTAGTTTTGTGTCATTTGGAGCTGTTCTGAAGATATTCGGTTTTGTAATCCAAGTAACATGTTCCTATGGGCAACGAGTTGAAAGCACAAACTAAACTGTTCATAATTTATATTTTATGGTACGCCAGCATTCATAACATGTAGGCAAATCACTGTCCCCCAGACATCCGTGGTTCTATTTTTTATATTTATATATTTTTTTAAACAAAGCGGAGTGTGTATCATCCGTGCGCCGGCTACCAATCATTCATCCTGTCCGCTGAACTGCAGCTAGTTTTACTCACATGCCTGGAAGATGTCTAGTGCTACTACCACAGACAATCTCTCTCTTGAAATGGAATTGAAGGATTCAGATTAGCTAGCCGAATGAATAGAAGGGGTAGAACGTAGCCGCCTGTGACCCGGGCATCCTGTCACAACTCCAGTCCGGCGCGCAAATGACGTCATACACACTTTGTTTTAAAAAAATATAAATATAAAAAATATAACCACGGATGCCTGGGGGACAGTGATTCGCCTACATGTTATGAATGCTGGCGTACCATAAAAAAAAATTATGAACAGTTTAGTTTATGCCTTCAACTCGTTGCCCATTTTTGTTGACTTGGTTTCGTAAACAGAGGAAAATATTTTAGACATTTTGGTCGTATCAAAATCTGTAAAACAATTATTTCTATACATGTTTTTAGTAATACTTTTATTGTGCCCATCTTTAGATGGTCTGTGGATGTATTGTTTTTGAAAATTAGTCGTTTAATTAAACAGTTGTCAATATGACCATTAAACCTTTGATGACTCAACCAGGTGCAGAGGAGGAAAATGATCTCAAGGGCATGTCGGTAAATTTAACAATTATACTTGACAGTAAAACACTGAAATTACTAAACTGTGGGGGAAAAAAAGCCTAAACTACTGTAAAATAAAAAAAGTCAGAGTGGATCAAAAAACAACATATTAAGAGTAAATGTATTACCTAGGACAGAAACATAATTCTGGGGATCTTTGGTTTCTGCTTATATTTTTTTTTACTTTCGTCCTTTTCTGCAAAAGCAAAAATAAATATCTTCCAAATGGGGATGTTTGGTCTCTAAACAAATATCACATAATTCATATTTTGCTTAGCAACAGGCTCCTACTGATGTTACAAAAGCAATGAAATATAATACAGTATTTAATATTTCATGGTAATGTTAGAAAAAAAGAAAACATAAAGATGTAGAAAGTGTTTCGCAATTTCAAGAGTGACTGTGTAACCATATTATCTATATTAGATACCTCTAGGTTCAGTTAGTGACAATGCCTAGCTTTATTTTGTGCATTGCGCCAGTAAATAAAGACAGGAAGGGATTCCATTGCACTATTCTAGATTATTAACATATTGCTTGGAAGATTTCGGGGTCTTCCTGCATGGAGTTTGCATCTTCACCCTGTGCATGTGTGGGTTCTCTCTGAGTACCCCGGCCTCCTCACATAGTCCAAAAGCATGACTGTTATGTTAATTGGGTTCTCTTAATTGTCTTGAAGTTGATTGTGTGTTTGCTCTGTTGTGTGTCTCCCTTAGTCTCTGTGTTTTGACAGACTGGCAACCTGACCAGGTTGGACCCCGCCTCTCCCTCATAGACTGTCGGAGATAGGCCCCACTGTGACCCTGACGGAATAAAAAGGAGAAGATGGATGGATGCCTTCTCAGTGGTTGTGTCACAGAGTGGAGAAAATTAGTTTGATGGGTTGGTGGTGACCAGTGGACAGCAATCTTTGAGTACACTTTTTACATACTGTCACCCAACAGTCCATGGACCCTGGCTACTTGAAAACTGCTCCTCTTATTCGTAGATATTTAACAATCTGAAGCAAGGACTCTAGGTCTGGCACCTTTGCCTTCAAAGCTGTAAAAATGCTACACTTACTACAAAAGCCAGTATTGCTAAAGGACACAGAGGAATACCTGAACATCTGACAGGAGAGAGGAGGAGATTTACATAAAGATGGGAAGGCATCAAAGCAGAGAGAGAGGAAGGAAGCCATAGCAGGACCGAAGCTAGTGCTAGACTGGAGACCCCATACCACCAATAAAAAAAAATAAAGACATCCCAGTAGAAAAGTGCAGCAGTAGAGAATTGGTGAAATTGTGGTTATTTACAGCAAGATAAATCAGATATTACCCAGAAAAAATAATTAGTTCAGTCACTGAAGACCACACAGCACAGATCTGCAGTAGTGGAAACCAGGAAGTGATGCAACAAAGCCTCAAAGTTACCAAGCCACCTCGATATTTAAACATTGTGTCCACATTAGAAACTTAAATACACATCAAATCTCTGTGCAAGACAAAGCCATCTTAAACTGAATGGAACATCATCTGGCAAACAATGGAAATTACATTGCTTGAAGTGGGAAGAAAATATATGTTTTACATAGCAACCTCTGCTATCCTTAAACAACAGGTAAAGGGAGTGTTCAATTTCTTAATAATAATTTAACTTTATGGATCTTACATTGGAGAAATCTACCTCTGCATTTAACCAATCCCCTTGGGGAGCAATGGGCTGCCATTGTGCGGCTCGTGGGGAGCAATCAGGGGTCAAGGGTCTTGCTCAGGGTCCCAGAGTGGAGGCAGGGGAGCTGGGTATTTGCAACCTTCTCAGAACACAAGCACACAGCTCTAATCCACTAGGCCAACACTCCCCCATGGACTCATGACCTTCTTATAAGCTTAGTTATCATTAATAGTTTGTTAACCTGTGATAAAACAATGTCATATCGTTGTGTAAATGGTGATGTTAAGGTTTAAAAGCTAGTCTGACAGCCTTTGTTATGGCCTCTGCACCTTAACTTTGTAAATGTGTTATTCTTGCCAATTTTACAAAAACAACAAAAACAACAGTTGCCTGTGTTTAACCACCACATCAGCTCCAACTCATGAATTCACTCTAATTCTGCCAAGAGTGAAGTATTGTTTTTTTCATTCTGGCAGTAAATTGTCCCGAGGAATGATACAGCTGGCACCTTCTCCAACACATCCCTATAGAGGCAAAGAATATGTTTGAATAGAAAAAACAAAAAAACATAACAAAAGTAGTGGATATTAATATCTTCAGTTAAATCATTTTCACAATGCTAAAATTAGCTAAAATTAGGAATCTGTATCAGTTTGTGTAAGCCTGTCAGTTCTCTGGGGATTTTATTTTTTTGACTCACTGTGAAATAATGTTTCTGCAACATGCAAGGTATGTACTGCTCCACAGAAACTCACTTCAGAAAATGTGAATTATCCTTTTAAGTGACTGCTGTAGTGCTAAAAGCTCTTGCTCCAAATGAAAGGAATACTTTAAAGGAAATTTACAAATATAGAAAAATAGCACAAAAAATACCATTAACAAGCTTTATGGGTTCTCCAAGGATTTGACTTTAAAAATCATAAAGGAATCATAAATCATGGCAGGATTTTCTCTAAATGAATTATCAGCTCAGCTGGTACAATTATTTCACCAAATTGTTTGGCTAAAGCTAGGGCTTTAAGTAATGATTATTTTGCTGATTAATCTATTAATAATTGGATAGCCAAAGGTTCCTTAAAGAAAATGTTTACGGAATCAAACCAGGTGAGACTAAACGATTTCAATTTGAGGAGTTCTGGATAGAGAATATTGACAGAAGAAAAAGATTTGTTTTTATCTTAAATGCAAATTTTCATATACTTTTTTTACAATGTTGGTATAGTTACTGCTCTAACAGGGTCTCTCTTAAAGCTAAAGGCATATTTTACAGTCTTTATACTCCAATTAACGATTAATCGATTACTAAATTGGTTGAAGATTATTTCAATAATCCATTAATCATGATTAATCTGATTGTTTCAGCCCTAGCTACAGCTACACACTGCTCAACAGTATAGAAATCACAAGTTGTATTATAAAAGATTCGGGATGAAACAATGTCCCTTTGTTCAGCTATATAAAAAAAAAAAATAAATACAATAAAAAGTTTTTGACTGCACAGCGAGGTAGAGATGGTTTTACATTTACATGCAAAAGAGGTATTGAAACTCAAATATTAAAATTATCTTATGGTGAGAACATGTATGTAGCTTAAAGGAATCTGTTGCTGACCTTGAAATACCTTGTTTAAATGCAAATTGAAGTAATACATACTTATGTTTCCATTTTAGAATAATTTAGAAAACTTTCCATATTTTATTGACTTTACAGTCTAAAGAAACTACTGAGATCAGGCGATTTCCATCTGTTTTCCTGCTATCCACTGATATAATATAATATTTGGTGAGATGTATTAATTGCAACTATTTCTCATGCTGAGTTATAGCCGAAGAGCACCATATGGGTTGAGGGGTCTGACAGAGGAAAGAATCATATGGATGAATAAATCAAAAACTGCATTATATTCTGATAAAAAGGAAGATAGATAGGCTCCGTCCAATAATGTCTCTGAAAGGAGCTCTAAGCTTGAGGCATTCAAAAGCAGCCCACCCTCTTCAATAAGCCATGAGCAGATGAATGGACTGTTCTCCCATTCTGGGCTGATTGGGGCTGACAAACTATAGATCACCTGTGAGGGAGCAGCACCTTATTTTACCAGGAGTTGTCTCACTCTACTCCTCAGCTAAGCGAATCACTCTACCCAAGACAAAATGGCAAAGCAGTTTCTTTGTGTGACTTTGTTGTTTTCCCCCTTACAGCTACTTTTTTTTTGTGGACGCAGCATCAGCAGAGCCAGCGTCCGGCTTACAGGGCTTAAACCCTGAATGTTTTTAGAAAAGCTTACAATCTTTTACTGTTCATCACTTCCAGCATTTTTTATCCTAAGCCTTGCTTATGCCTGGAGAGGAATCAATGTGTTTCAAGTTTAGATGTCAAAATGAAGAGCTGCCAAAGTAAAAAGACGGAGCCCATCCTTCTAATAAGATATTAGCAGATCCTTAAAAGTAAAATGCCATAAGAGAAAGTCTTCAGTGGGCAGATTATAAACCGTGGCAGTCTGACTTTTTTAGTTTTTTAAATTAAATAAGCCGAGCTGGCATGTGAAGCTGAGCAAATGTGCTTCCTTCAGAATTTTTTTTTAACAAACAAAAACAAATTATGTCAAATTCATGCAGCAGCATGATGCTGTATGACCCAAACGCAGGCAAGAATTTAAGCTCCACCTTATCATGTAAACAGTACAGTTTTATCAGCCTGGCTCTCTTAAGCCCCACCATAATAAATAGAATTATATACAGTACCCTGTAATAAAAAACACATTTTATTAGAATCGTATTCAGAATAAAATGCATCACACAAACAACTTATTTTGTCTTAAATTATTTTGTCTATTCAAAACAGAAAGGTAACTGTAATGTTAAGTTATTAAAAAATAACAAAAAAATTGTTTTATTTTTATACCTAGAGCTAAATACAAATGACTCACTAATCATAAACTGAATGGAAATTTAGTACTATAGTTGTGCTCATTTGCACTTTTATTGGACTAAAAAAATATTGTAAAATAAATATATTCTAAAAAAAACTAAATTCAAAATTTTCTCAATTATAAGAAATGTATGTGAAATAGGTATTTAAGTATTTAGATTTATTCTCTTCAAAATAATGTTTTTATTCAGATCTGAATTTCCTCCCTCTAACAGAAATTCATCACAGGCTCTGCTATTTTTTAGAGTTTTAAACTAAAATTTCCCAGCATTTAAAGTTTTAAGAAATATAATCTACTCTCGCAACCCCGCTTGGGATAAGCAAGATGGAAAATGGATGGATGGATAATTCACTTTCCAAACATGAACGTGTTTACCCTTTTTGTCCAGGACAAAACAAATAATCTTTGATAAATTGCATTTTAATGGTAATGATAAAGTAGGTTTATGAAGGTGTTCATTATCGCAGCACCGTTACAAGAACAGAGATGTTCCTCGCTTCCCCTACAGTGGTAGGGGGTTTGTGCTGGGCTATCGTTGTGATGTGCTGTGCCCTCTGTCTCTGTTGTTGTGTCCTTGGGTAAAACATTTTACCCTCCTTGCCTGCTGGTGGTTAGAGGGCTTTGTGGCACCGACTGTACAGCAGCCTTGCTTCCTTAGGGAAGCTGTGGCTACAAAATAGCAGACCATTATCGTTATCTCTTGATTACCTAAGGTAAGCCAAGTAATTGATCTAATACAAGCATTGGTTAACACACACACACACACACACACAAAAATACACATATATATATTCTTTTAAATATATAAATATATCAAGGTCTTTAAGCAAATCTAACTGTCTTAAGTGAATCATTCTGAAAATCTGGATGCTGTGACCATTCAGATAGTTGTTGGAGGGATGTGATTTCTGTAAACTTAAACTAAATCAAATTTTATCAAAGTGCTGTCCACACAGGGATTATCCCCAATTTACACTGCATCTGGTTTTTGCTTGCATCTATTCAGCTCAGCTAGGAAATCCTGTTGCCATTATTATTAATTAAAGCATTAAAACATCAGTGAGCAGATACATGTCCCCATGGTGAAGTGGTTTAAATCTTTGTCCGTAATGGTGTAAAAACATTGCCAACTCCCTAAGCAAGTTGTAATAACTTGCTGTGGTGACCACTGAATGTAGAGGCAGCCAAAAGGAGACAAACATACTGCGGTGTGCAGACAGCATGCAAGCACTATTCTATTTAGGCCTGATGCCAAAATAGAATTGAGCCAGACCGCAAAAAATATACAAAAAATACTTTGCACAGCCTCTGGATTTTCGAAACAATTTGATATAGGCTGCTATATTCACTTTAAGAGCTCACTTTATAAATGCAATTTTGAGTACATTTAAATATATGTGTGGCTATTAAGAATTGCATTTACCTGGCTGCATACTTTAACATAAATAATCAAAACATAATGATTAAACAGTAAAAGCGCCTATGTAAGTGACACATATAGCTTATAGCCATTCATCATAGTCACCTGTTGTACATACAAAAAGGCTTGTGAAAACACACTAAATACCCTAAATGATCCACTGGCCTACCTTGACTCACATATGAGCTTAAGTGACATCCTGTTCCTAATCCATAGGGGCTCCATATGACATCTGTAAAACCTTTGCATCTTGAACAGCTTCAACTCTTCTGGAAAGGCTGCCCACAAGGTTTTAGGAGTTTTGGGAAATTCTGGACCATTCTTCCAGAAGTGCATTTGTGAAGTCACACTGATTTTGGCAGAGAAGGGTTGGCACTCAGTCTCAATCAGGGTCGGATTCAGAAGGATTTTTGGCCCAGGCTCCAAATGTTTGAAGCATGGAACTTTTCAAAATGTCTTGGTATACTGGAGCATTCAGAATTTCTTCTTTTAAAGCTAAGGGGCCAAGCCCAGTTCCTAACAAACAACTCCACACCACCATCACCCCTCCACCAAACTTTACACTTGACACAATGGAATCAGACAAGTACAGTTCTCATGGCAACCACTCGCACAGACTAATGCATCAGATATCCAGATGAAATAACGCAATTTGTCACTCCAGAGAATTCGTCACTACGCTGCTCTTAAATCCAATGGTGGCATGCTTTACATAACTGCAGCTTATGCTATCCATTGCACTTTATGATGTATTGCTTAGAAGAGGATGCTCAACCATGGAAAGCCATTCCATGAAGGGTCTTTATTCTTGAACTAATCTTTATGCCAAATGAAGTTTGGAGGAGTGTAGTTATTGACTATGTGAAAAATTGGTGACCTCTGACCACATGCACGTGACCTGCAACTTTGTGACTGAGTTGCTGTCATTCCAAAACACTTTCTTTTTTAATGATACTCTACAGCCGACAGTTGACTGTTGAATATTTAGAAGCAAGTAAATTATATGACTAGATTCGTTGTACAGGTGGCATCCTCTCACAGTTCCACGCTGAAATTAATTGAGCTCCTGAGAGTGGACCCATTCTTTCACAAATGTTGCATGTCTAAATTCTTGATTTATACACCTGTGGCCATGGCAATGATTGGAAGACCTGATTCCAATAATTTATCAGGGGAGGAAGGCAATTCCAGTTCCTTAGGACCAGTATCCTGAATCTTTTAGGTGTGCCTTTGTTTCAACACAGCCAAGTCAAGTAATTAGAGCACATACTTTTGATAATATAGTGTATCTGGATGCAGAGAAACAAAAGATTATGATGTTTCAACCATTTCAAAATCCATCGGAGGAAATGTTTTGTCTGACTTCCGGGTTATTACTGGCTTTTATTGCACGATCTGACATGCTCCTTAGAGCTGGGCTCAGCACTACAGCGAAGTGGATACAGTATAAATTAGGAGTGAGCAGAAGTTTGCATCACAGCAGAGTGCAGTAGAGCTGAACGCATTCTAAATTGGGGGTTAGAGCCAGATGGTGCGTGCTTCTCCAGTTGCTCTATATTTTACGCCATGCAGAGTGTGCGTAAAAGCGCTTCAAAATGTTACAGTTAATAATTGACATAATATGCAAAATCATATTGTAGTGGCAATGAATATGATTAAATATACACTTGGCTTCCCATATTCAGTAAGTTTCTTTTTTACATTTCTATTTGTTAAAATACATAATGTATTTTAATTGATGGTTTTACATTGTAAATCTATATGTAGTATATGTGAAAACCTTAAACTGATTTGCATAACAAAACCAAAAAATATATACAATGGAGTGTATCTCACTATTTGTTGTAACATTCGTATAAAATGTAATGAACCCAAACAAATGGTGACTTTTAGTTTGAAAAATAACTCATTAGAGACAGAAAACCCCCCAAACCCTAATGCATGCAAAAGTAGGTCTATTAAATTTAAAAAACAGAACAGTAGGTCCAGTAGTGATTAGAGGACCATAGCCAACATGTGAATGATGAAAACATCTTGTGAACTACAGGCAATGCTAAAGTTATCAATTGAAGGAATTGCATGATTTATATCCTGTTAATATGTCCTTCAAACTCATTTTTAATACATGTTTTATTGCCCTGGGCAAGACTCTGCTTCTTTGATCCTCTGCAAGTCTGTGCATAAAGGATCATAAGTAACTTTGCCATTAGGATTAGGGGAACAGCTTCTTTTATCAATTACACCAAAAGTTTGGCTGGTCCCCATTAAATACATGTTCACACAGTACTATAAAAAACAAATCCTTACTATTTTCTTCTCTGGACCCTCAGAAGTTTGTTGGTTAAAAATAAGGCAGAATCGTTTTGTGCCTTGACGAAACTAAGTGTTTGCATGGTAATCAGTTTGTAAATTTGGTTTGAATCACAAGTCAATCCTCAAAGCATTATGCTTGTTAGACCCACCAGCTTCAGGCTGGAAGCTTGGAAAAAAGCCAGGGGCATTTAAAAGCAGTCTTCTATCCAAAGAAGGGATGAAAGCTTACTTTTAACTCCTGCTATGATATCAGTGTGCACTGCTGACACTGTTCCTGTGTTCTCTACAAACATCCTGAAATACACACCAACTATAGATGACATTAATGATAATAAACAGCAGGGAATACCATGTTATGGTTCTCTGACTCTCTTATTAGCGAGTGAAAGAAAAGATTTTAAAGTATAAAACCATAACAAAAGGAATCACAAAGCTTGTCTCTGCTCAAGACAAAAGTGCGGTTGCTCAACCACAGTAATTACAGAACAGAAAAACTTGAATTAACACTCAGCAGCAGGAGATAAAAAGCACAACCTCTAAAATGCCCTTGTGAGACAGTAAATTTTATGACAGAGTCCTCTGTGTGGGGCATTCACTGAGTAAAATCCCTCATGACTTGTTATATGGCAGCTAAGAGGAGATGGATCACCCGCTCAAAGCAGATGTTGTCTGCACACACAGGGCACTCTGAAAACAATGTGATCCTCACGGACTAACAAAAGCGCACCCAGAGGCAGACCCAAATAAAAGTCCCACAAACACATGCTGATCTTAATCTATTACACGCGCTTTGTGTCGACCATGTACACACACACACACACACACACACACACACACACATAATCTCCTTTTATTTTACAGATCCACAAACAGGCAACCGCAGGTACAGATATTCTGTGGGATTTTGTTGACACACAAAACACACATCACCCAGGCTTTATTTGTGTGTGTTTAGTTCTCGACCACAGAGAGGACATCACACTGGGAAAGGCTGTCAATAAAATCACTTTGTCCTGTAGAGTTTGTTTTAGAATAAGCATTAAGGTCACCTCATGTTACCGACAGCAAGTGGCTACTGCAAATAAAAAAAAAGAAAGAACAAAAACACATCCCCGCTGCTGACCTCATATGTAATCTTCTGAACGTATCCAGAAGCACACGGTGGAGGACGCAGATGTAAACTCTCTGAAAGGAGGGCAGGTGCAGATTAGGAAACACATGTAGACAACAAGCAGGGTGACAAAGTCAGACCAACTATTCAAAAACAGATGAGACTGAACCACAATTTATTCCTTTGATGGGAAAAACTAATGCTATTTAAGTGGAGTGCTTTTACTGAAATAGAATAATGCTAAGCTCACACCAAATACAAACAATGCAGATATTTGGTGTTTTTCCCTTCAGTTGTTCTGTTGCATTTTCCCATCCTTTCACAAGCAATTCATGCAGACAAGCAGGAGCTACTATCTCCTCGCTCGTTCCTGCTGTTTCTTCAACATGACAGACCTAAATTTTATCATGCAAGTTATGATGCTGTATTTAATGCAGAAAGCCACAACAGCATTGGCGTCCCTGGATACACCAGATCCAAGCTGCACTCCCAGTTTGGGAAGTACCACCATCTACTCCATGAGCTGCAGCTGGATGACGGTCTCTGCCTGTGATCCAGAACCAGAAGTTTCAAGACCTGCTGTCCCATGTTGGGGAACAGACCACCCTCTGGGACATTGATTACAGGTTCCAGTCAGCTGTTCTTGACACCACAAAAATGAAAATAATTAAAAATAACCTTCGTCATCACTGCCTGTCTTCACTCTAAGTCACAGCCAGAACAAGTCGCTGCATGGTTAAGGGAAACTTTATTTATTGTAGCTTGCATAGCTTGATTTTTTGGGGGGCAAGGGATCCCACAGTAGAAAATTACATCAATTGCAGTGGTGGGCAGGTCTACAACCACTACCTTAAAAGTGAGTTTAAACAAATGCAAGCTAAACGTTCAATATGTTTATTTGAAGATAAAAAAAGTGGAAAACCATGTATAAATTCCCCTCCATTTCAGAAATATGTTTTGCTTAGCACAGCTGATTATATAAAATTGAATAAAAAAACATTACAATTTGAGGTCGTAATGTGATGTAATAGGAGCGCAGCACTCTAAATACTTTTAGTTTGAAACTGTTTTTCAAACAACACATGAAATTAAAAAAAGAAACATGCTCTAAACATCGCATAGAGCACAGGGGGATTTGTATCCATATATATATGTATGTTTTCCTTTATAAACTTAGATGCTTGCATATTTTCTAAAGTCTCCCTGTCATGAGAATAGAAGTAGAGCACATGCAAACAAAAACCTAAATGTCAAACTTCTTCCCAAGGGTAAATAACTCATTTTGTGTTTGAGGACTGGGGTAGAAAGGTGTGTAATAGACCCAAGCTAGACCAAAGTTAAAAGCTCAAAAAAGCTGGCCTATTAAGTCAGTTTAAGTAGGCCATTCACTCATTATATATATAAAAAAAAACATTTTACATTATAACTATACTGTGGGTGCGGCACATAGAGAGCAGTGATGTGCACAGATACTTTAATCCTGTCGATTTTGGTTAAAGTCCATAGCTGAAAAAGGATAACACTACAGACTATATCCACAAATTCTCTTCATCGTCCCTTTTGTCTGATCTGTAAGTGAGAGACAATTTGTATTATGTGTCATTGGTAAAAGGATTAGGAGGCATGATTTATGCTCGAAAGACATTTATCGTTCAAAGTAAATGAGCTTCTTTTCTCAGAGGAACAATGGGGAACTGCCTGACTCCTCCCTTAATCTCTGTGAACAGAAAAGGCTCACCAAACTGGAACTCGTGGTCCATGTAATTCAGGCCTTGATTAAACCATCTCCCTAATTTTAAATTAGCCTTGCTATCTATTCCCCGTTATAAGCATGAATCACTGTTATACAAGTCAATCAGTGGTCAGAAAAAAATCAGATGTTGCAGAAGCAGAGAGGCAATGGCTTAAATATAATGGGTTTTCTTTCACCTTTGAAACTGTTAGAAAATTTGGGGAATATAATGGTTTCTTTTATTCTTTCTCTTTGTCCAGAGAGCCTGAAGCAAAGTACGTGCTGAAGGTGGCTTTCTTTTCTTTGAAATCGGCAGCTGCAAAAGAAAACCTGTCTGCTGTTTACAACTGTCTCTTTTGAAAGTGATTTCTTGGAATTGGTTTTTGTCACAGCTGCAGGATATTCTGTCTTTAACATTCTAGATCCACATGCATAAAAGTGTTTTTTTTTATTCAATTCTTTTAAATTGTCCATCTTTTTTTTCCTCTTGCTTTTATCTGCAATGGAAAACCAGCAACACTCTGCAAGCACATGCTATAATTCCCTCCTAAACCTTGGTCCAAGCTTGACAAGGTTGGATTGAACGTTTCCTGCGTACTGTGCATTATATGTTTTTCACAGTCATCAGAGGTTTGTCCATAATCTTGATAGGCTCAAGGGAACATCAGAGTCAGAGAAGTCAATATGATTGGCACGACTTTGAACCTTGTTGGGGGCTGAGAGGGTTCTTGGCGGTTAACATTTGGCGCAGTGCTCAGCCAGGGAGATTAATGGTTGTGACTGCATCAGCTCAGTGACTGGGGATCAGAGGATGTAATTGGGTTGAACCCAAATATGGACATTTTAGACAGCTGCTCATAGCTGGAACCAATAACATGCCCCCATCTGCATTTGACTTCCAGTTGTTCACTTTCTTAAGTAAAGATACACTCTGCTTCTCTGTGCCAAACAATGTGCTTTCAAACACCTGATTACCTGAATCAGGTTCTTAGTTGGTTATAGAATAAAAGTGTTTGGTATATCATTTCTGTTTTTTGTCTTAAAGAAAATATTTATTAACTTATTATTTTATTTCTATCCAAATAGACAAACTTCATTGTCTTTTTGTATAAACAGAGTGTTTACGAAACAAAATTATGTTGCTTATAGTTTAAAACAGTGAAATGACAAGCTTACAATAGTGAAATGAACACTACCATTAGTAAGTGCAGCAGTGATCAGAATGTAAACAGTGTAGGAGAAAAGGAAACCAGTTTAGAAATAATATTGCAAAAGGGCATTAATATGGAATGGTTCAATGCAGTGCAAAATAAATATGGTGCAAATTGCAGTAGAACATTGAGTTGTGTCCCATTGCAAAGGACTATAAAAGTTTCAGCCACGTTGGTAGTGCAAAATAATGTTGCAAGTGTGATGCCGAGTCCAGTTTATAGATCAACAGTTCAACAGTCTGATGGCAGTGGGGAAAAAGCTGTTGCAGAACCTGCTGGCGCTGCAGCAGATGCTGCAAAGCCTGTTCCGAGAGGGCAGCAGGTAGAACAGTCCATGGCGGGGATGTGAGGGTTCACTGATGATATTATGAGCTCGGGACACATGGCGCAGGAAGGAAATGTGATTGTTGAACCAGCCTGTGTTTTATATATCAGCCTCAGTCAGGTATGGCCAAAGTCATTTCTGTTTAGGAGGGAAGATTTCTAATTCATTCCATGATCTATCAACTAACTTTGTCCTTATGCAGTTTAGAAAAAGAGGTCCATGAAAATTAGACATAAAGTTAAATATCCTAATTTGGGCCATTTGAGAAGGAAAAGTGATACAAAATGATATAACTAGGGAAAAGGTAACTCTTCATGTGGAAATATGGCAAAACACATTTTGAAGAAAATGTTTTAGGTTATTGCATATTGATGATGAGATGCTTTTAATTAATTGCGCTCCACCGATCAAACATAATATCCTTTTGTCCAATTGAACACAGAATTTAATAATAACATCGGTATTATGGGAAATACTAAAGCTGTTCTAACAAACATCCCACAGCTGGACACATCAATCTACTGTACAACATCGAACTGCATCAAGTGTTTGCTCTGAGAGTGCAGCTGTGGATTAAAAGGTGTTGCCTAATGCACCTGCCACTCTTACACTTGCCCTTTGATAAAGGGAAAAATTAAATATCCCAGCCTACTCTGGTCCGATTTAGAAGAACACTTAAAAACACTGATGCCTTTTACAAAAAATAGATGCTTCTCTAATGAAGGAGATTTTGGTAGACTCTTTTATTTCTATAATAAAAATATATCAGGGGGATTTAGACTAAAAAGACATAAAAGGACAGGAGTGAACAGATGATTTTTACAGTTCACTGTAATTTGTTCATTAATTTTCATTTGAACCAATTATGAAATTACATGATTTTTTAATTTATTTTAGAAAAAAAAAAAATGTAGACTGTTCTTTTTTTAATTTTTCAGTGCTATTCAAAATTTAATATATCAAAATATGCCTGAAGACAGAAAACATTACATTAATTTTAATTTCTCTTATGTTTTGGGCTCATATAGCATCTCATATTTATGCGCGCTATCTCAATACCTGCAGCATTATTTAATAAACAAAGAAAATCAGTTAATCAGTTGAAGGATCTACTATTCAATCCCGAATCCTCTTCCAAAAAACCCCACTGTTAAATCAGTTTGATAATAAAGCTTTATGCATTGAGAGACGTATTTGGATGAATATGTTCGATCAACTGATAATGTCCTTTTAAAAAAAAAAGGTTAGCAAAATGACCTTATTCAGAATATCAAAGACCACTACAGGTGCATAAAGAAATAATCAAACAGAGAGATTTTGTGGTGGCCCAAATTATTTATTACTCTTGGTAGTACAGTCTTTCACAGTAGAACAATGAAGCTCTCTTGAAAGCCCTGCTATCCAACATGCTGACAGCTGAAAACACATCTGTTGAAAACGCAGCTGAATGCTCTGTAAGACTTTCTTTTTTGCTCTAGTCAGACATCTTTACTCTGATCACTGCAGACAGGACAGGTTATCCGTGATTCAGAAACTCAAAATTTTATACGGTTTTTGCATTTTACTGGGCAGCCAGACAACTATTCTGAACTTGTGAAGATTTTTTGATTAAGTGTTCAATATCATCCTTTATTTAATTCATACGTCTTTGTATTTACATGGTACTAAATTACACTCATTATGACTTTCTATGACTCTGTTGTGGCATCAGTCATCTTCTGTGGAGCAGTCTGTTGGAACAGTGGCTTATCTGTAACTGAGAGGAAGTGGCTGGATAAGTTGACCAGGAAGACCAGCTCTGTGATTGGCTGCCCTCTGGACTCAGTGCAGGAGGTGGGAAACAAAAGGATCCTAACTAAGTTAACATCGCTGTTGGATAATGTCTCCCACCCCATGCATGAAGCTGTTACAGAACTGGAGTGCTTCTTCTCTGACAGACTGCTGTACTCTAATACCCCGTTTACACTACCCTTAAAAAACAGAGCCGAGACCGGTCCGAGCTCAGTAACTGAGATAACTTGTCGTGTGTGAACGGAAACAACCTGAACTGAACCGAGATAGACATAACCGGACCGCGCTAACTGCAGACCAGTTCCCGAGGTGGGTTCGGCTCGGTTTTTTTCCTGGCTCGGTTCTCTGATAACAAGAGCGCATGAGCAGAACGCGTCATCGCCGACTGGCTGAACATGCTTTTGGGAAGCCGACTTTCTCAAGTACATCCGCGCAAGGTTGCCGTCTTCGCCTGACCCACCGCAAACACCGAAGTACAGCAATAATAATCAAGCATAACTTTCTGAATGTGACGGGCACCGCCATTTTGATTTGCTTGATTCCCTCCTCCTTCGTCTTCTTCTTCTTGGGTTTTACGGCGGTTGACAAACAGCGTTTGGTGCATTACCGCCACCAGCTGCTTGAGTCCCTCCTTCAATCCTAGCAGTAATACCGCACATCGTCACTAGGAGGCCAGGAGTCAAGGAGTCGAGATAACCGAGATAAGTGCGACGTGTGAACGGTCGTCAAAACTGAGCTTGGCCTGGTTACCGATCCAAGCTCGGACCGGTCTCGGCCTGGATCGGTTTTTCAAGGGTAGTGTAAATGGGGCTAAAATGCACCAGGAGCATTATCACAGATCCTTCCTCCTAGCAGCTGTAAGACTCTTTAACCATCGCTGTTCCCAACAACCTTAATAATTATTACATTCATTAAGATTTTGCAGTTTCTATCTTAGTTTTTATCTTATTTTCAGATATCCATTACTGTAAAAATATCCAAGGCTGTATATTGTTATTTATTCTCCAGGTGCACAGTATTTATATTGTTAAAATACCTTACAGTACACTATTTCATTTGTTTATACTTTAATTCTTTACTATTATGGTATTATACACTTTTGCAAGGTCCACATTTGTGTGAACATTTTTTCTATAATCTTTTTGCTGCTGTAAACACCCGAATTTTCCTGTTGTGGGGCAATAAAGGGATTTTCTATTCTATTCTTTTCTGATTATATTTATCATGTTTACAAACAATTGAAGACAGCATTGTGACGCAGTATGACATTATATTTAGTATACTACTATAGCTCTAACTAAATAGAATTGTCTAAAATCTTTCTAGGCTGCTGTTGAATGTCTTTTTTACTTGAGCATTATCGTAATTCTCTTACTGCTTTTTTGCATCTTGTGCCCCATAAAACTACAGCATCATTACCTCAGGGCCCAAACAAAGTTTAAGAAATGTAATCTTATGCTTTTGTGATTTCTTTTTATGTGACGAAGCAGAAAAATGTTAAATTAAAAATTAAGTTACTTAAGTAAAAAAATAGGGAAAACCATGAAAACGATGTTATAGGTTTCTGATAACAGAGTGGAAATGCTTTTTTTGAAACTGTGTTCTAGCTCATTTTAGGTACTGAAGTTGGCAATGCTAATCAGGTTTTGGGAGACTGTCACTTTTGGCCAGATAACTAATGTCCTTTCAGCTCGAAGACTGCAGAATTTCCAGTAGACACAGGCAATTGTTGCACTCAAACCATATTCTGTGCCAGAGGCAACCAACATGGACTTAAATGCAGGACTCAACTCAGGGAAATGAAGTAAAAAAAATAAATAAATAATTTAATGCACTACAGCACAATGAGGGGAGCAACTGGCAAAAAAAAAACAAAGGCCTGTCAAAAAAACAAGTAGAGCAACTACCTCAACTATTTGGCAAGGTAGAACAAAGGCTGGGACGCTTGACACAGGTGACAAAGACAAACTGGCAAAGAAGGCTGCAGAGGAAGAGGTTTAAATAGGTGAGGCAAATGGCAACAAGACACAGGTGAGCAGTATCAGGTAGGCTCATTAAAGGGGAATCCCAGGAAGTGAAGTAGTCTGAAATGAGAACAGAAACCAGTGAACCAAAATAAAACAGGAAGTTCAAAAAACAACTGAGCCAGACACAAAAAGACAAAATGGAAAGAAAGAAACTAATCAGCAGAGCTCCACGTGACATTCTGTCTATGATTGCAGAATCTTTTTAGAGTGGAAAACCCAACTCTGAAATAAGCACTGCTTTGCATCGTTATAGAGCTGCACATGATTCTGTTATGAGGTATGCTGGTGAAGACTCTCAGTCATCCAGGTCATAGTAATTCCAAAAAAGTTAAAAAGCAATCCACTGGATTTTGTGTTCAAGTTTGAAGACGTTTTGCTTCTCATCCACCCCTATACAGAGGACCAGAATATCTTCCCTGTTTGGCCAGGCCAACAATTACCCCTAACGACTAGGGGTGTAAATTACACCCATAATGGCGATTCAATTCAGTATTGATTTCCTGACCTAACGATTTGATTATTTTCGATACTCAAGAATACACCACGATATGATTTGATTCGATTCGAGTAATTGGTTCATTTTCTTTTTCTTTACCTTACAGGCTAGACAATGTTTCAAATTTGAATTAAATCAATAAAAGCTTTTATATCGTTATGCATTTTATTTGAAAAACAACAGAAAATAACAGAAGTAGAAAAGCTGTACTAAACCTAGGCGTATTAAAACCTTATTCACTGAAAAATAAAATAATGCCCCAGCAAAAGATTTGCATAAAAAAAAATACTGCACAAAATCAGTGCAATGAGTGCAATGCAATACCTCGACTCCAACCTGTCGACATCCTCGCCCCCTCCGCAGACACTCCGCTGCACCTCTCCAGAATTGTAGTTGACCGCAGACAGTGCAGCAGACAGGAGGCCGGCTTGTTTTGATTGATGACCGAAATTGCGGAAAACAACTCGTAAAGATGGACCAGCTAGAAGAGCGAGGTGCGCGACAACGCTGGGACCCTTTTTCCACCTGGATCGCCGCTATTTTTAACCGCATGTCCCTCGGTTGTCGCACAAACTTGCTCCCACTTTCTCTCTGCATCCGCCGTATCTAGACCCATAGCGTGAAGTGCAGACCACGCTTCAATATTGGGCATAAATAAAAAATGTCTGTGTCAAGCTCACTGTGACACACTGCTGCAAGAGTATAACCAGAAAGCGGGGTAGGAGGGCAAAATAGGTTTTCCACCGCAGCATGGGAGTGAGAATTGCGCCCAGGAGCAAATGGATAAAAATAGACCGGTCGGAAAAAAACAAAAAAAATTAATCGATACTCTTGTGGACGTGTTGATGCATCGGATCGTCGGCTGTTGGATCGATGGATTGATACAAAACGATTATTATTTACACCCCTACTAATGACCCCCGTTTCAGAGACATAAACCACCATCAGGTATTGCAGGCTAACAAAGAACCCAAACGACTTCCCATTCCTAAATGGAGGACCCGATTGTCCAGTTAAATTTGCATGTTTTCAAAGCCAAAACAAGACTTTGTTTTAGTCACCTCTATAAAGCAGTGGACTCAGCGCCATTTCTTACATCTGTGATGTGGGTTTTTCTCTATGTTCTTCACCTTCAATATACGGATCAACTTCCATTTTCTGTTCTGCTCTGGTCTGCTTGGCTCTGCCTGGACCTCTTGCACATGCCCTCTTTGGACATCAAAGAACTTGGAGGGGTGCTTTATGCTGCTACAGCGGACACAGTTGGCATTGCTATTCAAGGAAGCGAGGAGGCAGTTTGCAACTGACCTGACACAGACCTGGACTGAGAATATGGAATCAAGGGTCAGGGTTCTGCAGTGGCAACAACTAATGAAAATGCACCCTGCTATAATGTTAACAACCCTGTAAGCTTTTATGTAAAAAAAAAAAAAAAAAGTAAATAATGTAAATCCCTCTACTGTCCCACAATGGGGAAATTCACTCTTTGCATTTGACCCATCCCCTTGGGGAGCAGTGGGCTGCCATTGTGCAGCGCCTGGGGAGCAGTGTTGGGTTAAGAGTCTTGCTCAGGGACCCAGAGTGGAGGCTATGGGGATTGAACCGGGTACTTGCAACCTTCTCAGAGAACAAGCCCACTGCTCTAACAAGCCCAACACTCCCCCTTATAAGCTTTTACTATGAAGTCTAGATACCAAATTGAAACCAATAAGAATCATATGATGGAAGTGAAGCATTTTGACAAAAGCCAATGGTCCACTAAAAAAATAATGTACCATATATCTAACAACAGAGCTATAATATGCAGCACAACATCTCAATCAGTAATGAATGTGTATCTTTTAAAATAAAAAACAAAGTATCGGATCTGTCACAGATCTGCCTGTATTTTAAATGGGCCGCCAAGCACATCCACCAAGCTACTGGATGACTTAGCTTCCTAACTTTCTTGGGCTTCCAGTAGTGCAACTCTTTATCCCCATGGCTTTGATCCATTTTGTATTTAAAGTAACAGCTTTTAAGCTATCACATTCTAGAGTCTATTTTACCTCAAAACAGGGTTATGTTAGGTAACATGTAAACATGGTACGACATGCAACATAACCTATTCCTTTTTTCGGTTATACCAGGACAAAAACAACCTTAAAGGTTTTGAAATAAATTAAATAAATAAATTTGGGGAAAATATTAGATTTGACGCAACTTTCAGTGTAAGGTATGGTGGCTGGGAATGTAAATTTCCTTCAAGATTTTTAAAAGTGTTTCTGATTTTGTTTTATTGGTTTGGACTTCCAAACAACATAGTAATGTCTAATGGATCCTAGGTGGAAATTCAACTGAATAAACTGATTACCCGCCTTCATTTGCCTACGACACCGACTTTGAACCACGCCGCCATGAAAGCCAATCAGCATCCAAAGTTCATCTTAAAATGCCTCCAATCCGCAAGTCATCTGCTACCTAGTGTGCAGGGGGTGGTTGCGCTTTGTGACTTCATTCAGATGACCCTGTTTCAACCCACCTCCAGCCCCTCCTCCACCAACGTAGCTAAAACTTCAGAATTTCATTACTCCTGGACTTTTACTGCATTGTCAACCGGTCTGGCAGAAAATCGCCATGTTGAGCCTGGTTCTGCCAGAGGTTTCTTCCCAATGGAGAATTTTCCCCCTACACATTTACTTCATGCTTGCTCATCATGGACAGGTTCTATCAACCTGTGTTATCCAAACTGGACTTCCATCTTCCAGCTCCCTGAGTGAAGTTCTAGTATCAGCTTACGCAGTCCACTGGATCTCCCCATAAAGCTCAGCATACCGTCTCGCTAACCAGCAGTCTACAGTCTGACCAACTTCACCTATCTCCACTCCACCCCTAGTTTCAGGCCTGGGGGGGAAACAGTCCTGTGCTTTACTCCTGTTCATCCATATCTATCAAAATTAAGCGCCATTTTTCCTGCTGAGGACTGAGCGCCTAAGATCAAGTAATTGTATCAATGAATTTCTTCTAATTGTGTTTTTTCTCCGTGTGAGTTTTTTTTAGATTGAACTATGTCAGTACCATTGATGTATGATTATTAGATATATGAAGGTCTTAAATAAATACACAAAAATAATCTTTGCAATAAAGCTGGCTAAGTTGAAATGAGGTGGTGCTGCTCTTTTGACTTTACCATGCTCCCCTGATTCCAGCAAAGTCCCCAACTCTGATCTACGCTGTAACAAGAAAGAAATCATGTAAATTTATTGGTGACATTGAGATGGCTCCTTGCTATTCAAATGAGGCTTGTCTTATCAGACGCTAAACTGTATCAAGTATTGGCTTGTAGCAGTAACCTTCCCACAAACAGCTGTGACCCCATGCAGGAAGTCAGACATCCCACTTCCTGTGGCAAGCTGTGCCACTGGCTCTCTTAGCCGTGGATGGCTTTCTAATTGGTGTCCTTTCACCTCTTTACTTCAAGATGCTCCTGCTTGACAGGTCCTGGCAGCAGGGGGAGATGCCCTTGGGGATGGAGAAAAAAAGTCAAATATCAGAAAAAGGTTGGCCATTTTTTATGATCTGCATTTTTTAAACATTAAGTACAATATAGGACCATTTAAAAATTTAAAATTCTTTAGAAGTTAAACTGTTTGGAGTTAAACAAGAAAAAAAATAACTATGAAGAAAAAAATCCATAAGGATGTCGTGTTTGCTTGGTAAATAGTTTAAATCCTTGAGGCAAAGGGAACTTTTTTCATTTAATCACTTAAGTTTAAGAAGCTGCAAGTTTAAGAGATACCTTTCAGTCAGTCGATCTTTGTTTGGGCAGCAGAATAGCTAGTTATGTAATGGAATTCCTTTATTGATTAAATGTATTCACAGTACTTAGCAAGGTCAGCTGTATATTTAAAGTAATAAAATGAACAGAATGGTGAGATTCTTTTTCAGTTTTCTTGATACCATGATGTTCAAATTACATTTAATTTGTCTGAGCAAGTTGAAAAGGCTGAGTAAATTTACACATTGTGAACAAGACCATGTTTATGAGTTATGTTTTCTATTTAACAGTAAATAGTGTCAACATAAAGGAGAAAACATTCAGACTCATAAAAAGGGTGAATGAACCCCTTATCTAGGTATTAGAAAATAAAGTATAGAATGGAAAATGTAAAGATATTATGCATAGTCTTGATTCAGCCTTTAATAAAGCATTTCAGTTTATGCGTGGAAGTTTTACCATAGGAAGTATATAAACCCAGTCCCAAGGCTAATGTGATAAAAAAAAATATATAGTTTCAAATCCACTTTCTGTCGGAATAAAGTGCTTAAATGAACCTTCCACACCCATCTGATGACTCTTCTGAATGTCTAAAAGCCAGAGGAAAGTTGAGAAAGCTTGGGTTATTAATTTGTTAACCATTGCAACTTGCTCTGTCAGGTGAAATATTGAAAAAGTACATTTTTTCGCTTTATAATTGTTATGAATATCTAAGCTGTCTCATCTTTTGCTTCTTACCATTGACCAACCAAATATTAAACTGATGTGGTAACATGTAAAAACAAAATTAGAAGGTTATATAAAAAGATATATATAAAGATATATAAAAAGAACATAAATATACTATGCCTAAAATATTTATTGCCATTACAGAGGGAAACAAATGAGAGAAGGATGGACTTTTTTTATTTTTTTTAAATTATGATCCGTTAAAGCTACAGTGTGTAATAATTACAGGGATATACAGTCAGAAATGTAATATATTTTACATAACTATGTTATTTATCATCATCTACGAGCTCAGCCTCTTAACCTTAATATTTGCGTTGCCTTAGAATTCGTTATTTATAATTACATAGGAGCGGGTCTCGCAGCCATGGAGGCAGATATCTTTGCGCTACGGCAGCGCAGAGCCAACAAACTAGCGATTGCAAGATCGCCCAATACGCTCGAAAGTAACTACGGCAAGTTGAGAGAGATGAACTGAGACGGTACTGAACAATAGATGGCAGTATTATGCCTGAGAAGCGTTTAGTCTGCCTGAAACCAAAGAAGAAGAAGAAGCCGGTATACAGTGCATCAGTAACAAGACAGGTGAACAAGGCGGCAGGCGTGAGTGACTTTGCAAACTGTTTGGCATTTTGTCCCGTAACGCTCGCCGTACTGTTGGGGGGGAGAAGCGGTGGGGGGGGGATGTTCATGTTGCTGCGGTCTGCAGTCTGGACGTTAGATGTCGCTGAAAATTACACACTTAAGCTTTAAAAGATTATCAATATCAATACTAAAATCATGCTCCACCGGCCTACGGGAATCCTACCTAATCTGGAAAAATGGGTTACTGCTGTATAAGAGGACCCTTTTTTAAAGCAAGAGCAGCATATTTCTCCTCATTAATAGAGGAGAATAAGAATAATCCTAGATTTCTTTTTAATACAGTTGCCAAACTTACCCATAGCCATAGCTCTGTTGAACAGTCTTGGTGTTATTTTTGATCAGGACCTGTCATTTAAATCCCATATCAAAGAGGTTTCTAGAATTTCCTTCTTTCATCTGCGGAATATTGCAAAAATTAGAAATATCCTGTCCACGGGTGATGCTGAGAAACTAGTCCATGCATCTGTTACTTCAAGACTGGACTATTGTAATTCTTTACTATCAGGAAGTCCACAAACTGTAGTTAAAAGTCTTCAGCTAATTCAAAATGCTGCAGCCAGAGTTCTGATGAAAATTTAAAAAAGAGATATCATATCTCTCCTATCCTGGCTTCTCTTCATCGGTTTTCTGTTAAATCAAGAACAGAGTTCCATCCAGATCTTCGGGATGCTCTGAGGATGGCCTTTCCCTGGGTCTGGTGCATCCTGATTAGTCAGATCTCTTACAGCAATATCATTGATGACTTTGCAAACAAAAAACCTGACAACAAGTTTAAAAGAGTGAGTGAAGTATTGAGAAAGAACAGAGTAACATAAAAAGATCAAATATGTGGATAAAGGTAATTTATAACAAGCGCTTACATTTGACTAGAGCTAATTATTCAACCTTGAATCTTATTTCATTTTTACACATTGTTTTTCTTAGGTTTGGTGAAAGTTAGTTGAGGACCCAAAGGCAGAGATTGAAGGAGGCAGAGATGAAGTTTGCTGATTTCATAATATCCCAAAGTGCAACAGGAGCAAAAGTCTACCAACAAAATACAGAAAGCCAAAATCCAGGAGACGTCAGGGAAAATATACATGAGGGGCAAAGAAATGACAGGGAACCAGCTAACAGTAATTGCAGAGGAGGGGTATGAATAGGAGACTGAACAAAGACTAGTCTAATTAGCAGATTGGGAGCAGGTGTGGACAGAAGAATCTTAAAGGGAGCTAAGAGAAGGAGACGAACATAGGAAATACATAAGAACTCAAACACAACAAAAAACAACTAGAACTACTTAAAAAGTAAATAAAACAAATCAAAATTTAAAAAGAAAACTTTAACAGAACCAACACTATGACAGTTTTAGCTTTTATTTCCATCAGAAAATGCCTAATATTTTATTGTATGATTTCATCATGTCTATTTTTGTACAATTGAATGTATTATTTATATTTATAAAATGTAATGTCTGTTATGTTGCTGCTTAACTACAAAACACACAACACTGTTTCCCTACATAAACTGCACACTTTTTTGCTGAACTTTTCATAACACTAGACGATGCATAGAAAGACTCCAGACAGTAAACAGCACTTCCACAGCTGTAATGGGTTGATAGTAGGTGTGTGAGTCCTCAGATCATGAAACAGTTGATTGCAGCAATAGATATTGACAGAGGGCCCCGAAATCAAATGTTGCTTTGGGCCATGGAGGCTTGAGCCAGCCCAATAAACATTATTTTTTATACCTTATGTAAAAAATATAATATGGCCTTGCTATAGTACTTTATTTTAATCTTTTCACACAACATTAACATAAAAAATACAACAACAATTTTAAATTTCATTCAATCATTTGTTTTGCACAAATGAGGACCTGCAGTCAATTGTAAATGTATCCATTGCTCTGTAATTGGCTTTTTAAATGTGCATGTTGCTTCACAGATAAGAGAAAAATCTAATACTACCCACAGATATACACCAGGGTCACTTTGCTTCGTGATTTACTTGTTGCACTTTTGACTTGAGGTTCAGTTCTGGATCTCGCACCCTCCAGCATTTCTTTGATGATTTTGTTAAAGTAGGAGTGAGGAGAACCATCTGCAGCTAAATGTCAGTAAGATCAAGGGGTTTGTGGTGAATTTCCGACAGACCGAGGAGCTACTGACACGTGTCATCATTCAGGGTTAAGAGGTGGAGATTCTCTGGACCTACAACTACCGGTGTGTGTATACCGGCTAACAGGCAGTCCTGAACAAGCACTCAGCACATGTTACTGAAGGAAAGGGAGATGTTTACACTCTAGGAAATAATTTTGGTGAATGCTAAATACAACCCATACAAATCGTTAAAAATAAAAAAAACAGCTTTTCTTGTAAGATAGGGAATTAACTAGATTCTAACAATAGCAAATGCAACATAAACTAGCTAGGAAAATATATACGCAGATTTTTGGCCTTCACAATGTGTGCAATGCCGCAGGAAGTAACTGCACTGCTGAACAAGACAACCTTGCAACCAGAAAACAATGTTCAGAATGAGTCCCTTAAATCTTACTGTATATGAACCATCATAAAAAGATTGTCTTATTTGACTGATTTTAAAAATCAGGCATTTTCTTTCAGACTAATTGTGCAGCCCTGCTGGGTGTAAAGTCCAACTAACTGCTGGAAAGTTAGAAAAATAACCTGGATGGTTTTTAACAGTGCTGCTTCACATTATGGGGATCATGGGTATGGTCCTAGCCTTAAGCCTTTCTTTGCCGACATTGTTTAAGGTGATATTATTGAATATTTGAGTAGACTTTTCCTAATTTATCTTGATGATGTAAAATGTAGCTACTTAAACCAGAAACACTTTACCAATAACATCTAACTAAATTCACTCAACCAAACTGAGCTTACAGGAGCTTTGATCTAGGATCATACAAAACCCATTGATTGATAAAGGCATAAATGTTTGCAACAAATTAATGTGTATTGGTGCATCAGCTGAAGTTAGAGCAGCCAGTGTAAGTTTTCATGTGCTATTTATGTTTGTGTATTCATCCAAAGCCTCTTATTTGCATGTTTAAGAAGACAGAAGGGAGCTTAAGTTACATTTCTGCATTTAAAGCCATACTAGTTTTGCTTTTAAGATATTTATGTTTCATTGATATGTTATGTGTAAATGTATTTTCATGCAATAGAGTATCCTCAAAATGTTATTTATGGTAGGATTTAACTAGAAATAGGGATTTCCAATAGATTGATAAAACAAATAACAGAAAAAGTAATCCTATAATTATAGGGAAGATCTCCTTCTCCCACTGATCTCTGGACCAGAACCACATGGCAACCTAAGATATTCCAGATTGCGTAAACTTAGGTTTTGTCTCTCCACTCTTTTTTCAAAATCATCAGGTACCTAATTTTCAGTTGTAAAAATTTGCTATTACATTCTTGTCCTCTTCCAAAGTAAGATGCTTCTAATAGTATCTGCAGTCCAGTAATGGTTAAACACAATGAAAAATATAAAACAGTTCTAGTCAGTTTTGGATATTTCTGTATGGAATAGGTCTTTGAAGTATTAACTGAGTGCATTCCACATCCACATTTAGTGATACAGCAGTTACTTGTGGTGCTTTTTTTTTTTTACATTTTCCACTTCAAGAAACCTTCACTTTTTTTATACAACAATGTGCAAACAGAAAGCTATTTTATAAACTCATATGTCTTTCTTTTACAATCCCCAATGCATGACATGCTGAAAAAACAGTGAAAGAACAATTTGTTTTCTATAAAATGAATATAAAAATTACATTACTCTGTTTAATCGACATGCATATACTACTATTTTCACTTTTTTAATTTATTTGCCAAATAGAAAACCCTAAACTTTAAATATCTTTATTCTTGTTGATGGACATCTAATTCATTTTAATGAATGTTGATTTACTCACACATAAGCATCAGTTAAGTTAAATTTTGTAGTAATAAAGTTATATTTAGAGCCATAATTATTTGCATATATATCATGTGTTTTTAAAAGGTCTATCTCTTTGCACTCCTTTAAAATATACTACTTTCATGTTACACATTGCTGTTTTCCACTGACCCCACAGCCATTATCATGCTCCTGTGTTATCTCCTCATTGTCAAAAATAGTATATATTAACCTGAAATATCTAGAACCTATATAGAATCCAAATGTACATTTAGAGATAGTACAGCTTCAGTCAATATGAAAAATGTAGAGTGTGGAACATAAAGTATCCTAGATACCCATGGTTTTAATATTGTGTGCAGTAGCCTTGCTTTCAAACTTTATCTGATGGTGAACAGAGGAAAGGACGGCTATCTATATTGTTAAAGCCAAAGCCTGTGGGCATCAAACATCGAAATGTCAGGGTTGGGATAAATTCAAAGCATAAATTATTCATATGGCCTCAGTAAATGCTGTGCATGAGGTCAGAAGCTAGCCTCAAAACCAAAGGAGTATTTGAGATTAAACTGCACAGAAGTAGTCCTTCAATCCCAGTTTAGGAGAGGAGGGTGTCTTCACTGTAGCAGCTGTCAAAGCAAGCAGGGGAAATCACCTGGCCAGTAAACCATAAACAAGTGTACAGCATATGCAAAAAAAAAAAAAAAAGAAGGAAAAAAGGGATTCTTGATTGTACACTTGGTTTGATTTCCTATAGCATTCTTCCCTTGGGAGGTGATGAAGTGAGATTAGAGACAAGTCAAATGCACTGATGTCATTGTACATTCAAGGAAGTTTTTGATCATTTTAATGGGCCCAGTGCATCAGCTTGAGAGGAGCCATTCCTTACCAAGTGAATGACAAGAAAACAACCATGGTTATGAACCAAGGCTTGATAAACAAGTTGGCCTTTCGGGAGGAAAAGCTTAAACTTTTGCCACATTTTCTATATCACATTTGAGTATTAAAATGCAGGATGACAAAGAGAATTTGAAAAATACCTTTTATTTGATTTCATAATATAGTGATTAGATAGTAACTTCTAATGACTAAGACTTTACTTAGTGTTAAATACATTAAACAACAGTGTTTGTATTTCTTTTAGAGTACGTTTTTGGGATTAGAGTCTCAGCATTACAGCTGTTAAAATCATGTGAGTGAAAGAACATTTACAGTCAGAGTGAGTGATGTTTTATCTTTGAAAGCTAATTTCTCTTGTGCTTTCCCTCAGGGATGAATTCTTCGACCTGTTTTCTCTCTAAGTGCCAGCTTAGGGTTTAAATTTTAGAATGCATGGCATCGCATTTCAAGGCTATTAAGATAACGCTCAAGCTCACCTACCAATAATGTGCAAATGCTTGGACTCTTTTTGCTTTTTTTTTGTTTTTAGAAGATGCTCATGTGTGAATGGTGCATTAAGCTTGAAAAAAACTAAAGCAGAGGTCCAATGCAGTGGTTCTGGATGTTGCACATACATTGACTGGTGTACAGAATTTGGCTACTCGACTATGAATTGCAATGCCCAGGTAAGACCCCATTATTGCCACTATGACTTCTTTCTAATGCTTGCGCAGATTTTATTAGCTGTAAAAATACATGTAGGCTTTTAGAAACATTTACCATTTTAATTTACTTCAGTAATGCCTTTCTTCATAAAGTGTTTTTGTGTCTTTTCCATTTGTCTGAGCTTTTATTGGTCAAATTGGTGTCTATAGATCTTGCAAACTAAAAGCTGTGGTACTTAGAAAAAAAAAAAGTTGGAGTCAATTAATCCCCTATGACAAGATACAACCTTTTTCCAAACTCTTGTCTTTAAAAAACATAGATTGCTATATTTCTACTCAATCTCTTTGGCAGTGTCAAGGAAACCACTGCTGACCTTCATTTAGACAAAAGAATGACAATACCGTAGGGAGATAAGAAAGTGAGAGGGCTGAGTGGGAGGTGGGTGGGGAAGAAAAAAAGAAAATCAATAGCTCATTTTCTGCTTTTTTGTATAGGGATTGTGATGTTTGCTGAGATAAAGGTCGACCAGCCTGAGAGATCTCTCACGCCGTCTCAGCTTGAACAACCATGAAATTGCTATTGTGTCCGCAGCAATTTAAAAGTGAGAAATCAGATTTTGCCCTATAGCCTTTAATGTGCCTTATGGAAATAAGGTTCTCAGTCCATTTATGTGCAAAGTCTTATTTCCCCAACAAAACGGACATTTATGTATGCTTCATTTTTATTTTTTTTTATAAAAAGAAAGCCTCCTGTCATTTCATACATCTAAACTCTACCTGGTTTGTCTATAAATGTGATCAACCACAGAATTCTCAATTGAAGAGACTTCAGTCTTCCTGAAAATCTGACCAAATGTGGCACCCCTCAGTTGTTACAAACACTTATTCCCACTTTTGGATGTCTGCTCCTCCTGGCTGGAATCTATTTCAAAGGTGATGCCTACTGTTACCGTATTTTCACGACTATAAGGCGCACTTAAACGTCTTTTTTTCCCCCTCAAAATGTGCGGTGCGCTCTATGGTGCGGTGCGCCCTATGTGTGTTGTAACTGCGACTTTTGAGACCACCTCATTGAGGAGATGATGAAAGAGTGGCTGAATGTAAGGAGACCAGGTGTTTTTTTTCCACTCATCACCATTAATCTGTAACTCCATGCGTGCCCATCTCACAGCTGATGTGAAAAACATGGGGAAACAAATTAACCCTGTGCTCGCTGTTCAACCGCTCGACATCGGTGTGAACCGGACCCAGCAGGTGCAGCAGAAGCAGCGAGGAATAACATGTCTGCTGGCTCTGTTCTTCAAGCTTTTGCAAAAGCAGGCATTATTTCTGAGGAGCCGCGCTGCACGGAAAGTGACTCTGACAGCGCAGAAGGGGAAACTGGCATGTCTGATTTAGCGCAGCTGTTTAATTCAGAAACAGAGGATGAGGACTTTGAGGGGTTTGATTAATACTTTGTAATAAATACATGAATAAAGCACAATCATACTCAGTTTTGCTCCCGCTCTATTTTTCTACCTGAAAACTTAATTCAACAGCAGGCTCTGGTCCGCGGAGCATCCGGACTCACCTCCGCAGGTGTTTTTTCATCTAAATAATCTAAATCTTTTTAAGTGAGAAAGTCCACCTGAAAATTTAATCATTGCAGTCAGCTCATCCAGATTATTATCCTGCCTATGATTTAAGTTAATTTATGCGTCAATAAACGAAGAAGAAGGTGAAACTGGCATGTCGGATTTAGCGCAGCTGTTTAATTCAGAAACAGAGGATGAGGACTTTGAGGGGTTTGATTAATACTTTGTAATAAATACATGAATAAAGCACAATCATACTCAGTTTTGCTCCCGCTCTATTTTTCTACCTGAAAACTTAATTCAACAGCAGGCTCTGGTCCGCGGCGCATCCGGACTCACCTCCGCAGGTGTTTTTTCATCTAAATAATCTAAATCTTTTTAAGTGAGAAAGTCCACCTGAAAATTTAATCATTGCAGTCAGCTCATCCAGATTATTATCCTGCCTATGTTTTAAGTTAATTTATGCGTCAATAAACGAAGAAGAAGGGGAAACTGGCATGTCGGATTTAGCGCAGCTGTTTAATTCAGAAACAGAGGATGAGGACTTTGAGGGGTTTGATTAATACTTTGTAATAAATACATGAATAAAGCACAATCATACTCAGTTTTGCTCCCGCTCTATTTTTCTACCTGAAAACTTAATTCAACAGCAGGCTCTGGGCCGCGCATCCGGACTCACCTCCGCAGGTGTTTTTTCATCTAAATAATCTAAATCTTTTTAAGTGAGAAAGTCCACCTGAAAATTTAATCATTGCAGTCAGTTCATCCAGATTATTATCCTGCCTATATTTTAGGTTAATTTATGCGTCAATAAATTGTATCAGAGGAGTAATCACAGCCCTGTGTCATCAGCGATGTGTCTCTCATGGCCAGCTCCCAGGTTTGAATAATACTTTGTAATAAATACACCTTGCAGCTTTATTTGCTTTGATCAGTGGGAATAAAGTAGTTTTAATATGTTTTTAAGTGGGAAAATCCACCTGAGAGGACATGTACCTGTATATAAAAAATGCGCCCTATAGTCCGGTGCGCCTTATGTGTGTGTTAAATACAGAAATGGGACACATAACTGAGAGTGCGCCTTTTAGTCCGGTGCGCCTTATGGTCGTGAAAATACGGTAGTTCTTTCCCTCACAGCCTGTCCATTGGCCCTGGATCATAAGGTGGTAGTGGGACACATGTACAAAACCCTTTATGATTAGTTCCTCTTAATGTTTACATGTGTTTAGAGTTGCTTTTGATTGTGCTATCTTATCATTATGGGGTTAAGTTTGTAGTCTAACATTCTTATATGTTATCAATAATTTTGCTATTTTTTTTATAATTATCTTATTATTTACATTTTTTATTTTTATTCTCTTTAATTATTAATTAATCACACAGTTGCCTTGTTGTTTTGCTATTTTTTTCATGTTTTGCTTTATTTATCAGATATGTGTTTCTCATATAAAGAAGTACACCCCTCACCTTTTTCTAAATAGTTATAATATATATTTCATGGAACAATGCGACAGAAATGGTACTTCCTACAACTCCCCTAATGTAGAGTAGTCAGCCTTAGAAGTGAAAGCCTTTTAAAAAATGCTTTACCCTCAAAATAACAATTTGCAGTCATTAATTGCAATAAAAGCAAGTAAACCCTAATACATAGCATTTTTTTCTCCCATGTCTTGGGTCTAAAGTGTGAGTAGAGGATATCTGTGTTCAATTCTGTGTTTTCCCTCTCAATTTCTTGGATACTGGTTGGTGAAAGATCAACATGACACCTTAAGGCGAATAACTCTCAAAGCAAAAAAAAAAAAAGAGTTGTTACTGCATCTAAAAAGGGCTTTAAATTGCCAAACAAAGAGGTAGAGGGCACATGTTGATCATAATATCTAGAGGTTATCTTTTGAAACTAGACATTGAGTGGTGCATAGGCGGTGGTTGGTCAGCTTGCTTGTGATAAGACGCTGCAAAGTGTATCAAATTGGTCTGCATGGCTGTTGTCCCTGAAAGAAACCTTTTCACAATATGATGCAAGAAAGCCAGCAAATATACAAGCCAACTCCAACTGTGGATTACTGAAACTTTGTCCTGTGCTTAAATGAGATCCAGATAAACTTATTTGGATTATATACGTAGACTTAGAATTAGACAGCTTATTGTCTAAGTCTAAACTTCGTTATGTACAGCTCTCCTGATATGTCCTTTTCTTAAAGTGCAGCAGTGATAAAATGTAAACAGTGTGGGAGAAAATAATTCTTAGGTACAAGTCACATTATTATAAAACTGAAATGTACCCCTTTATCTAGTACTTGCTATAATAAAAAGCCTAAATTACATGGATAATATAAAATTGGATGTAATATTAGAAAACTTTAAGATTAGAAACATGTTGGTTTGTGTGCAGCTAAAAATATTTTTAACTGAGAAATGATGTTCATTTTTCAGTAAGTCTGCAAGCAGGGCCATTAACCCTTTATCTTCTTGTGTGCTCCTAAAAAGTCCCTCTTTTCAAGTGACACAAACAATTTCCCTTGACCCTACTCATAAAAAACAAAACAAAAAAAAATTACAAATATTGGGACTGCCTGTAAAAAATGGGTAAAGGGGACAATGGAATTCAAACTTGAGATAAACAGCAGTACCTCAAATGATAAATAGGAGTTTGACTTCACCCCAAATCTATGTAAAACGAATTGTATCCTTTACAACAGTTATTATTTTCCTATAGACATTTATATGGAGAGTTTTATATTTATATACCACTTAGTGTAAAGTGCAACTGCGATGAGGCAACTTTATTTTCTCACATCCCTGACAGGGAAAGTTGAGATGCATTGTTGGTATTGATGCTTTGACAAAAACCATCAGATTACAGCAATGATTAGGCAATTATTTTTATTAATCTGGCCCAGATGTATCCATGTATTGTAAAACATATGGACAAATATAAAAAAAAATTATAAAAAAAACTAATAAATAAGCATAATGATCAGCTGGTAAGGTGTGTCTAGTGTGTACACATGATGCAAAATAGATGAAGCAAAACCTTAGAAATATGGAGAGCAGCTTGGATGGGTGGACCACCAGATGTTTCATTTCTAAACTATGCATCATGTCTGATGAGCAGGTATCCATGAAGCAGAGTGATGGGCTCCACTTTCAGGATGCAGTGATTAGAACTGAGATATATTTTGTCCCTGTAATCAAAATAAATTAATTTAACATAAGAATATTTCTAAATACAAACTGTGAGAAGTGTGCTCATAAGTGTAGAAATGTATGCCCATATGTAATGTTTCTAGAGAAGATGATCAAGCCCTTAGTATTTGTAACAACATTAAAAAACTTAACAGCATTGGATATTTTATGTATTTTCTTTAGAACTATTTTGTACCATCTTTTCATAATAACTTCTAGGTAGCTAAGAACGTGCTCCTTTAAATTCATAAGACTCCCATGGAAAGAAATCAAGTTTAAAACAATTTTACTTATTCTGTTTTAATTGAACCAACCTTATCGAAAACACACATATAAGAAACCACAGGTTTGCCAAAGTGCTGGCCATAGATGGATATTACAGCAAAGAGGTGATATTCAGAATTTTAACTTTTGAAAGTACTCTAAATATAAAATTATTACATACCATTCAATAAATGATTAGTGTTTTTAATTAAGAATAATTTTCATTTGACTATGCTTTACTCAGGACATCCACGTTCGTCAAAGAACGCTGCTGCCGCCTACTGGTTTGTGACGTCACGGTGCTGTGTAGGCTGTTGAGCAAGTCCCAATGCTATATCTAATGTCTGTCACAATGCACTATTATTACGTAAAAGTTTAAAAACAATCCACTGGACTTGGTTTCCAAGGTTTAAAGACGTTTCGCTTCCCCTCCAGGAAGCTTTCTCAATTCAAATGTCTGGATCGGCAGTCAGTTTTAGTCTTTATAGAGACAAGGCCTTGTATTGCTTGGAAACATGCAAATTGAAACCGATGAGTGGGTCGTTTGGTTCCATTGTTAGCCTGTAATATCTGAAACCTGTCTATGATTCTGAAGGCCGGTCGTTAAAGGGAGGGTTGTCGTAAGGGGGGGATTGTCTTCTGTAATACCTGAAACCTGTTTATGATTGTTAAGGGTCGGTAGTTAAGGAGGTATTGTTCACCGACTGAAGAAAGGAGGTACTTTGTTCCTCTGTGATGGGGTGGGGGGTGTGGTGATACCCGGGAGGGATCATCTCTATAACTGATTTGTAAGTTTTTGGAAGCTGGAATCTGAGTCCACCACCTCTGTTTAAAGGTTTTTCTCTCTTAACATACATGGCTTCCTTCACGCTCCTCTCAAACCACCTATTTTCTTTGAGGGGGCATGAAAGAAGCCATCTTTGTTCTACTTTGGTTCATTCCAAGAAAAGTTAAAAACTAAATACAGGACTTTGTTTTCCAAGTTTGAAGATGTTTCACTTCCTGTTCAGAAAGCTTTCTCAATTCAAAATGTCTAGAGTAGCGCTGAGTTCCAGGCTTTATAGAGTAGCCCAACAAAAGCCTTGTTATGGCTTAGAAAACATGCAAAAATTTTACCGAAAACAGGTCCATCCCTTAATAATGGGGAGTCGTTGAGATTGTTGTTGGCCTGCACATTAACCTGAAACTGGCATGTGCTTCTGTAACGGAGAGTCGTTTTTTATTGACCTGGCTAAATAGGGGCAATGTTTGACCACCGGCATAGTGATAAGGATAGAGACGATAGCCAGAAGGAATCAGATCTAACGCTGCATTATAAGTTTTCGAGTGCTGAAAGTCCACCCCCTCTGTTAAAGATTGGCTTTTTTCTTTGAGGGGGCATGAAAGAAGCCATCTTTGTTCTACTTTGGTTCATTCCAAGAAAAGTTAAAAACTAAATACAGGACTTTGTTTTCCAAGTTTGAAGATGTTTCACTTCCTGTTCAGAAAGCTTTCTCAATTCAAAATGTCTAGAGTAGCGCTGAGTTCCAGGCTTTATAGAGTAGCCCAACAAAAGCCTTGTTATGGCTTAGAAAACATGCAAAAATTTAACCGAAAACAGGTCCATCCCTTAATAATGGGGAGTCGTTGAGATTGTTGTTGGCCTGCACATTAACCTGAAACTGGCATGTGCTTCTGTAACGGAGAGTCGGTTTTTATTGACCTGGCTAAATAGGGGCAATGTTTGACCACCGGCATAGTGATAAGGATAGAGACGATAGCCAGAAGGAATCAGATCTAACGCTGCATTATAAGTTTTCGAGTGCTGAAAGTCCACCCCCTCTGTTAAAGATTGGCTTTTTTCTGTTTACGTAAATGGCTTTTTTCTGTTTACGTAAATGGCTTTCTTCAGACCCCTTTCTTTCTTCTTTGTTGAAAATGTTCACATTCTGGTCCTCAAACAAGTGTCTTTTGTCCTTAAGGTGTAGGTGGACTGCGGAGTCTTGTCTGGAGGAGGTAGCTCGCCTGTGTTGAGCCATGCGTCTAAGGAAAGGTTGTTTGGTTTCTCCAATATAAAGATCAGAGCATTCCTCACTGCACTGAACTACATACACCACTTCGCTCATCTAAGGTTTGGGGATTTTGTCCATATGATGCACTAGTCTCTATCTAAGGGTCTTGTTTGGTTTGAAACGTACAGGGATTTGGTGTTTGCAGAAAATCCTCTTGAGTTTTTCCAGAGACTACTGCAACATATGGGATGGCGATATTTTTGCGTTTAACCTTCTTGCCATTATGTTATGCTGCATGTCTTTTGGATTTCTTTGCTGATTTGATATCCAGTTAGGGTATCCACAGGTTTGAAAAGCCTATTTGATGTGTTTTGTTTGTTGTGCTTCCCTTGTATTTTAGTAGGGACATGCTTGTTCCGGTGTTGTAAGGTTCTGATGACAGAAAGTCTGTGTTTCAGTGGGTGGTGTTAGTCGAAGAGAAGATATTTGTCTGTGTGAGTGGGTTTCCTATACACTTCAGTGTTGAGGTTTTCATCTCCTTCCATGCTCATCCAACAGTCCAGAAAAGGTAGCTTGTTGTCCTTGGCATCCTCTCTGGAGAACTTGATGTTGTGGTCCACCGAGTTGATTTGTCTTGAGAAAGCTTCCACATCTTTTAACTGGATTTTGACAAATGTGTCATCAACATATCTAAACCAGTGGCTTGGTGGTGTTCCTCTGAATGTGCCCAAAGCTGTCTTTTCCATTTATTCCATGTAAAGATTGGCTACAATTGGTGACACGGGAGATCCCATGGAGCAACCATGCTTCTTTTTGTAAATATTATCATTTAACTTGAAATAGGTTGTGGAAAGACAAAAGTACAGCAGGGTGCAGATCTGGTGTGGAGTGAAATTTAAACTTTTTTGGAATGACAATGACCTGGATGACTGAGAATATTTACCAGCACTTTGGTTCATCCAGAGCTTTGTCTGGATGATGGTCAGATTCAGCTGTACTTCCTTGTAGATCTACCCACGCAGAGAGCACACTCATCTTACCTTGTCTCGGTTCCCCGTTAACATAGCTTGCATTTGTTCGATCTTCTGGCACTCTAACTGTGAGAGCAGCTGCTGTTTGTGAATGTTGAAACACTGAGCAACTAGGTGTTTTTCTCTTAGTTCAGACTGTGGGAATTTGCACAGTTTGATACTAATTAGTTTTATCTTAGAAGGTGCAGCTTTTCTATACATTTTTCGTAACCGCCAAAGGGGTAAGTCAAGTTGGGAATTAAAGAATAAGAGGCTTATTTTAATTTAGCACAATAACATGCTAGCAGCAGGCATTATGGAGAACAAATATCCCGAATTCACACATTTTGCCATCTATTAGCCTCATTAAAGCTGCTGAACCAATGAAGAGTGTGGGTTCAAGTCCTGCAGAGGTGAAATAAAGAGCTGACAAGGCCCCATCTTTCAGTAGAAGCTCTTCCTGCTGCGAGCCATCAAGCTAGAATTCCTCTAGCAACAGTAGAACTCAGGGCTATGTTTAATACTGAAAGTAAGAGCATTTCCAGACGCACAGTGCGAAGTGAACTCAAGGAATTGGGACTGAACACCTGTGTAGCCGTAAAAAAACACTAATCAGTGAGGCTAACTGGAAAAAAAGGCTTCAATTTGCTAGGGAGCATGAAGATTGGCCTGTGGAGCAATGGAAGACGGTCATGTGGTCTGATGAGTCCAGATTTACCCTGTTCCAGAGTGATGGGCGAATCAGGGTAAAAAGAGAGGCAGGTGAAGTGATGCACCAACCATGCCTAGTGCCTACTGTACAAGCCTGTGAGGGCGGTGTTATGATCTGGGGTTGCTGCAGTTGGTCAGGTCTAGGTTCAGCAACAGTATGTGCTCAAATAATTAGGTCAACTGACTACCTGAATATACTGAATGACCAGGTTATTCCATCAATGGACCTTTTCTTCCCTAATGGCACAGGCATATTCCAAGATGACAATACCAGGATTCATTAGGCTCAAATTGTGAAAGACTGGTTCAGAGAGCATGACACATCATTTTCACACATGGATTGGCCACCGCAGAGTCCAGACCTCAACCCCATTGAGAGTCTTTGGGATGTACTAGAGAGGGCTTTGCGCAGCGGTTAGACTCTACCATCATCAATGCAAGATCTTGGTGAAAAATTAATGCAACACTGGATGGAAATAAAACTTTTGACATTGCAGAAGCTTATCGAAACAATGCCACAGCGAATGCATGCCGTAATCAAAGCTAAAGACGGTCCAACAAAGTATTGGAGTGAGTGACCTTTTTTTTGGTGGCAACTTTTTTTTTGGCCAGGCAGTGTATATACGTATAATAATATAAATCCTTGGGCCTTTAATCCCAGTGGAAAAGAGGTCATAGTCAATTTAAAAACAATGACATAAATAATACAAAATAATACTACATGATTTTTTGGCTTATCAAAAAGATCGACAATTATTCTCTAGCATCACCTAAAAATTCTGCATCTTTATTGTTTTACCGGAATAAGTGAGCATGTCTTGTTGCTGTACCAAATAAAATCTACCATCATTCCTCAATAACTATAGAACTACTTCCCTGACATCCCAAACAATGAAGGTTCAAGACAAACTCTTCTTGACCCATCCCAACAAGTAACTATAAGGACCTCTTTGCAGTTTGCTTATCATTGTATAGTTGTCATTGAAGATGCCATCATACACCTACTTCAAAACTGTCATTAAGATAAGACAGACAGCACTGTGAGCAACATGTTCTCTGAATTCTTCAGGGCATTTAATAAGACTCGGCCAAATTTACTTTGTCAGAAACCCAAAAAGACACAGATGGAGGCCCCTTTAACTGGATCAAAGACTACCAGAAAAAAAGACTACTGTTTTTAAAATGGAAAGGTCAACTGTTTAATCAAGTAGTCAGCAGCATAGGAGCACCACAGGGGATGATACTCTCACCATTCATATTTACTCTGTACACCAATGCTTCCACTACAAGACAGAGTTTTTTAATCTGCAGAAATCCTAGAATAACTCTTTAAACTGTAGTCTATCAGAGGGGTTTAGGTAGTTTCACTGCTGTAAAATGGTAATTTCTGGCACTGTGAGAGTTAAATGTTTTAACCTGTGTATGTGCTGTTTAATGTTCCTGACCCTAAAAGCAAAAAACATAAGCACCATCAGCCCTTCACCTGTTCATTCAAGTGAAGGGCTCATAACAGCAATAGTCAGATGTTGGAAACAGGAAAACTCATCACATGGTTACACAGCTGAAAAGGGTGTGGCCAATTATGTGGATAACACACAAATATGACATTGATCAACATCTCATTTCTGTAATAACTAAAGCAATCTGCCCAAAGCAGAATTCATTAGCAGAGGTTGTAAATTAGTGGAGGGTCTAATACTCATAAGTGGTTTATTTACCACTGACACAGGTGCAGTTTATTTCTTCTGCTATTATAACAGGACATGGTTGTGTTTGGACATGGTAATCTGCAGAAGAGCTGTGATGACAGGACTGCTTAGCTGTAAGATTGTGATAAAAATGTTGATAGTTTTGTTTTGATTATAAAAGGTTAATGTCATGAAATAAATAAATCTTCAGCTTCCATAGCTTTTTTTTTCAATAAATTGCTCAAGAAATTCATCATATTGAATTGAATACAATCTTATTTATATGTCACAAAATCACAACACGTAGTCTCAATGCATTTTAAACACCAGAATTTCTGTTTTATTTACACAAACAACTCAATTAAATTATACAGTCAGATTAGGTAAAACACAGCTGACTTTGCAGGATTTGCCCCTCCTGGATGATCATGTAGGAAGAAGTCCATAGTTACTGAGGACTGTTGGCTGAGTTACATTTGATAAAGAACAAGGCAGGATGTCTTTACAGCACAGATCTATCTCCTTGGTCAGTCTAAGATTGAAGAAGTGCAGTAAAATCCAGTAGAACAGCTAGTCACAGTTCTTTGGGACTCTCGGTTGACACCATTTGGACTTGGTGCCTTATTGCAATTCAGTTTCTCAAGTTGCCCCTACTCTTCAGTTCTAGAGATAGGCAGGTAAAGGAGAGAGAGCACAGCACCATCTTCTGATTTGGTTGAGAAGCAGGGGGTTCAAGGCTGGGGTGGAAGATGATGTGAGAGGGAAGCCTTGGGACAAATGAGGTTGGTCTGTTTGACTGTGCGGGCAGGAGAAAAGGATGCTGAGCCTATTCCTTAACTGAACCTATTGGAAAATGTATTCTGTTCATCTGTCTTATCCAGCGGTGGCTGATGACCTATGTCATTTAGACATTGGTTTTGAGGCTTAATCTAGCCATCATAGTCTTGATTTAGTCCAGAAATACTTGTCAAAAATTGGGCTGTGTTTGTTCAATCTTATTTTGACCCACTTTAGTCAAATAAAAGATGTTGAAAGAATGTTGAATGATCTGAAAATTACGGCTTTTAACCTTTCATTTTCAACCAAATGTAGACATATTTGGACATCATGACATCATGCTGTTTTTTTCAATCTCTTTTGAAACAATGGGGAGGCTCAATGGTGTTACCTAAATCTAAATGTAAGGTATTGTATAAACAAAATGTTGAAACAAATAAAAAAAAAAATACTACAATGGATAAAAATACCTGTTGTGAAGTTGCTAGAAACAATAAACTCAAAAACTCAATAATACATACTCAATAATACTCAATAATGTATAGATAAAGCAGAGAAAAACAAGATTGTGAACCAGTTTCTCAGGAGGACGTTCTTAACGCATGCATAAAACAACTCCAAGGTTTTCTTTTCTCTGGTAGTGTAGCAAACAAACTATCCACAGTTGATGTTTTAAAAGTTTATAGCATTTTCAGGGTAGAACAAGATAAAGCAGCAAAATATGGCACTGTCTAAAATTCAGTTTGTTTGATTGGAAAAATAATTTTATTTGAACAGTGGAGGGTAAACAATCTGCTATCTTAGCAGTTCAGTTGAGGGAAACACCGTGCTCATTGATTCCAAATCAGCAAGGAAAAGTAGAGCTGGCTGTTCCACTAGTTTCTCAAAGTAGCTAGAAGATGTCATTACATAATTTGCATATTTGGTAATGTTTTGATTGAGGCCGTAGGAGAGAAGGATATCAACATCAGCAAGACAGTGAGTGATTGAACCACTTAAGCCTCTTGCTCGTCACAGGTGTCCCGCCATAGAGGAGCAACAGGTCTCTGCTCAGGGAGCATGGCTTCTCTGATGCTGCAACTTCATGCGCCATGTGCAATAAACTTCACACCAGTCTTTGTTTCGTTGCTTGGGGGGAAGTAGATGCATGAAACATGTAGTATGTAAAAAAAAAAATAATAATAATAATAATAACTGTGCCAAACAGCTCCACACAAGCAGAATAGATAAAAGCGTCAGGACAACAGATGTAAATTAGCAACTATGCTATAATCTGGCTTATTTACAATCTGTAGAGAAGTATAAGATTGTTTATTAATGTGCTTTGTCCTGATTAAATAAATAAATAGTCTGTTTTTACTGACCTATAAAATAATTTGAAAAAGAAAAACCAAAAATTATTCCTATATCAGCTTTGATTTATATGAGATAGATCAGATGTACATGTTTATCACGCTGATGCATGTGACAGGTAATAAACATGTGAATCTAATCGTCTCTCTATAATGGGATGTGTTAATCTACTGTATAAAAGACAGGATGTGAATGAACGGAAAATCATATCTAGGCATATGCTTGTGAAGGTTTTCAGTCATCCAGGACATAGTAATTCCAAAAAAGTAAAAGAAAAAAATCCACTGGACTTTGTTTCCAAGTTTGAAGATGTTTAGCTTCCCATTCAGGGAGCTTTTTCATATCTAGGAAGAACTCCGACAGATAATTCATATGAAACAGAGGCTTCTACTTTGTGGGGGTGACTTGGAGTGGTATATAAATATTTGTCTTAATTTTAGAGATTAGTTTAGCACCCCATTAGGAATTTTGAAAATCAGAAGCCGAAACAAAGTTATTAATGCTGTTTTTCAGCAGATCCCCCTTAACAAGTGTGATAAATACACTGATCCTAATCAGCCCAAGTTCTCCAAGTACAATGAAATAAAATAAAAAAACAACACAAAATAGTATTTAATAGCATTTAGAATTAAACTTATATTTAAGGTAATGAACATTCTATAGTGGATGGCATCCTTTTTAAACAATCATTCATTGAATTCTTGGTTCTAGATATCATAATAGTGCTTGGGTTCTGTTAATGATACTTTTAACTCCAAGGTAATAGGTAGAGAGAAAAATAGATACCTACATAAAAAAATCATTTCTGTACATTGAAAAAGCTTTCTAATTTCCCAAAATGTCATCACCTTGAGTATAAGCAATGCAAAATAATGGAAAGTATTGCAGCAGGCTTCTTGTTACCTGTAGAACCTGTAGCAGAAAACCACCTGTTGTATGTGATTATTTCTGACATTGATGACATAAGGACTAGAACCAGATAACAGATGCTTCCATCTAACCAGTCTGCTGGGCCACTAATGAATCACAAAGTCCTTGAATGCTAATCGGCATTTGAGAACTCCCAGGGTATGCTTTTTTTTAGTTAGAGTGGTTTTCCCCCTGCACCTGCACTATGACAGTTAAATGCCTGCCCAGTGCGTGTGCTGAATACCGCACAGATTTTTCTTTTTTCTTTTCAGAGAATCAGTCAGAGAAATATCAAAAAATATTAATCAGATATGCTCAGGTTTGACTAAATTCAGGAGTTTTTTCTCTCCTGTCAGTCATGACAAAAGGACATCAATAAAGGTGACTAGTGAAATACATGAGATCTTTTATCTGAATAAGCAGCATTCCTTTGCCCCCCCACAAATGACTAGCACACATCAGCTGTTGTCTGCTGTGATCAATTACCTCAGATAAAAGTGACAAGGCTACCACACCTTCACAGTGAAGCATTTCCTATGCTAGCCCCAACACACCAAGTGATGGGATGTCTCTGTCAGCAAATCTATCTTTCGAAATTCAGGCCTCTCAGCTGTGACACATGCTCAAACAGCAACAGAAATGTGACTACGGTATGGAAGAGAGGTGTCAGTTATTGAATGACCCCCTCATATATTGGTAGAAAGGAATGAGGTGTCAGACAAAAGTGGTAATAGAGTAGAATACATTAAATGAGGTAGAGCAGCCAGCCAAGTGAAACCAATTCTGCCAGTTTCTTTAAAGCTCAGTTGCCTGAGAACAGAGAGCAGACACCTTGATGTGGTTTAGAGGATTATGAGAGGGATGGAAACAGAGATGAATAATATAAGAGATGAATAATGAAATACAAAAGTGGAGGTGGGTAAAATTACTTTTGATTCTAAATATGGTTCTCATTGTAAATAAATAAATGATTAAAAGCTATATATGCAATAACTCGCAGATACACATTTATCACCAAATTTAGGACTGTAAAACAAGATAATTTTAGTAATCTACTGATTATTCTTACAATAATTGGTGTAGTCGGACCTTTTATAAAAGTCACAATGTGCAGGTTCACTTAAATAACTAACAAAATTTATGAATAATATGAATACATGGATTGTGATTGACTGGTGATCTGTCCAGGGTGTACACTGCCTCTCCCCCGTAGACAGCTGGAGTTAGGCACCAGCACCCCTCACAACCCCAGCTGGGATAAAGCATGAAGGAAAATGGATATCCAAATTATACATCCAAATTTATTCAATGAGTAGAAAAAGGATGCATCTGCAGCTAAGGTTCATCATATATTAGAAGCTAGACCCCCTTCTGACTGACTTAAAATTAATACAATTCAAGCTACCTCTATAGAGAAAATGATTAGAAACAAGAAAATGCATTAAGTTTCACTTGCATATGTTATTCTGGATTTTTTTAAAACATTTTTGCATTTTTTTATATTAAATAACATATAGCTTGAGTTCTGTTTTACTTAAGGATCAAGTTACACTCTTTATTTTTGGTGCAGAAAAAGACATAAAGGAATTAAAAATTAATTAAATTTAGGTGCAACATAAACTCTCCTCACAGCTGCAGTTGCCTACACCCCTCTCTGTTTTCACATAATGGATGCATGCTGACCAATCAAAACAAAGTATTGCTTAAAGCAAAGATGGGGGCCCAGTAGTGAGCCCTGACAGGGAAAGCTCAGATGATGCCACGTAACCGGCTCACTAAAATCGCTCTGCCAATTGGTAGGATGAATAAAAAGCTCTTTCCACAAGCGGCAGGGGCGTATTTTCACACAGCGCTAATTCTAATGTAGTTACAGATATCTGTCGTTGTGTTTCCATCAGTTTTTTCTAATGCGCATTTTGAACTGTCTTCCCAGATAATTGTGTAGTTCGCATAAAAATTGGCTGGAGGCAAAAGTGGCATTACTGACTGACATGTTACCAAAAGAACAACTTCCCTGATTGCAACATGTTCATTAAAACTTTCCTATTTCCTGTTTACTACAGCCATGCATGACGACGTAATATAGATGACAACATATGATGGCAATCGGTCTCCGCCAGTCACGTGACTTTTGTTGCTAAGACGCCATTTTAGTTGGAAAAGGTGTAGTGTAAACAACCGCAGCATAGCTAAACGAAGGACTAAAGGCCTGTTTACATAGCAGCCTGTCCAAGATAAGTCATTACAGTTAACATAAGCCTGAAAACAGGGGCGGATTTAGGAAAATCGGTCTCCGCCAGTCACGTGACATTTGTTGCTAAGACGCCATTTTAAGTGGAAAAGGCATAGTGTACCGCGCCCGAGGTAAACAATTGACGTCACTTGGTGGAGACCGATATGCTTTGTGGTGCTTGGGTAATTTGCTTCAAACCAAATTGAAACACCAGAAATTTGCATTTCTTTTTTTCAAAATGGAAAAATTCAAACTTCAGTTGAATGAATACACAGATTTTGATTTCATTCTGCAAAACTAATTTAAAGTTCCCATATTTTGAAAAATGCACATTATAAATATTTTGTAACAGTCATATGTGCCCTTATACCTGTGTATGAGATTCTCAAATAAAAATACCTGTCATCTCTCTCACTGCCTCTCCTGAACTATTAGTTAATGTGTGCTCAAAACGCTCTGTTTGAAAAACATTCCCCTTATGATGTCATAAGGCCCATAAGTAGCAGCCTACCGGTCAAGCTGTGTCATGCATCTAATGCAATATTCCATGTTCCTAGCCGATACCTTTACAAACTCTGACCGGTTATGGTTACGGGCTGTGGGAGTGTGGCCTTCTGGAGGACAGAGGTGTCGAAAGCCAAAACAGATCATCCAGAGGAGGGCTGAAGAAGGTAGTCAGGGTTGTACAGGTCAAGCTTTTTATGTACAGTATCTAAAACTAGATTAGTGCGAGTAGGAAAACAATACAAGCATTGGTACAAGTACAGATTTCCCCCCTTTCATTTGCATATTGCTCCTAAAATAAGTCAGGCTTGATTTATGTAAGATATCCGTTTTCCTTTTATCAAAAAATATCAAAGGGAAGAATATTCCAAAAAGTTAAATGGTAAATTTGTATGGGCAAAATACTTAATAAAACAGTTAAACATCACTTTGGTGATTGGTTGTGGTGGCCACAGATAACAAAGATGGCACAGATCCTGTGCTCCCAACGGGGAGTGAAATGTAGCGATCATTTGTCCCAACAGTCAGTTAACACCTTTCATTATAAAATCCACCATATAGTCACTGCTTTATATAGTGATTGAGGGATTTAAGGGTTAGGGCGGATGTTCTGACACTGTAGTTTCAGCCCATTTCTGCATTCAGAGGGAGAAGAGTTTTCATTGATCCCCCCTGATTTAAAAAGTGGGACGTAAATATAATATTTTCTATTTTTTGTCTTTGAACCTGTTCTGAAAAAACCTGCCTGGCTTTTAATCCCTACACAGCTTCCTCCACTGTGTGCCTCCGAGAACTGCCTTAAAGTTCAGTTGCATAATATAAAATGTATTATACCAGTTCAGGTTAAAATAACCTTCAGGAATACTAGAAATAATTTTTCTTAGCTTTATCTTGAGTTTTAGATGTAAATGTAGTATTTTTAATCACTTTCTGTCTTGCTTATGTTGATGTACCTATAATATAAAGATTATACGATTATGTCTTTACCCCTGTGCATAACACTCATGAAAATAAACCTGGTGAGAACCCTGCCATGTTGGGCAGGTCTTTCAAAGACCTCAAAAACAATCAAGGCTGGAAGCGATCATCTGTGAATAGGGGATAGTCTAGCCTTCAGCAGCAGTACACAGTGACACTGCTAACAAGGTTTACAGGTTTAAATCAGATTGGATCCAACTCTTCCCTTGGATTGAGTCTGAGGAAAGCCTTATATTGCAAGGGGCAGAACCAGGTTGGCAATTCAGCGTTTGTGAGACTAGAAGACAGCCTAACAAAAGATGAATTATTACCCAGGTTAAATTTAAAAATGGGGTTATTGCAGAAACGTCATAGTGCCCCTACATCTTTTGTGCCTTTTTTTTTTGAGAGCACTAGTGCTGCTGGTAAAAAGCTCAGCGTTGAGGAGGAAAATAACAGCCCACCTCTCATCCATAGACTGCCGGTGATAGGCAGATAGCTATGACCCTGATGGAATAAGTGAATGCATGATTGGATGAATGGATGGATGAATTCTATTTTTATAGTTTATGCGAATGTCAGAAATTTTTGGTAGTGATTCTGAAACCTTTTGTTTTGATGTGCCCCGTTTTTGCTTGGGTTTAGAGTTTTAAGTGCTGGGAACATGAACATCCTGGATGGGACCTCAAGAAGAACGGTCAGATGTGTCCCTATTGGTTTCTGCCACTGGAACTTCTGAGAGCACAGTAGGATGTCGCTGTAGCAAAAATAAATGAAGGAGGCGGTATTTCCTTTACTTTCCTTTAGTTTGTTACGCTTTATTTTTGTTTGTAAAATTTTCAATAAAAAACATTTGATTACAGTTAAAACATAGTAATAAAACAGTTAGCCATGGTATTTCACATTATTTAAATATTACATTTTCTCTAAGGTTATAGAAATGGTACAATATGTCCACAAAAAAAGTTTTTATAATTTGGACTTGAAAAGAACTGTTCAATTAAATTTATAAATACTGGGCAGTGCAGAGTGCACCAGGGTGTTGTACTCTGTCCAACTGTCTGCCAGTGGTTTGCTGGGAAGCTGTCTCCATCTTTAGTCAATGCAAACCAATACTGACATCATTTACTTTTAAGCCCCACCCATGATGTGTATTTCTTTATGTTTATTTTTTAATATTTTTTTGTCAAAAATCTTAAAATTGAGAATAATTTCTTTTGTTTGATTGAGCAATATGTAGACAGATTTATTTTCATAATATTCTAACAGAAATTTATGTGTCTACCATTACTAATATGGGTGCTTATAGACCTTAAACACTTGTAATGTCTTTTTAATAGTTTTGCAAAGAATAAATAAATATGATATATATTTTTTTAAATGTATAAATGTGCAGTCGATTTTAATTCAGAGGTTTGAATATTCTCAAATTTTTCTTCTCCATTTTCCATTAAACGTCTACTCCCCAGAAAACAAAAGACAGGCAATGATTTGATACATGGTGACATGGTGGGTAGCTCTGTTTTCTTGCAGTAAGAAGGTTCTGGGTTCTATTCTTGATCTCTCTGCTTGGGGTTTGCATGTTCTTCCTCCCACAGTCCAGAAACATGACTGTTAGGTTAATTGGCTTCTCCAAATTGTCCTTAAGTGTGAGTATGTGTGTGCATAATTGTGTGTCTCTGTGTTGCCCTGCGACAGACTGGCGATCTGTCCTGGGTGTACCCCGCCTGATGCCTATGGACAGCTGGAGATAGGCACCCCAGCATGACCCTGACAAGGACTAAGTGGGATAAATTGGATGGATGGTTTGATACATGAGTAGGAAATGTTCACAAAGAATGCACATTCTAACATAATTCCAGCACATGGGCATAATATGGAGGTAGAAATTAACAAAAGTAAAAATTGACCCATATCCAGAGAAAATAAAAGGTAGTAAATGTTACCTCTTTATATATTTCTTTGGCTGTGATGATTTGTTTGTCTTTTTCTCTTACTTCTCTTTGAAAATGTTTTTTTTTTTTTGGGTTAATATTATTACATTTTGAATTACTGCTTTGTATTCTGCCTTTCATTACCAAGGGTCTTCTGCACATCATAAAACCTCATGTTTTGTAAAAATTGAAAAGCATTGATTTCTATAAATAACACATTCAGTCTAGTGGTGACACCTGTCGTACATTTTTACTGTCTTTGTTGTATATTTTTGCCAGAGGATCTTCTGTGTTGACTATCTTCCTGTGTATTATACATTATATGTTTTTTTATTTTTTTTTTGCAGTTACTCTTAGGAAGCCTATAAAACATTTAAAGGTATTGAGGAAAGTTCACAGTTTTTTTTTAAAAGAACCGCCCTCTCCACTTTAAAATAAAATGCAGAGAGGGAACACTTATTAAACATGTGCAAAAGCATGCACAAGCCCATTTCACCTCGTGCACGTAGCAAGAGGAGAAATGGGTGAAACGAGAAATTTGAAAGTTCCTGTTCTCATAGCTCATACAAGCTTACTTTACTTTCCGAGGAGAGCTCTGCACGCAAAGCATTCCGGGATATATCTGCCTCTTCTGACGCCTTTCTTTTCCTCTTATACACTTCGTAGACAATTTTCTCTTGCGTCTCTCTGTCGGTTTCAAAGAACTGCGGTGAGAAGGTGAGCTTCAATGACTGTTTGAAACTGTACCTCACTGTAGTGCCTGAAAGTGCCTGAAAGCGCGCATGTCCAAAAAAAGATAGCTAACTGAACAAGAACGTAGGACAGCCTTACGTAAACATATCATCCGAATGATTGACATTTAGGAAGACCATTTATTTAGGTGATCCACCTGGAAATAAAAGCTTGTCCTCTATACCTTTACTATTTACTGCAGAGGCTGATTACTACCAACCAGGATGTATCCATATTGAATGCAAAGCACTCAACTGGTTACAAGAGAGGTGTGTATATTTCTTATAATTTGCAGTTATCCAACATTTCTTATTTTATATTTAGATTCTTGATGTATTTGAAGAATAATGATGTATTTCTCACCATATCTTTAACCTTGACATTTGAAAGTGTGTCAGGAAAAACTGTACACTCCTTGTTAAAAGCATTTCAAATTAAACAAATGTCTCACCTTGATAATCATTTGCATTTTCATGTTTATATCACACATAAGCTTTACAGCATCATCTATATCAGGAAACATAATGCCTCTCCTGGATTTTATTTGTCTGACATTTCAGATGATTTCAAAGAACATCTTCTCCCCTCCCCATCTTTCTCTCTCCCTCAAACTCACACATTCTCGTACGTCCACACCCTCCCCTTTTACTGTTGTAAATCTTATAGCATTGGCTGTGAAAGCTGCTGGGATCTGCTATTTTGTTCTCTTTGGGATTGCTGCCTCTTCCCACTTGATCCAAACAGTCAGCTTAGGGAGCTTGTGGCACAGAGGCGCAGAAGTTGCCAAAGAGCTGTCACAGAGATGTCCGCATAAAGGATTTCTGCTGCAGACTAGAGGAGTTTGATACATAAAACAATGCTTTCCCTTGGTATTTGAATGTACATGTAAAAAGGGAGTTTATTTCATTGTTGTCTAGGGAAGCATGTATTATATCCTGGAACTAGTTAAGTAAAACATAAGAAAACTTTTAAAAAATGCTTCTAAATATATATCAAAACCTAAAACTATTAAACTTAACATTTTTATTTTATATTTAACAGTGAAAACGTGTTGTTTATGCAGTTTAATATCTTAATGACAACTATTTATCCACAGTCTTATAATCACTTGGTTTGGCAGAAAAACATTTGCTTTTTTTAAAAATTACATTTTATCAGGTATTCATCAAATGTACTGCATGTGTGATGGTGAGGCAAACATTTGAGAGCTCCAGGAAAGTGCTCTCAATTATGATGATCAGTAGTAGTTATGATTATCAATAAAAGCACAGCCCATGCTATTCCTGTTTGTTTTGTTCCCTTCAGGATGACCTACTGTTTTGTAGCACTCCGGCATCATTCTGTTTGGGCATTTTTGTCTCAACTGTTGAAAAACTCCAGAGTGAATCTTCAGTCGCTGTCCATCTAATGGCATCAGAGACTCAAGCAAGCCCCCGACCTCAGACAGCACTCAATCAGTCTAAGCCTTCCAACTGACCTTGCTCTGCAATCATCTAGCTACAGGGGATTAGGCAATCACTCAAACTACCTGGAAAGGACGGTTTGTTCGCATCCTGCTGCCTCCAACATATACCAGATATAAGTCAAAGCTCTCTGCTAAGTATTCTACACACCCTCGGATGCTCAAATAAGCCTCTGATTAGGGACCAACCCCGTTGTTTCACACAATCACAGCCACAATTTTAGCTGTACATTTATTCTCTTCTATTATGTTAGTATTTTTTTCCTCCCAGAGGCACGCTTATGGACACATAATTGGACATTGTGACTTGATTATATCTATTATACAATCAGTATAATGAGGAGCTTCACAAGAGACATGCAGCTTTGCCTGATTTTAGCAATAACACATTGAGAATATAAAATTTGGACATTACAACTCCTCTCTTCCTTTTGTTCCTTTGCATAACTGGCTGTGTTTAAAAGCAGGTCCGTACTCTCGTTTTGAATAATTTATTTCCATCAGACTAAGGATGTCACAATGTTCACTCCTTCTCCCTTCAAGAGCATCCCTGGGTCTCCAATTTTCACCCTACACCCCCAGCCTACTCCTAATTCTGGATCTTACAATTTGTTCTGTAATTGCAAATGAGACAATCAAAGAGAGATCTCTTCTGAAGGTCACAACTACTTTTTCTTACTTCCTTTTCTTGCCTTTGTAGGTTGGTTTGCATCGTTAATTGCCCCATTTCATAAGGAGAATTGAAATCCAGGTAAGGCGTTCTTCTGAAAATTTCTCAAACTGACTGAATTGCAGATTAAGACAGTATCAGGGTCAGCTTTTATGTCTCTAAACCCCATGAGATTTGCAGAGAAACGAAATGTTCTTGTAGGTCAAAACTGATATTTGTCTTTCAAACTTGCCATTTTCTATTGCATGGGGCAAAGTAGCAATCCCCATTGAGGAACTTGTTCATATGATGTACTGCTCAGTGAGGGATTATTGAGTAGCTCAATCTTCAGAGAAATAATATTAAGACCAGGCCCATAGAATCAGCACAGTGTTACAAAAATGACACTGTGATATGGGCATGAGATAATTAAAAAAATATATTCAGATCTTCTAATAAAATTTATTTGTTGTTTTGTTTTTGATGAACTACATTCTGTTTCCACAGTTATTATGTCTACTAGAGCTACTTCTTCTGGAACTTTATGCCCCCAAGAAGTGAACTTGCAGTTCCTGTCAAAACTTTCAATGACAAATATCATCCTCACAGTTATGCATATTCATGAAATTGTGATGCCAGCTGTTGCAAGGGAACACCAAGAGCACCTACTCAATGACAAGACTTTCTGAAAATGCTGATACTTTCGTGTTAATCATGGCTCTATGCGGTGCCCTTCAAGTTCCTTTTGAAATCATACTCTTGCCTTATTTCTAAAAACATCAACAGGATAATGCCATTGGGTCTTAAAATGTAGCCTCCAATGAAAAAAAAAAAAACCTTAGAACCTTTGAAAATTTGTCAAGTTAAAATCTAAATTTATCATGGTTTTTGAGGGAGGAACAAACATCAAGTGGTGCATCATTTTAAAGCGAAAGGACAGTCATCTTCTAAAACTACTACTAGTTTTAGAAGATTTAACAAAAAAATTCCATACAATTGGCGAACATCAATTACAGTTACCCTCCACTTTTTAGGAATTTAATTCATTAACACTATAGTAAATGGCCTGTACTTGTAGAGCACTTGTTTGGTGGTCGACAGCACAGGCTTTCACATATTCACCTTCTAATGTGGTAAACTACAGCCACTTTTTGATAAACTAACAGAAGAAGTTATTAAGTCCTATCAAATACTGCATTGAAGCAGTTCTTTGTTATTGTGTTTTTTTAGAGACTGAAATTGCAGCAACAATAACTAATTTATATATTTTGCTTTGCTAAGATTGTTCAAGTGTTTTTGCAAATCAACTTTTCCAACTACTGTATAATTTCCATTTACACCCTACCACCTTTACTCAATATTTTAAGGAATCACGTTACAGTATACGGAAATGCTCTACTGCTTTACCATACATCTCTGTTAGTTTGGCTAGACCAGAGCCCTTTTTATATTTTTTAGGTATAAACATGGGACAAATGACTTAGATGTATAATCTAAAAGTCATACTAGAAAGGTTAGAATGATCCAATTATGAGTTAATTTTGATGCTAAATAGAATGAACACAATCTTTAGTCACTCTTTTGACTTAAGCATTTCTCATAGACTTTTGCTTTTATATTAAGAGTAATAATATAACAAATATCATGAGAAAGGCACCAATGTTGGGCAGGAAAAATAGTTTTATTACAGGAGATTGGAAAATGGGGAAATTCACCCAGAAGACAGAGTGAGAAAGAAAAAAGAAAAATAGCTGATGTCAGAGTCAACCTGCATGTTGTCAGCTCTACTAAAGAAACTTTGACTTTGAGTGGGACCTGTCAGTGATGTCAGCTGTATAAGACGAAGAGCTCAGTCACTCACACACAAGCAGAAGGCAGCTCACTTTACTGTCAGTAATCATTGACTCATTCAGTCATTCAATAAGTTGATTTTTGAGCACTTCACTCGCTTTTATGAGTTATTAACTAATTTATCCAGCAGCAAAGGCTTTGTGATGTGGCAATTTTATTCATATTTTATTCTTCTTTGGTCTTCTTTGATTTTAATATAATCATATCTATTGTTAAGATTTTTTTTTCCAGGTCCATTTTGTGTCTTAGTTTAACATTAATCTGTTTATCAAATATTCTAACAAGGTTACAACATCATATATAAAATCTGAAAAAAAAGTGACTTATCTTTCCTTTCGTATGTTAAACAGTAGATCTAATATAATATGACTGATATTAAAAGTGCATTAAAAATGTAATAAATGTTACCGTTACTGACTTCATGTATATATTTATCCACTGTGTAAAGTTCAGGAGAAGCAAGACACCATTAATATTTGACTACCTGGCTGAAAATCATGCTGTTCATGGTTTAAAAAACAGGTACTGTTGCATCATCATTTACTAAGTCAGCCAAGGATAGATGGTAAGTATAAAACAAGGTACACAATATTACCAATGTATTTTTGGAAGAAATACAGGAAAGTATTTTCCAGTCACGCCGCAGACTCTAGATATACCCTTTACAGTGTTGTTTACATCAACAATAATAAAATGTTTTTTTCTTTTTCATGACGCCCATGAGTCGGTGATGAATAAAACATACCCCTTGGATGACTACAAGATGAAATAGATGAATGAGAGTTTTTAGGATACAAGACTAAATAAAAATGTAAATGTGTGGTTTGTCAGACATTACAAATCAATCACATTTCTGCCTATATTGCATGTGGTCTGTCAGTCAAAGCTAAAGGAAAAGCTTGGTTGGTCAGATACCACAAAATTACAATGGGCATATTTTATATACGGTATAATCTAATCTAAATGAAAAAGTCTAGAGCTCTGTACTAAACAAAATTTGTTTTTGTATATACTTGTGTGTACAAAATGACAAAATAATATCTGTCTAAGTCCAAGCTTGTATACAATATTTGCCTTCAACAAACCCACATTCACACCTCAAAACACTGATATGAGAATGTAAATTGTGTAAGAATGTATGTGAATGGAAAATTTTATTTTCAGGCAAATATTTATTTTGGGTCCACAGAAGACATATTACTTAATTGTTTTATTAATAATTTTTGCCACTGTTGTCCTCAATTGCTGCCTAAGCTTGACCAATTTGCTTCGACACGCCCTGAATCGTTGGGAATGATCAGCCACGAAGGATAGTCAGAATCCATCCTTCAAACTCCACATTTGAAGGAGTCCAGGGAGAATTTCTTGACTTGGATTGCCTTTGGCACAGTGCTGTGATGTTATTGGTATACAAGTGCGGCCTCTGAATTGAGACACACACTGAATATAGCAATTTTAACAATTTATCAGCTAAGGAAAATAGTAAAATAATAAAAGGAAAAAAGTAAACAAACAAACTCAACAGTACAGTTGTATTACTGTTGTGGCTACTCCTCAGTATAAAAAGATCTGAAAGTTTACAGATAGGGTAGATGGCAGTTATGAGCTTAAAAAGTTATTGAAAAATATTTGTTTTGGTAGTTTGATAGTAAATGCTAATCTTTTGTCTTAAACATAATAGCAGTTAGTGGAATTAATGTGTTTAAACACACAATATATGCATTATGAATTTCATATATATATATATATATATATATATATATATATATATTAGGGGTGGAATGGTTCACAAAATGCACGGTTCGGTTTGATTCACGGTTTCGTGGTCATGGTTTTCGGTTGCGTTCGATATATGTTGATTGTTACACCGAAATCCCATAAAAATTTATGAAATTAATGAAAAAATCCCCCCAAAAATAATGGATTGTAATTATTTTAAAATGATCCGAAACCTTGGATCATTTCCGTATGTTTTGCTCTCTACCATCTCCAAGGGACTCAGAGGGGAGGGGACGGGAGCCACAGTGTGGGCTGTAGGCTTTGCTTTGAGCAGCCGGTCTGCTTTGAGCAGCCGGTCTGGAGCGTAGCTTCAAACTTCCAAACACGCTGCAGGGCTTCTTGGTGCCCAAGGTTTTTGATTTTGGGAGCGGTGGCCTAGTAGTTAGGTCATTGCATTTGGATCCCAGAGGTTCTGAGTTCAAGCCCCACTCCCACAGACTGCCACTCTGAGTCCCTGAGCAAAGACCCTTAAGCCCCACACTGCTCCCTGGGTGCCAGACAATGGCATCCCAGAGCTCCCCAAAGGGATGGGTTAAATGCAGAGAGTGAATTTTGTTGCTTTGTACTTTTGACAATGTAATGACCATGAGGTTGAATTCTCTTCTATTCTAAGACGCACATCCACCATAGACTTTGAATGAAAACCAGACATTCCTGAGGCTTAAATGGCATTCAGTCTTAACACACTGTAAGCTATGACTAAAACTAGAATGCTCAAAAAAAAACAAAAAACACGGACTGTATACACCCTGGTTTCAGCAGCCAAGAGACCACTTACAATCTTGCTTCATGTGCTACTTTCTGCATGCAGTTACAAGTCACATTATGGTCATTTTTTTCCCAGCACTACATTTGCATTCTGAATGAGACAAGCGACAGGGATGTCAGTCATTAATCATGCCGCAATAAGGGCTGTCAGAGCCTTGTCATGCTTGTCAAATGTCTGCTCTCTAAACTCTCTCCAGTTATCATATCCAGATCTATGACCCACCTGTAAAGCTCTACAGAGCTGGAGGTGACCCCTTTAGAGAAGCTAAAAACCAAGGCGGAGTGAGGAAGTGTGTGTATGTGTGTGTGTGAGTTGCTTTTGTTAAAAGAATTCTCAATTAGGTAAGTGCAGTGTTTGTTGTTGTAGCCAATAAAACATATTGGCGATCTAGATTTTAACTGAAGCTGGTCATTGTGTGCAAGCACAAAGAGCCCAATGATTAGATGGTGTGAAACAATGCTAATTCACCTGTGGTAAAACTGAAAAAAAGAAAGAAAAAAGTAGTCAGAGTTCTTTTTTAGAGTCTGATGACACTAAATCTAGGCCAGGAACACCAGATCTGAGCAAGTGAAATGTTATTGCAATGTGAATTGGCTTTATGTCACCTTTTCTTTTCTGTTACTCCAAATAAACCTTGATGTCCATTATCTACACGCATAATTGCCATATTGATTTTCCTTGTTAGTTCTTTCTATTCAGTCCACCATAGTTTCTCTTGCTATTGTGCAAAAGACGATCTTGAAAGTAAAGGTTGAATTCTACGAATAAGACCGCTCTGTAAGGATTAACCTAATCAGTTCCATTTACTTTAAGATATATCATCCAACCCTCATCAAAGTAGTAATCCATGTAAATGTTGATTTATTTTCTTTATTTACATGAGTATTTACTTTCTGCTAGGATGTGTTATTGTTATTGATAAATTAATGTTCAACATTTTTGGCCACACAGCTTTTGGTGCCATGGTATTGCAGAGACATTTTCTGGAAGTAATTGGGATTTTTGTTAGAATTGATTAATTCAGAAACAGTTCTAAAAACCAGTATATGTTATGCCAAAATCTTCAATCTCTGCTAGAAGGCTGAAGTTAAATGGGGACTTTGCCTTCCAGCATGACACTGACACTGAACATTCAATAAGATAAAGAAAAGAAGGACTTCAGCTGAATAATAGTCAGAATTGTTTGTTGTCTGCTCTGAGCCAACACTTAGTTTTATAGAAAAAAAGACTTATGACAAACTGAGATATGTATCAACAAAATATTGTTGCAATCTAAAAGATGAAAATATTTTTCTGTTTCCCCCCCTTACGTATTTGTTTTCTTTCTTTCTTCTCCTGACATTTTTTTAAATGAGATTACATACCATGGTCCTACAGTTTGTGTCAAAAAATAGTATTTTAATGTGACGGTACGCACTTTTTTTTTTGCATTAATTTAGGAAAAACAACAACAATAAAATGACAAATAAGACCCCTAACTATAACCCTTTATAAGATATTCAAAGAACAAACACAACACAGTCTGCTTCAACACTCTTGTTTTGTTTGATCTTCAGGATTTCAAAGAGCAGGGAGAGGCATCCTATCATCGGATAGACTCTGACAATAAACTCTATGGAGGAAGAGCTTCAGGGACTAACTGAACTGCAGGAAAGCTGCATGTGTGCTGAACATGAGCAGGCTTGTCAGGCACTGTGGCTGCCCTATGCTACTGTCTCAAAGAACTCTCAGCTAAAGCACTTCCAGTGATCTACTTCTGAACTGCTAAAGGAGCATGGTATAAGCTCTGTTCCTTTTCATTACCTATCAGGTATACCCCTGTTGTACATGTATCAACCTTTTTTTTTAGCCAGAGAGAGAAATATTAGGATTTTTGGCCCCACAAGGTAGGTGAAACAGTGATTTCCAACCCTGGCATCAAGAGCTAAATAAACTTTTGTCTTTAAAAACCAAGACATTGTGTGATTAAATCTTAATTACATACCTAAACTGAAATTACGTTGTTTATCTTATCTAACCAAAGAACACAAAGTAAATTCTGTCCCATGTTTTTCACAATATCACAATTAATTGAATAAAAAAAATACTGGTATGTTTGAGTTTGGCAAGATCAAAGAAATAAAATGTAAAAACTGTGCGTTGCCTTATAGATAAACCAGATGTGAACTTGATTTGGCTCTTTTTTATTTAAACATTGAGTATAAGAATGAAGCATAATGCTTATCAAGATTTGCAAACTAATACCATCATGCTCTGGTGTCTTCTCAACTGAGAGAGGCTTTTGTGGTTTTGACCTTAGATGACCAGATGACATACTTTCATCTCTGCTGCATCAAGCAGGTCCTTCCCTCACAGTTTAACCAAACCTCTTCATTTGGAACTTTAAGCTTCCTTCTGTATGGATTAAATATGAAGTGAATAAGTGTTGGTTTGTTGTTACAAGCAAAGAACACATTTTGTAAATGGTAATACACAGACAAATATATGAAAAATAAATCTATCTATCTATCTCTTCATATACATACATATTTTCTTTCATATGTCAAACAAACACATTTTCCATTTTTTGTTATTTTCAAATGTAATTTTTTATTTTATTTATCAAATTATATTTTTCAAATTTCCTTTTTTTTAGATTAAGATTTAGACGTGCATTATTTTTAAAACATGCTTTACAGATCACATTCTTTTTACTTCTAGGACGGGCACCTGAATGGACGCAATGGAGGTAAGCAACAACATTTTTATTAGTCAAGGGCAGACGTTTGTATTGGGCTTGAAGTAAAGAAAGTTCTAAAACACCAAAACACAATTTTTCGAAAGAATGCAATTCATGAAACTAAATTTGAAAAAAAAAGTCTAAAAAATTTAATCTGTAACAAATTTTGATAAACTAGTTTGTAAAAAAAGAAAAAAAGAAAATCAAGAAGCTTTTCAAACTTTATTTTTGAAATGCATTTTTTATTCCATTTACTAAACATGTTTTTATGGTTTAATTTGCAAAATGTCTTCTTTTCTTTCACAATAATGGAACAAAATTCACTCCATACTTCCCTCACTGTCCCTCAGAAAAGGTCCATAAACGGCCACTTGCACAAGAGACATCCGCTCCCCACTGGTTCTCCTGCATATTCTATTCCTCCTCGCTTGTTTAAAGAGGTACTTGCTACTATTGAGGCAAACATTCTGGAAATTATTAATAGTAGTCTTTCCTCGGGTACAGGCTTTTAAGCATGCAGTTGTACGTCCCCTTAAAAAAAACAGGCCTTGACCCTTCTCTGTGCTCCAATTATCGGCTCATCTCTCACCTTCCATTTATTTCTTTAATACTGGAGAAGGTTGTCTACAAGCAGCTGTTACCATTTTTAGAGGATAATGGCATCAGAGAACAATTTCAGTCAGGATGCCCTTCACCGTACAGAGAACACACCTTTTAGGGTTTCAAATGATATATCATTGTCTACGGACTCTGGAAAGTTTGTTATTTTAGTGCTTTAGGATTTATCTTCTGCATTTGATATGGTTGATCACAGCATCTTAATGTCTCATCTAGAGCGCTGTGTAGGCTTTAGTCGTGTCGTTCTCAACTGTTGTCGTTCTTACCTGTTCAGTCCAAGTTTTTGTGTAAAGCTTGACTGCTTCTTGTCTCCCACAGCTCCTTTTCCACATGGGGTCCCTCAGGGATCAATTCTCAGCCGTTTCCGTTTTTTTTTTTTTTTGGGGTGTGTGTGTGTGTGTGTGTGTGTGGGGGGGGGGTGCCTTTTATCTACTCACTGGCACTGTTTTGGGGAAATATAGCATTCACTATTATGCTAATAACTGCCAGATCTATTTCCCATTTACACAAAATACAGTAACAAAATCCAGCAACTCATGCCTTAATGACATTAAAGCTTGTCTCAAATGAGAACAAGGTTGAATTTATTTGGACCGAGTTGCTGTCCTTCCCCAAACATAGATCTCGGTTAACTGACAGTTTATCGCAAGGTATGTGTCACAAATCTGGGAGTTAAGTTTGAATCCAACCTTCAATTTTAGAACAGAGACTAGCAGTGTTGTTCAGAGAAGTTTTTATCAACTTTGGTAAATAGCCAAAGTGAAACCAATCTTGGCTTGGCTCTGCAGAGAGATAGATGACAAAAAAGTGATGGCGGCTATTACTGTAGATACCATAATATAGATCCACCCATCCCTATCATCTTTAACTACCATTGAAAGGTCATTATTAAAATGAGTTGATCCACAACCATCAAAAGATAATCCTATTCAAGCTGACCAAAAGAATGTTTTAGCAACAAGGGACAATACTGTATGACATAAGGTAATTGGTTGATACATTTAATGTATAACAGTGTAAATGTCTTATTTGATCACAAGCTGAGCAGTTTTCAATAAAACCTGTAAAATCGCAATTAACTAATATAAACATATATGAAGTTATGCAGCAGGCAAGAATTTATGCAAATGTTTGATTAGAGTATTTAAAAGTGATAAAAGGTCTTTAATTACTATTTAGGGTTGTGTTTTCATTTGGATTAAGTAAAATAATAATCGTTGGTTGATTTGCACAATTTATTACAGATTCTTTCTTTACAGATGTCAAAAATTTTTTTAAGAACAGAAGCTGAGTTGAATTCTACGTTATCAATTTGGGACAGCTGCTGTTCTTTCTGTCCGTGAAAAGGAGGGATCTACAATACTTTCAGCTGATTGGGTGACGTGCCAGCTAGTACCCTAGTACCCGCCTTCCATGATACACTTTCAGCCAATCTGCAGCTTCTTGTGTGTTTTGACAACTAGCGGAGTAAGCTGATAAATCAAAATTTTCTAAATCCTGTAGGAAGAAAATCACAGACCTCATCTACAAATACACAAACTGCTTCTCTTTGCTGCTTTTTTTGCACAAGAAATTGTTGCTATTTTAACTAAAACTTAGTCAATTGCACTAATGACATGTGAGTCCTCCAGCGTAGCCATGTTTTTAATGCCCCAGCAAGGCCTTTCTGACTGTCGTCATTCCTACATGTCCCACAACAATAAACACTGCTGGCATGTCATTGGTTTGACTTGCTGGTTGTTACAAGATGGACATATTAGTGGGAGTCTATCAAGATGGATTTGTTATGAGACTGAAAACTCAGATTTCGCAACCTTGGAGTGCAAGGTTATCCTGGCTTATTCCAAAGTTAGAATAAAACTCAGGAGGAATAACATCCCAGCCAAGCGATTTACCTTGTTTCTTACAACTTAGGTCTTTGTGAAGCTTATCTAAAATAATTTTACTTTGAAGATAATGCCTTTATTCAGAGGTTTAATGTGAATTCTGTAGGAACTATTTTGTATCTTATCATATTAAAATATATTGTGGAGGAGAACAACAAGATAAAAAATAATTGTTTATGTTTTGAGGATTTGTTTAGTTGACACTTAAAACCCAGACAATATTATCAGAAAGCCCTGTAAAATCATTATTACAGGTTTTTTGTCCATGCAGTTGCAACATTTCTAATTTGCAATTTGGATGTGTGTTGGGAACATTTGATTTTTGGCCTTTCCACCACCTAGACAGTTTAAAAAGTACATCGGTACATTTTTGTTTTCTATTATTGACACGAAAAAATTCTAGACCCTATTTATAAATGCAACCTCAATAAAATTGCAGTAATTTTTTTCTGATATAAACAGATTTCTGAAGTGTCCATGCAGTTTATTGGGGTCAAACTCTGTAATGACAGTTAATCATTCAAGCTTGACCTGACACAATATAAGGACATTTCCTCACCTCAAAAAGCTGCTAATTCATTTTTCATTGGCATAGTTTTTGTGGTGCTGGCGTGCAATCCAAACACATCACCTTCCAGCATAATTTTTTTAAGGGTCACGGACATTCCAACCATTTTGTTATACAGTAGTTTGCTGTCTCGGCTGATTTGCTATTTTATTTAGAAAAGCAGGGTGTCAAGAAAAGATAAGTATCACTTCAATTCCTCCAAATTTTAAAGTAATTCCTTTTATTTTTGCTCACCATTGTTTTATACTTTCACATTCAGCAATCAGTCAGTGGGTGCCAAACGTTCCTGCTTTGAGAACTAGTTTTATGACATTTTATGTATTTATGTCACACAGAAATATGAAGTACAGTTTTGTTGAAGGTCTCAGGAGTAATTCTCACAAAGTGTCCCTCTAGGTTGAGCAGAGACAGGAAATAAACTCTTTGGGATTGCTGTCCTCTCTTTGCAGAATACCCCACAGAAATAAAGCCTGAAGCCTGGGGAGCCAATGCTGTTAGTGGTTGTGAAAGTCACTTTAGGCAAACAAATTTATTGGAATATTTTTTCATAGCTTGCTCTTTCATTTCCCCTTTCTCTTTGTTTTATATAACATCTCTACTACTTTTGTGGAAGAATAGATTGCTTCCAGTTAAACTGCAAACTAACTCTTTGGTGAAACTATCAGAAACAAATAAAAATTTGCAATATATATCTGTAAGCAGTTTTTCGTTCATTAAGCTGCCATATCTGATTTAAATTTATTTGCTGTTTTAAAATGGCAAAACTATGAGTGACTTTGGTGAAAATTGTAATAGAGGGCAATTTTAAGTTGCAACATGTTGTCAAACATATAAGTCATTTTTATTTTTGTGTAAATCTGTATGTGGAACATATTGATGAATGTATTTGATGATATCTAGAGACGGGATTGATACGGATTTGAATAAGATTATATCTAACTATATCTTTTCCATTGCTTTGAACATACTGTATACCAGCCATATACAGCTTTTCTCTCTGTTCCATGCAACTAATAATGACTTTAATGGTCTGTCAATGTTCTAATTTTAACCCCAGTTAGTGGAGCATTTCATTTAGATAAGTCTTTTATTTTGAAAAACATCAATTTCCTCAGTTTGAAATATCTAAAATTAAATCATCTCTGGATTAACTTACCGGTAAGCAAAACCAATTACTCCTGTTCCAGTGAAGGGATTGAACTATGTTTGGTCTCATTTACTACAATTACTGTACGGTCCCATCGTAAAAGTTAGACATATGTTTATTTACAAGGATTTAAATATTCATAAACTACTACAAACACAGTTAAAACTATAGTAAGCAAACACATTTCAGAAATGCCCAGACTATATCTAGTTCACAGCTGACCACAGCTTTACATGTTGTAACTCCACCAGCATTTTAACTGACCCAATGAGCTTATAGACAACTGAATTATCAATTTTGCCTCAATTTACCATTTATATAGTCATCCAACAGCAAAAGAAGGCTATAATAACCAACTGCATAACATAATAGAAAAGTTTTCTTACCTTATTACAATTTGTTTCCCCAAATACTGTGTTTATCAAATCTTCCAAGGATATTTGTAGGCTTTGTACAGGTGCCATACCATTTTCTGCAGCATGAAGTAGTGGTAAAGCAAAGTTAACTCAATTTCTCTTAAATGTTTGTTTTAGTTCAGCAGTCCTTTTACATGACCCTCAATTATAAAAAGGTTATGTCAAAAAGGGTTTTAGAAAAATATAGACATATAAGATGTCAGAGGGATTCATGTTACCTTGTCCAGTTTTCAATTAGCATTCATGATTGGGCTTGTTTCTGTTTGGAGAAGCTGTAATGAGTTGTGGGTAGCCAGAAAAACATGAAGTGGAGTTTTAGAGTTGTGTCAGTCAGTTTGTGTAAAGGTTTTTTGAGGACCCAAATGCAGAGACGGAAGCAGAAGTGGTTCCTTGCAGGTTTAATTATTCAAATGGCAACAGAAGCAAAAGTCCACTAACCAAAATACAGAAGACACGACAAGAAACCAACATACAGTAACTGGAGAGGAGGAGTATAACTTGGAGACTAAACAAAGACTAGGCTATTCAGCTGATTGGAAGCAGATGTGGTCAGAATAATCTAGAAGGGAGAAGGAGACTAACTCAAGAGGGCTGCAAAGGGCTGTAAATAAGAAATACATAACAATTGAAATACAACCAAAAAACAACTAGAATAGCACAAAATGTAAATACAACCAATGAAAACTAAAAAAAAAAAACTTAAACAGAACGAAAACATGACAGTGCCAATCTAATGGAATCGATTCTTCCGGGAATCAAGGGAAACAGCATAAGTGGAAGTCATATCTTTGTGAAGGCTGATAGACAATGTCTCCTCCACAAACAATTTTTGTAGCGCCCATGTGAAAATAGTTCACATGTCAAACGTGAAATATGGTTTAAAAGCACCCACAAAACTGCATATGAAAAAAATCCAGTGCTTGAATTTTAGTTGTAAAACTATGACAATTTACAGTAGGACTAGCCTTCTATTTACAATGTAAAGTTGGTGTTTAACAAACTCAGTGTCTCTGTTGGTTAGTCGGAGAGATTTTCTGTTTGTAGAGACAACTACAAACTATCAAAAGATAGAAATTCTTGAAGCAAAAGCTTTAAAGAGTCATTTATTTTCTGTTTTTGAGCACTGTTGTAATTTTGATGCCATTACAAATCATCAGAAAATGTATTTTTCTGAACACCTGTTTTGACAGTTTATCGATGTTTACTTGTAAGGTTTTACCTAAATTGGTCTAAAGCACCTTTTGAAATATCATTAGAACATGCCATGTTGTGAAACTTGTATTTGATCAGTTTATCCTTGGTTTGGTTCCCAACGATAACATGTCATTTGGCCCTAAAAAGTCCATTTAAATTACTACACTTTGTGTTGGGTAAAAGGGATGTTAATATACTCAGACAGCAGCTGTAGCTAACACTGTCTTTAGTAGTTGGCCCAGGCATCAAGCTTTTGATGGTAATTGTAATTTCTAAATTAATAAAATATAAGCAGAACATTGGAAAAAGGAAACAAGAAACATTCATGATTTACCTTGCTAGGAGGAATTTAGCAGGTGTTGAGAGCCGACAAAGTTCAAAATGTTTTTTTGAATGCATCAGCAACAGGGGCAGAAAGGGTCCAAATGCTTGATTTGAACAAAAAGGGCCACCAATTATAAGCTACATGCAACAAAATTAAGTTGGTGCATTAAATATATGCAAATTTCTTTTTTCACTTAAGCGATTATAGACAAAAGTATGTAATTTGTAAATCATATATAAAAATATCTGAATATCCCATAAAATGCATCCTCACTCTAATGTCTGTTTGCCTCACTTGAGTCACAATAGGGCCTTGAAGTCTGACTAATCTGAGCGAGTTTTATGAAATACTCCTCAGATCTATTCTTTTTTTTTTTTAGTTTCATCGTACAGATTAATTCCTTTACATTGGTTATATAGTATTCACATTTTTTCTATTTTTTAAAGCTATCAGAGAGCAATGACATGGTTTAAATGTCTCTGTAAAGCGGTTTCCAAATCTTTTTATAAAGCATAACATCTTTCAATGTACTTTTTTAATCTATGTTTAATATATTTTTTAGAAAAGTTTTTTTGCACTCCTGTAAAAAAAAAAAAAAAAACAAACAAACAAAAAAAAATAATATGGTTGTAGAAATTACCCCATTTCCATGGTTTGCCTGAAATCTTTCTGTGTGTTCAGTCACCCATCCCTTGGATGTCGTTGGCGTATCTGAAGCAATTTTTCTTACTATGAATAATTCACCAGATATTATTCCAAAGGTCATCTTATAGTAATTAGTACCCTGCTGTTGACTAAACAGCCTCTGGGTACCTGATGGCCAGTTTAATTACAATTTAAAATGAGTGTACTATTTGACGATCTCTATATGTTCTCTTGACAGTTGAACAGATGACACCTTGAGAACTAAGCAGGTGTACAACGAGTTGGGCTTGTTAGCATATTGGGAAGGAGTTTGTATTGTGTATGTATGTCTCTGCATACTGGTATTCTAACAGTTTTTTTCTGCTTAAATATGCAATAATTAATGTAAATGCAGAATGGTGTTGTTAGCTATGTGTTTTGACAGTGCAGATATTCTTTAGACAATCACTGTCTTATTATTAGCCAATTACCTTGGAAAACTAACAGAACAGGTCACAGCAGACTCTGTAGGGAAACAAGGGACTGAACATATGCTGAGGAGACTTTGAGATGACACAGTCCAGAGAGGCTTTGGAGAGTTACCAACTAGGTGTCATGGCTCCTGGTGTCTCACAAGTTAGGAGGTAGTGTTAAGACTGCTGTCATGTCCTGTTGCTGTAAACATGATCTCCTGCACTGCACTGTGTACACAAGGTTTCCTCTTTAAGGACTTATGTTTTCTTAAAGAAAAGTGAAAAAAGTATTAGGAAAAAACAGCAGGATGTTAGCTTGAATCGCTTGTTAAAGATCTAAGATTAACTTTAATGCTTTAACTCTAGCAGGCATAGGTGTTTATTGTATTTACTTATACATCAATAGAAAATATTGATCGAAAGGACTGTCAGCTTAATAAAAGTTATCTTTAATTATTGCTTAAAAGTTATTGTTTTCAAAGGGTATTTTCATTCTGACAAACAATCCTAATTGTAAACCAGTTTTGTTTACTGTAATAAGATGCATCCTGATTTGGATCTAAAACATAAATGCCTAAAATAAATTCCTTCATCTTTTTCAGCTTCTAATTTTGTTTTTAATGTTCCAGGGTATATGCAGAATGGGATTTTTTGCTCACTGTAGCAAAAAAAAAAAAACACAAAAAACTTCAAACTTCTATTTGAAAATACATATTTTTGCTCATGATTATATAGTTCTGCATTTAAGTAAGTAAGTTCTGAGGTATTACAACTATTAATTGGTTTGGGACTACTCTATATTGCTGCTATTCCTCCTTGCTGAGAATTTTTTGGCATTTGAAAATAACAATAACTAGAAGGAGTTGACCAATTTATGCTAACATAATACTCTGCTGCAACTAGCAAATCTGTTTTATAAAAAAAAACAAATCACTAACAAGCTCATTAAGAAGATATTTATTATCTTTAATAAACTATTTTTTAGATGTGCAAAATATAAGTTGTATTAATTGTAATGAGACTATCATGATTTACTACTTTAAGATTATTTTCTAACTTTATTTGAAACTGTAGGTAAGACAATGTCTGAATGGGATAATGGGGAGGTAGCAGTAGAGCAGCTGCAGAGAGGTGTATTAAACTATCACTCTGCTTTCTGGTCTGGACCCTGAAGTATCAGAGTTTTGGATGACTAATAGACTCATACATTCAGCCAGATTAAGGAAAGATGTGCTTATTGCAAAGAGGGATGGTTGTTGTCTGTCTGAATCAGACTAAGTTCTCCCCAGAGTCTGACATTGTTTTAAAAAACTTGAACAACTAAGTAACAAAAATTACCTCAGATCAGTGTAACTTAGATTCATATCCACCAGTGTGAATAATATTCTTGCTGTATTTAACCTTATCCTTTGCCAGCAGTTTTAGGTAGGATTTGATGTGGCCCGTTCTGCCCCCTGGCAAACATCTAACAATGGTCTTTTGTGTCTCTAATGCTGTCAATTACCAGACTTGCCTTCTCAGCAGGAGAAGGCTAGTCTGGGACCTCGGCTGCTTGGGAACTGTATAAGGACCATTACATGTCTGTGATTTTACTCCTCGACAAATGCTTGGGACTAAGATTGAATTGAGATTTTAATCAAAAAAGTTTTTTTTTTTGCGAAAATAACCTCACTGACTTTTGTCAAAAACACAGCTAAGTGTTTTTGCCACATGTCTGCTTCATATTTTTAAATCCAAGTACGCATGGCAAAGATCTGCATATATAAGAGGTTTATGACACCTTCACAGTCGTATTCATTTACTTGTAATATATCAATGTCAACATTTGCTGTTAGACTAAATGCACCACTCTAATAAAAGTTGACCCCGACATTCTAAGAGCAAAAGCAGGAGTATATCCTGAACAGGATGTCTGTCCACTACGGGCAAAGTTATTAACTTATTGAAGACAATTTCAATACATTTTTGAAGATCCAACATCCTTTCCTACCAGGATTTTGGAAAACAACATGTTAGGAAATATTAATAGCTTTAGTAAAACCTTTTCCCTGAGCAAAATTCAGATTGACTGATGGGGATTTTTTAGTCCTTGGCATAACATCCCTGCTGTAACCAAGGAAAGTTAGTTTTAAACTTGGAAAGTGAACATATTGCTTTGGTTTCACATTGGTATCAAGTCATGGGGTCCTTGAATTTGAGTTTCACACCTGGATTTTGGTAACAACAAGTAATCACATAAAAAAATAAAGCAAATTAAACTGTAAATGAAACTATGAATGAAAATAGAAATACAAAATCACTTAGACTTAATACATTTACAAACATGTATTAAACACTGCAGAAAGATTTGTTTTTTTCCTTTTCTGATAATGACAATTGAAGAGTTTTATAATTTTTCATGTTTTACAGTTTTTCAAATTTTAATATTCCTTTCCAATTACTGTAATTTCCTTAGATTTTTAACTGGATAGAAGGGTTTGAATCAGAGGGGCATAGCAGCAGCTTTGCGTTACTTTTCTAAAACCAGTAAAGCAGTTCTTTTAAAGCTACAGTGTGTAATAATTACAGGCATATAAAGTCAGAAATTTAATATATTATACATAACTATGTTATTTATCATCACCTATGAGCTCAGCCTTTTAACCATAATATTTGCGTTGCCTTAGAATTCGTTATTTATAATTACATAGGAGCGGGTCTCGCAGCCATGGAGGCTGACATCTTTGCGCTACGGCAAGCGCAGAGGCAACAAACTAGCGATTGCGAGATCTCCCATGACGCTAAAAAATAACTACGGCAAGTTGAGAGAGATTAACTGAGACGGTACTGAACAGTAGATGGCAGTATTATGCCTGAGAAGCGTTTAGTCTGCCTGAAACCAAAGAAGAAGAAGAAGCAGGTATACTGCGCCTCAGTAACAAGAAAGGTGAACAAGGCGGCAGGCGTGAGTGACTTTGCAAACTGTTTGGCACTGTGTGGCCAAACATCAGACGAATGGAGGATCATGCCTACTCTGTATCACAACGAAAAGCGGCGGACACCGAACCCCCGTCATCTAAGAAGCGGAAACACGACGAGAATAAACGCAAGCGTGACAAGAAACGGCAAAAAACACGGATCAACATTGGCACGGCATTTACACGATGGAAGTCACTGATGGAGGAAAAAGGTTTTCAAAGTGACGCTCAAGTTGCCAGTTTTCTCTTGGACAGGTAATTAATCCTACACACACAATTGTCTAATATCACTGCAGTTTTTGGAGTACAGGATGCTCAGACCCAGGGGCGTTGCTAGGCACAAAGCTTTACTGGGGCACTGGCCCCCTACCGCATATGCCCCTCCTTCCATACACAAATACAGACAAGCACACTGCCCCACCCTGATATATTCCTACCAAAATTACCAGTTGAGATATTAATGAGTGTAAGAGCATATTTGTTTTAACAAACATGAACATTTTCAACATTGCAGCTTTAAAAAAAAAGATATTACCAACTTTAAAAATAAAAAGTTTCCATATACACATTCTGAAGTAATCATCATCATAGGTTTCCGAGTTTTAGTTCAGGGGAAAGTTTAACTCAACCCGAACTAAGTTTTTCTCTTATTTATTGAGCATTAAAGTCTACCTACCATTTTTCACTTTTACAAAGTGGTCAATCACTAGACTGTGACTCAGCTTAGAAAGTTCTTCCTTTTCAACTGATAAAATAGCAGGATGGTGGAGCCTGTCTTGTCCCATTGTGCACCTCAGCCAAGTGTGGATCCTTCTCAACACACTGAATGACCTTTCACACCTACAGCTGTTGACTGGGATTGTGAGGGAGATCTGGATGACCTGCGTTAGTGTGGGGAATATGATGTTATCAAGCAAGTTGAAAACACACTGCATATCCTTGATGACAAGGCTTTCTTTTTTAACCAGGAAAAGCTCAAACCATTTTGAATTAAATGAACGTTTTTTTACTCCAAATTTGTCCTGGGGATAGTGGGACAACTTCACTTGTTTAGGACCATCATGCTTTCCCCCTAAGTCACTAATGTCCCCTTCTTGTTTGTGGACGCTGGTTGTTGCTCCCTCATCACCTTCATGGTCCTGTCTCTCCATTGGAGTTAACAACACACTTGCTGCGCACTTGAGTAGAAATATACGTCTCCTCCCGTTGGAATTATCTAAATTGATGCATTAAAAAAATGTACCACTGTTGCAAATATTCATGAGATTTATACTGGGGCACGTGCCCCAGTAAATGGGGTCTGGCGACGCCGATGCTCAGACCTGTCTAAAACAATAACATGCTGCGTGATGATGCTGTTCCTCTCCAGTATACTTATTCAGCAACGTCCCTGACGTTTCACAAGTAATGATTCAGTAATTTTCTGTAAAATAATTTTCTGGATATATACCTCGGTTACTTCTCTCCGGCTCCTTTGGAGATCTTCAAGCCTTTCCTCCTCTGCTCTCACCCCGCTGGCTCCCCTCTCTCGCCTGGCCCTAGCTGCACGGCCTCCCTGCCTTCGCCCTCGTCCTCTCCCTCTCCCTCGCGTTGTAACCCCCGTGCCACCAAAATGACTTGGACTCTGTAAACGGGGGATATATATTCTTCCAGCGAACACAATCTCGCTGTTAAACTAATGACTACAATTACTTCGTCTGTTTATATCACCATGCAAAGCAGCTCACCAAGACGTCACAACGATGTAGAAAAAATAACGGGTATATTTATTATCTTAAGTCTACATGAAATCTATACCCTACACAGACTAATGAAATACTATCTGTAAAATTATCTATGTAAACAAACCTCATCACTTGAGAGGGTAGGTGATGTGGACGTCGTAGAAGAAATTTTGTCCCGTAACGCTCGCCGTACTGTTGGGGGGGAGAAGCGGTGGGGGGGAGATGTTCATGTTGCTGCGGTCTGTAGTCTGACCGCTAGATGTCGCTGAAAATTACACACTGTAGCTTTCACTGTATGTTTGTGAATTTGCGTTGCTAGGAAATCTTTTGTGATTTAATCCTGAGATGTTAATCAACAATGCCCATCAAGACATCCTTCAATTATTTGAAGATGATAAAAGAGATGATAAAAAAAAAAGCTTAAAAAGAGCCATAAAAAAGCCCACACCTTCTCTTAGCTTCTCTTTTTACATTCAGTTTTTGGTTTGATTTACAGAAATATTTCTCTCGAAATGCTATGCATACATGATGTTTATTTAAACTCCCTTGAGCTGAACTAAATAAAATTAGGCCAATATATGCCTCAGTTGACCACTTTATTCCTGCAGTATATTAAAGCTTGTCTGACTTTTGCAGCAAACTTTAAACAAGTAAGCATGTTAGGGGTCTTTTCAGCAGCTGAATGTTACACTGTGAGCTTGGGTAGATTTCAAAGAGGTTAAGTGTTTTAGTGTGACAGCTATTTCCAGGTGGTTGGCTGAAACAATGTTATTTTAACTTTTGTATTAAGACTCAGTCACTGCTCACTGAAACATTAAAAGGTGAAAAGTAAATCTATAACCTACTGTTTTGCAACAGTGAATATTCTGTTAAGGTCTCTTTACACTCACCAATTATACATCTCTGTATTTTACTTTGGTCATGAACAACTTTTTTATACCCAAAGTTATTATTAACTACCTTTAAAGCTCCTTTTTAACCTTTGATATCCACCTCATTTTGGGCAATTCTCGCCTATTTTGCATACCCAAACGGAAAAGCAAATAACTTAGGAACAGAAAGCCCAAATAAGATGTGTGATACATTATTTGAAAGCTAACACCTTCTACTTTCTGAATATATACATGAAAATTGGGTGAGTAAAACAACCATCATCATTATTTCAACCAAGACTCAAAGTTGTTTTTTTTATAATAGGATAATAGGCAATGAGCATGACTTTACATTACATGTGCAAATAATAGAAATCTAACAGTCTTTCATGTTATTTAACAGTTAAAATTGGTAATGACAGATGTTTCATGCTCTTATCTTGCACTATTTAAAAGTTCATGCAACTGGAATTCAATGGACTCACATAAAAAAATAAAACTGCATCATAGCATGTTCACAGCAAACATGTTTTGGACATTAAAAAGGTGTCCATGTCCAATGCCTAAAGGATGCTTCTGCCTATGAAAGTCAGACCTGGTCAAGCAAAGCTATGACACACGTATCTGCTCTCCTGTGTAGACTACATTGCAAGATGGAATTGGGAGTGTAGTCTATATTTATCTGCTGTGATGATTAGAAAAAAAGTATTCTTATGTTGTTTTTCAGTGAGAAAGTAGACCTTACAACTTTATCTGTGCATTTTAGTTTTTCAGCATTATGATCCTACTCTTATTTTTTTTTTTTCTTTTGCCAACTGCTCAGCAAGGAAAGTCACTAGTGGCTGTCTTAAAATTTTTTTTTAAAAATTACAGGAGGACATCATCATCTAATTTGCATATTTAGAAATGCATTGATCCACATATGAGAGAGGATATGAAAATCGGCTAGACAGAAAGTACTTAAAAACACTCATTGACATCATTTTTATAACTAAAGAGAAACTCTGGACCAAACTAAAACTATTTCAACTCTTCAGTTATATTTTACCTGAACCAGAACTACATAAATCAATCTTGTTTGTTATCAAATTCAACAAAATCAGCAAGTATGGGCAAACAACTTTTTGTCTTTATTTGTTGAAAAGACTTGGCGTTAATAATAAATATAGTAAGCAATTATACATAGTTGCTGTCCCTGTAAAATACATTCATTTAAGAAAATAACTATTTTAAATGATAATGTTCCAATTAAAGAACTGTTTACAATTACTGTTTACGAAAACCTTTTCAAGATTTTTCTGTGCCAGTAAAGATATTTTAAAAGAGAAAATATCTGTGGGTCAGTTTGACAAAACCCTTTTGTTCCTTAGCATGCCCTTATAAAAATCATGATTATAGAGTAAGGCACTTTGCCCTTCTTCTACATTTTGGAAATGTTTGAGAAATCTTTTCACTGGCATTGATGTGAAAAAAAATGCAGCATTGATCAAGTATATGAAGAAATTTATGAAACATTTTGTCTTAATAAATACAAATGAATTCTGTAAGGTTGGCTTAGTAATAAATTTTTGCAACCTTAAAGCCACCAGTTTAGAATCTTTTAATGGGGTTGAGGACCTGGTTGTTCTTTGATTTCTCAATATGTAGCCCTGTCCAGTTCTGATAAGAATCTGGGGTTTAGCTGGACTTAAATGATGAGTTTAAGTAGTTCTCTGGTAGTTTTCTGCAAGATTTACAGATGGACAAGTGTTTTAGAACCTAACTCTGCATTTTACTTTTCCACAACTTTATACATCAACTGTCTAGTGTGATGTTGAGTTTTCCACTAATGTTCAATGAAAAACAACTGATGCGCCTTTATAGAACAACAGCGTTTATTCCGGGACAGAATACAGATACGCACTACTAAGTAATTAGGTGATTCCCTCTTCATTTTAGGTGCAATTTCTGAACAAAGTATAAATAATCCTAAAGTAGGTGGATATCTATGTAATTTTTTTGCTTCGATAAAGGTTTCATTATATTAATGATTTTCTCAGGAGTATTGTTTTGGTCCCTGAAGACTTTGCCAAAACCTGCTTTATCCCACTTTCTTCTTAGTTTACTTGTTATTTTACCAGTAATGTGAAAATCACAGTGACAAAATATCACCACAATACATTACATCACGGAGACCAAACAAGAGCTGTCAGAAAGATCTGCTCCAACAGTATGAAACTGTCATGATCTCGGCATTGATGCTGGTCTAATCTCTTGTTCTACACACCTGTCAAGCTCCACCCTGTTTCTCATTAAGTCTCATCAGATACACCTACACCAGCCACTAATTAACCTGTCCTCAGAACAGACATCAGTGCCAGATTATTTGAGCCATTTGGTGAGTTAGTCCAGGATTCAGTTTTGTCTACCTGCCTCTTTTTGTCCTGTTTCTCCTCAGGTTTCTCTAAGCCTGTCTAACCCCTATTGGACCTGATTGTTTGGATTATCTGGATCTGTGACCTGTTTCTGTGCCCTGACCCTGCCTCTGGAATTTGTCTTGGGTACCCTGATTACCCAGCTCTGACCTTGTGCACATTCCTTATACACTAGCTGCTTTTCTGCCTGTCCTATGAGCTTGATCCCTGATTCCGCCCCGATCATATTTCGGATCAAGGAGATTATCACCAGAGACGTAACCTGTCACTGGAGCTTCGGCCTAACTTACAAGTCAATTCCCGGATTGTGAGAAGGTTAGGTCACTAACCTTTCATCTCTGCTCCCAGAGGTCCCTGTCGCAGACACTGTTGATTCTTCCCCAAATTACCACAGTCCACCTTTAATAAACTGTCGCTATCAGTTGTCTGGCTGTCTTTAGGTCCTCTCGTTCAATTCGTTACAGAAACAGCAAGCAAAAAGTAAAAACAATGGATTCTTTAAGGTCTCAATATTTAATGTCTCAATTAAAATTCATCGACATGAAAAATCATTTAACCATATACAAGTTTAGCTTTTTTTCATAGAATTAAGTGGAATATCTTACAAAGGCATGACAACACAGACTGTATAGCTTTAATGGACTAATACAGATTTGCTGGCAAGCACTGAAGCGTTCTCTCAAAGCAAACTTTACCTGACTCACACATTACTAATTTACAAGCATATACCAAAGTCTTTTATCATGTTTTATATTCTTTTTATACAAGATACATTTTGTACCTAAAATTGTCCGGCAAATTTGCATATTACTAGCACACTTGCAAGGAGACATGCTCTCTTGCACATACATAAGATCACCTATAAACACATTCAGTCTCATGTATATTATGCATATGTGATCATTTATATTACAACAGAGATTGTCATCTCATCACTTACGTTTTTCATGGTTTGCTTGCTGTGAACAAAGTAAATGTCAGTTCTTTAAGTCTTTCAAGTTTGCAACCACTTACCGGTACCTTAGCTTAACTGCTATGTACAATTTAAATCCAGACCAACTGACTGTATAGATATTTAAAATTTGTGAATCTTTAGAGGTATAAGTGGTATGGTAACATGACAAGGTTTCAATGTGTACATTGTATAACGTTGCTCTTGCTCCATTAAGCAAAGGAACTGGGAGAGAAGTCAATATCTACACAGACACTGATTCTAAATATGTGGATGCCTGAAGCACGCAGTCCACAAATATCAAAATGTCTCATCAGAGTCCAAACAGTTCATGCAAACTATGACACAGAGTTGACATGGCGATCAATAACACTCATTCTTAACAAGGATTTAGAAAAAGGAAGCAAGACTTTGCCATTTTCTTTCTTTTTTAGAATATTTTTTTTGTTTTCAGTTTGCATTGAAATGTAAAAAAAAACATTATGGGAATGGTGAAAGGAGAATCATGCAAAGTGACCATGTGACCATTTTGGACTTCTCCAGTAATTCAAGAGACAAAGCAATCTTGAAATAGATTACCTCCTGAGATCTTTCTTATGTTGAAAAATAATAACAGTGAACGTTTAAATTAAATGCCTTTAGTTCTTAAATAATCAATAAAACAATCACTTAAAATATAGGAACACTTCAATTAAACCACACATCAGATTTTAGGGGGGAAAAAAAGTAGGAATTTAAGTTTGTATTGAAATCCACATAATTTTATGTATGCTATTGTTTTACAATGCCCCTATTTCACTGTTGGCTATGGCAACACTGCAGCATCAAGAGGCAAAACGGGATAAATTGTGTGTTTTGTGCTTACTGTACTTGAAACAGGTGATACTTTATAGCAATTAAACTATGAAAATGTAATTACAGTGTGATGTTAAGATAATTTCATACATATACCAGATATACACTAACTGACTACTTATTTGATTTCACCTAACTAGTAATGGATAGGACACCCCTCATTTGCCTCCAAAATTCTTATAGGATAGATTCAATAATACATTTTGAACATTCCTCAGAGTTTTTGGTCTAAACTGAAATAGTTTCAAGATAGAAGCTAGAAGTCAAGTACAAAAAAAACAAAAAACAGACTGGGACCATTTAGGTGTTACGATTTGGTGCATTTACTAAACAAAAGCTGCTATCTGAGGCTTGGTACAGTGTGACTAACAGTAGTCAGGTAGGCTTTGATATTTTACCACTGTTGAATTACTATTAATTGGCCAGTAGTGTTTTTAGAAAATATCCCTTTCCCCATTACACCAATACCAGCAGCCAATACCTGTTGCATGTGCATGATTTCATGTTGTTCACACAGATATCCTCTCAATGCTGCAGCTCAAATCTAGATACTTCAGCTAGGCATATGTTTTCCAATAAATGTCTGCATGTCTGATTCTGGAATAGTAGCCTAAACCTCCTGTTCTGTTGATTGATTGCCACTCATTGTCTACTTCTGTAGCTTACTTGCCTTAAGGTTCACCAGCTTGTGCATTCAGGCATTGCATTTCACAGACCTTGTTTGCAATGAGTAGTTACTTGAGCTACTGTTCCCTATGATCTTTGAGCACTGACTAGATTGAGAATTGAGTGTTGTCTCTCTATTTAGGTTGCAGGCACAGCTGTAGGGACATATTTCTGTTTATACTGTATCTGTTAACAATGAAACTAAAAAATCAGATTATTAGGATCCTTGCCTGCAAAATAAACCTTGATCTTATTAAATAATTTAGTCTTTGTCAAAAGTATTTAACAAAGCAAATAAGATGGTGGTAAGAGACTAAAAGATAATGAAGGTTAGCAGGGAACTTTTGCATAAATGTTGCAAGTTTCTGATTTGTGCAGTTGAATCTTCATTTGGCATAGTGAAAAAAAACCCAGTTTTCTCTGACATCATGATGTATGCTCCCTTTGATATGCGATCCTTTTGATTAAAAATGCATTAGAAATACCATTCAGTCTGCCTAGACAATGGAAGATGAGGGGAAATTAGAACAAGATGGAAAAAAGTATTGGTAAATTTGCTGAAATTGGGTTCTTAGATGAGGACATTTTTTCAAACAGATATGAATAGGAGGGTATAACTTAGCTGACTGTTTAGAATTCCATTTATTTTTATAATTGAGTGAGGTGAAATTGACCTACCCTTTATCCTTGAAACATTGTTCTCTTCAGCGAACATTTAAGGGAATATCAGATAAATCTCTTTTATATTTAGAGATATTATCTAAGTGAGGATAATAGGGAAAAGCACACAAACATAATTTACCTCACATCTCCCCTTTAGCATATGGCAATACATTAGGTTTAGGTTTGCTCCAAATTTGCAATATGCTACATGAAAGTGAATTTCATTAGTCATATACCTGATGAAGCTGACAACTGGCTAGTACGGTCAGCAAGGTTTCTTATTTTTGTAGCAATACATTATGCTGCACCCAATCTGTTACAAGGTAGTCTGAACTAGTTATTATAATCAGTGTAAATTTGCATGTTTGGCCAGAGATGCAATTTATAACAGTGTGAAGGATGACCTGCAGGAGGCACCTCTTAAAAAAAATCCTATGTATATTCAAATATAAAGTGCAAAAAGACACGAATATAAACAATTTAGTTAGACCTTTGATGCTGTTGAAATTCTAACAGCGTGATCTTTTTTTTTTTAGCACCAGCAAAATGTAAAAACTGATCTTATAAACTCACCCACTCATAGCAACTGATGTTTGAAACGCTGGCATTAATAACACCAGAACAAAAGAAGTGTAGGAAAAGGCATTCTTTGAGCTTTTGTCACCTGTTTTCTGCCTTTGTATGTATTACCGGATTACTAACAGAATCTCTCTAAGCTTCCTAACCACAATAAGGTTCACAATGAAGATCACACATCAAAGTGATTAGGCTGAGAAATCCAAAACTGCCTCAATAGATGTCTTCGAGAAGAGTTTTTGAGCAGCAAAACTTATAAAAAGAAGAAAAACAAAACAAAAGCTATATTTCCAAAGTGTATCTGTTTTTCTCTTTTAATATCAAGGTACTTTGCGCTAATTCTGGGAGCAGATGCTGTAATCACCTTAAGGACAACATTGTGAGAAAGGGGTTTTGCAAGAGCAGGTTGTTTGTGTTATTTTAAAAATTTGTTTATTTTCTTGTCTGTGATGAAAAGTTAGAGTGCAAAATATCAATATATGAGTCTTCTATCGGCCTAGATATGCTATGCTATCCTATGTTTTGTAAATGTATCATTCTTTTTTAATCCTTCTGCAGTCCCCTGACCAAAATAGACTTCTGAAACACACTTGGGTAACAACATCCTTCACTGCCAAGGGAGTTTGTTTCACTTGACATCAAGAGCAATAATTCACTAGAACTTGAACAGAAACACCACCAACCGAGAGCTCATAATTAACATTTAGCCAGATTTAGCTCACTCATTACACAAAGTACTGCATTTGCATCTTTGCCAGGAATTGGTCTTTTAGGGCAGAGTCTGTAAGCTGGGCCCATGAAGTTCAAGGTGTATAGGTCCCCTTTTCTTATTACTGAACAGACATCAGCAAACACAAAAAAATGTTTTTCTGTCATCAATCAGCTTTGGTATAGAACTACTTTTTTTTTTTTATAATACAAGGATGTGATGGGTTGAGACTTTCATTTCCTTTCAAATGCATGAGCTGTTGGATTGATTCCATTTGATTGTGTCTAAACAACATCATTGTAGTTCTGTTAATTTTCAGTTATTTCATTGGTAAAACTGAGCTTGAGCTGATCAAAGTTTTTGAAATGATGCATACCTCTACACGCATGAACGTGTAACAACTGTTAAGTCTCAAGCCATCTATATCTGGGGTTGATCTGTCTCTCTGAGTTACAGCTGGTGCTCATTTAAGAAAGAACTGCTGCCACCAGTAGGAGTGTGCTGCCCAGGAGAGGAGAAGCTTGCCAGTGGAATGACCTTGACTGGGTCCTCCTTTTTACTGCTGCAGTGTCTGTCTAGGGTGTTGTAGAACTGTGGCCTGCTGAACCCTTTGTCTAGTTCATCTCTTTTGGGCACAGACCTGCCCAGAGTGTGGCGGCCATCCATGACCCCCATGCCGCCTATGTTGGCTTTTACTCCCTGAAAGCCAAAGGATGGGAGTGCTGCGGCGCTGATGGTGGTAGTAGGGGTAGAGGTGGGGCTGTTGGTTCCAGGGCTTTGGAAGTGGGCCAGGGTTGGGGGCATCCAGCAGCTGTCAGAGTGGCCCAGTATTAGACACTCCTGGGTGCAGGTCTCTGAAGCCTCAGCGAGAGCTTTCTTCAAATTAACCTCAATGGCTGCAAAAGAACAAAATCAACAAGAAGAAAAGAATATTCAGATAAAAAAATCACAATAGAGTATATGGAAAAGGCCTTAAAGAGGAAATCATTTTTCCTATTGTGTAAAGTGCAATAAATAAAGAAGACATAGTTCATAATCAATGAAGATAGCTAGGTTAAACAAATGTATTAAATTATTTGTAGAACAGCCTTTTGTTGTTGTGGAAAAAATATTACACCACACTGTGAAGTAAAATGTATATTTATATGTATATTATGATAGTTTCTCAATTCAACTCTCCTTTATTTGCATAAAGTCTACCATTACTATACACTTTTTTTTATCACCTGTGAACTTCAGTAATAATATTTTGTTCTTTGTGTGACAACAGTTGCTATTTTGGCCTAAACCATGATATATGTAATGATCTTTGGAAATCTTTTTTTTTTTTTTTTTTATTTGGCTTCTTTTACAAATGTTCTGCAGCCACCTTTCAACAACTTTTAAAATGTTTTTGTCTTTTTCCAGCATTGAATTCTTGTGAAGAAGAGAGGCATAGGGGCTATAATTCATGACTTTATTGATTTCATGGAAATATTGATTCTGCCATAATCAATTCCTAAGGCTATAAGTGAGTTTTTACTTTTGGAATTATTATTTTTTTTTTTACAATTATTTGGTTTGACTTTGGTCAATTTGGTTGACTGTTGTCAATGACTCACTAAATAGGATTATTAGATTAACTAAATTAATTCAACATCAAGAATATGATCCTGGTTATTCTAAAACACTAAAATGTTTACAAATACATCTCTATCTATTGTAATTAGTGTTTGTAAAACGCAATGCAATTGCAAAGTTCCTATTTATTTTATTATTTTGCACTGCTTTTTTAAAAACTGCAAATAGATAATGTATGCATTTCTTGGGTGATTACTGATTTGTTGTGTGAAATACATGCCAATAATTCCAGCAGAAATATATTTAGTTCATAAAAAGTTGATGAGTTTGCCATTTCCGCAGGGAGCAGTTTGAATCAATCGATTTAAGGCAGTCAGTACATTAAGTGAAGTCATGAATCATAATATAAAAAGAAAAAAAGTTTCAGTCTATCTGAGGTTGACCCACAAAATGTCAGCCTTTTAGTAAAATGAAAGTCAGTTATAAATGTTTCATTTCATCTTGTAATGAGAAAAACACCAGCAGAGCATTTAATTTCCATCGGTATTCCCTCGACTCTGTCTGTTTACCTACAATATGCAATGAATTCCCTGTAGCTTAATTAGAGTTTGAAAAAATATGTCTCGCTGTTTGTGTCTCAGATTGGCTGTAGTGTGTTAAATACTTAATGAACATCTTAACAAAGCACTGTTTATTTTAATCACTCTCAGTGCCTTTTTGATTTCTCTGAAACAAATATGGTAAAACTCAGAGACCAAACACTGATAGGAATAAATTGCCTTGCTTCAGAAATATTAAACACATGGAATAGCAAAAAACAAGACAGTAAAGCAATAAAGAAAAATACGAAAAGGTAAACAAAATATATAAGGATCTATATAGGACAAACAATCTCAGCGCCTCAATCTAAGATAGATGGAACCAACATTTATGTTTCCTGCATGGGGAGAAGAAAAAACAAAACAAATGATTAAACCCATGTGCAAGGCTAAGGACTCAAAATATCTCTTCTCATTATCCCAACATTGACATCACATGTGGAATGAGTCTAGGATGAGGCCTCAGCATAGAGACTTAGCAATAAAGGCTGTCATGGTAGATAATTAGAATGTAAAACAGTATGCACCAAGGCAACCCAGAGCCTGCAGTGTTATGTTTCCTGGGCCGTGCAAAGGAAAGAAAGGTCCTCATTCAAACATCATTCTGCTCCTCCAGGCCCCAGCTTCAAGCTGTCATGTAGAAATTATTTAGTATATTTGCATAAGTAAGAATGTTATAAATAATTAAGAAGCCTGAGACCCTGGCACAAAGTATAGACTGTTTCCTTCACACAGTTACACACACCCAATGTAGATCTTTTACACTGATTTTTTTTTCCTTACAAAACAGTTGTTCCTTGCAAAACAAAACTTTTATACAAAATCTGAATCAAAATCGATTGCTATTGGGATAATATTTCATAGTGATTAAGCTTCTTGAAAGCTGGTGCAAAACCTTCTTTCTTTTAGGTTTTTGCTTCTAGGGATTGAATATCTATGTGCCAGCTTTAATTATCAGAGCAGCATCTGAAAATGAGTCGCACAGTATAACTTGTGAGGGTATATTTGGACTGCCCTGTGGAGCCAAATCTGTTCCCTCCATATTGAACTGGAGTCATGGAACCAGAGTGTATAAATCCCTTTGGCGGTAAATGTGTCACCTTTCAGAGGGTCACTAACTTCATTAAGGCAGAAAATGGATGCTGCTTTCTCATTCTTGGAGCTAGCACAATAAGGACAAGCCAAGTCTCCAACGTGAGTCTCAAAAGCAGTTTGGGGTTTCTAATAATTTTCATTAGGGTGCTATAGGTATTATAAACATCCCAATTAACATAACATTTGAATAAACTCACAAATGTTTTTTTTTTCACACACTTCTGTCCTTCTAAATTAGATATAACTAATCTTTACAATAAAAAGTGAGGCCATGTTTATCATATTGTCACTTCCACAATATATGACAGGTGATCTATGCCCCTCAGATTCCATGCTAAGCATCAATCTCCATTAATAGGGCACACAGTTTATGTTTAGTGTTAAATAATTTCTATAAATTCACCCACAGCTTTAGTTTATTTTACAAAAGTATTATGATTGTTATAGGTGATGGAATTTAAAGGTATGAAAGAGGATTTTTTCAGAAATTAAATATCCAGATTAATCTAAAATGACTTAATTTAAGGATGGCATTCTTGCACTTATGACAAAAAAAAAATAAAAAAAAATACAGAAACTCCGGCTATGATGGTGCCTTCAAAACATTAGCCTATTTTGCCTACTGTCAAAAGTGGATTGGCTAAGAGTATGTCAATCAAACATCTTGCATATGTGACACCAGTACGTTATTTAAGTTTTTTTGGCTAGCGGCCCACCATTACAACAAAGCACGAAGAAGTAGCTTAAAGTAAGCTTGTTTGCCAGGTGACAATCCAGTTACAGTGGATTCCAGAAATGAAAGCAGTATCTTACCTCCTTTAAACTGCTGGAACTAATAACAGCTTTATATCAATAACCTGATTATGTATAAAATATTTTCAAAGCTGCCTGTCCAACAGACATGAGCCAGTGTTATTTTCAAATCCACGGGGATTGTTCAGAGTGGCTGTATTTTAGCATTTGAGAGGGTACAAGGAAGACTTGAGTGATGTGGCTGACAGCTCTTGCTACTTTTGTCAGCCAAAGGTGCGCCACGTCCCCTTTGTAATGCTGCTGCCTTTGTATTCTGGGAAAACAGCTGTACCCCACGGAGCTTTCGGAAAAAATCACACATCAGTGATGCAACAGATCTGCTTGTGGTGTGAACATTATTTCCTGTGTTCCATTCAAGGAAACTTGAATGGCAGACAAGAGGGGATAATAGCAGACAAGGGATGTCATATCAGATCAGACCTACTTTGCTCATTTGTGAAGATTCCACTTTAATGAGACTTATGATGTGGTTAAAATATTTTGTTGTTACCTGTAAAATGACCTGCTAATGCTTACTTAGAAAGTCTACTCATCACTTTACTTAAGTGTATTTCAATGTATATTAATTTCCTAATTGAGTAAAAGCAGTCAGGATCAAGGATCTAAATATTTGACATGACTGATTTTTGACTTGATTCTATGATTATATACAAGTTTGACACCTTTGTAAGCCTAAAGATCTTTTTTGGAACGTTTTGGTTAACTTGCCACAGGTAAAACATTCTGCTATAGAACTACTCATTGTACATTCTTGATCATTTTCCTTTGTGTGGCCAAGCATAATACCTGCATTAACATTGAGCATTTCATGTATATAGTCATGTATAAAGAAAGAATTATGAAAGATAAAGAATTCCTTGGTGGTGTGCAAAATATCATTAACATTTCTGTCCTTCTCAATTTTATTTGGAGTGTACATTCCTGATCCTACTTGACAACAATATAATCTGGAAACAAAGTAAAATAAGTGTTCCAATGTTTAGGCACCTGTTTCAACATAGAAAGGTATTAAAAAAACCTTTATCAGGTATTTTAAAGTAAAACATAACTGCATTTGTTATAAGCCAAGAAATCTTACATATTTTTTGATAAATTGACACCGCCAATTCGCTGGACACAAAAGTATAAACCTTTCAGATTTTTTAATTCTTCTTAGATGAGCCCTAGTGTCCAGGGTTGATGTCCACCCAGTAAAATAAAGAAAAAAAAAATTTTGGTGAGAAATGAGATAGAGTCCCATATTGAACCAACATGGAACAGTGTCTCATAAAACTTGACAGCATGTATGCAATAATTAACATTTTTTATATGTTTTAAAAGGTCATTATTGCACAAGCCACCCAAACAGATCCCATGTTGATGCTAGTTATACTGTGATGTGGTAGATCACAGTATCTCATTACTAGGGTTAATTGTGCAATAGCAGAGTTAACTGCAGCAACATTTCAGGAAGTATTTTAAGCTTTTTTGTATGACTAATTAAATTCTTGATCACTGCCTTAACAAAAAACAGCGCTATACCATTAAATATATCACTGCTGTAGGCCGCCCAGCCAATAAGGGAGGAGCAACAAGGATCATGGTGGTCAAGCCCTCTGCAAAGCCTTGGTGGGCGTAGATTAGTTTTATTTCTGAAAATTGGCAACCCTACCAGTATTAGAGAGGCTACTTTGAATTGAATTAATTAATTACTCAGATTAATAGCCTATGAAAAAGGAAAAGTATTTGGACACTTTTGTATCATTAAACCTGATATAGATATATGAGGTTTATTTCGGCATTAAGAGTGCGAGAGATAGTTAGGCATGGGTAAGCCTAGTTGCTGTGTTTTACCATTTTGAGCTTTCAAAATCCGAAAGACACAGAACATGCTCTATTTTGGAAATACTGAATGTCTTTTAGTTTAAAGGGTGTTTTTTTTTTTGAAAGTGCACAGTGTTTTTATCATGCTAACCTTGCTAACAGTACCAATTCCTGATACTGTATACTATGCTAGTGTCTTCAAAATGTCACATTCCAAATCATTTTGTGTTTCTTTTAAAATGAGAAATCCCATTTTAATAACAAGTTACCATTTCTGCTGATCCTAAATATTTCTAACAGATAAATAGGAATTAGTCAAAAGCTTTACAAATATCAGATATTAGAAAGTGGCCATAAATCTAATGCACTTATGGAATCTAGGTATCATCCTTAACATTTGCAATACTGTACTTGAGTATTTAAGAGTTATACTTGCACTTGTAAACATTTTCACGGTCTCCAGCCCTATAGCTATAACTTTGTCTGTCTCTCTCCTTTTTACTCATACACACACTATCCACACCAACAAACACAGACAAACAGGTAAGATACATTTTAACTGCCTAACTGGACTTTCTCAGTCTAATAGTACGAGAGATATAACATGACAGTTAATGATATTAACTGACAGAGCTTGTTACATCTTGATGAGCTTCACATTAAGATCTGCACACATATCACGATTCAGCTCATTATTTCAGCATGCACAAACTCATTATTGCTAATTAAAAGGATAATTGCATGCATCTAGGACATTAGGTTCTTCGAGAGCTATCAGGAAGGTGGACTAGGTCTAAACTTTGCATGCATCGCTAAAAATGCTTTCAAAACTAAAAAAACAATAGTGTTCTGCTTAAATGTCCATATGCATTTCCATATATGATTAACTTGTTATTTAAAATCCTTTGCATCACAAGCACCCATGTTGTAAACTTTTACTTTTAATGTGCTACTTACTGAACTTTTTTACATATTGATATAAATTGGATGCAGGTGAGGATCAGGAGCCGCTGTGGCCCCAAACAGGCAGACTGAGGGGAGATCAATATTTAATTCTATGGAAGCTGAATTACACAAATAAACTACAAACTACAGGGAAAAAGACTAACCACCCTCTTGAGGATGAACTAAAATGATAAACAGAGAGCAGAATATGCCAAGACCTTTAGGAACAATTAAAACTCAGAATTGATCAAACACTGATGAAAACTGAAGAAGCATGGAAGGATCATAACACATGTGCAAAAAACAACTATTAGTCAATATTCTAGATGTTATCATATATTTACAAGGCTATGAAAATGAAGGAAAAAGCAAGAGCCTTAATAAATTGATGCTTTACCTTTGACTTATAGAAGTTGAACTGTTGAGTAGTGCTACACACTAATAGAGAAAACATTGTTGCCATGACCTTATTATAAGAGCTTGTGTGATGAGGAGTCAACAGATGGAAAAATGCAGAAAGAACATTCTGAATTCTCAACTGTAGGCACTTGTGAAACTGAAGCAAAAATATAAGTGTGAGAAGTTCTTCTAAAAAGTGAAAGCGGTTTTATGATTAAACTTGTTTCTCACTTTACCTTCAACTGTATATTTTCAATAAAGAATGGGACCTTAATGAATAAAAGGACTGCCAATAAAATACTTCAATATTCCACTTAGTAGCAGGAAGCTGTTATCTAAAGGACAGCTGACTGTTTTATTACTGTATAATAAAATTCTGTTTACTTTGACACATAGCAAACATTGCTACTAATTAATCCAGGCATGCTGATGATTTGTTTGAATTTCTGCACGGTAAAATATTCTTGAAACTCAATAGAGACTGATTTCTTAATAATTAGATTTATATAACTTTAAAAGCTCTCCATGTATACTGTAGGACATTAATAATGATAAAGGTAGCAGCTTGAAAGTTCTTTGCTAAAATCCTTCACCTCAGCAGCAGAAATAAAAAGCTTGTATCCATGGTATTCACATTGAAAATGTATTTTTCTTTGTTTGTCTGGTTCGAACGTTGTATTAACAAAAATATAAATTGAAGATACAGTATATTCCTAGGTAATGGCTGTGTCACTGGCCAAGGGCATTTAAGAGAAATAAAAGCTTCTTAGTAACAATAAAAACATGGCTGTGTTCTGAAGGCTGAATGAGGTATGAGAAAAATGTCAGTAGTGTCGTCTCAAAGAGCTCTAATTTCTTCTCTGTAAATTGTAATCTGAATTATAAAAAGGATCATAAACAAAATGACCATCCATCCATCCATCCATCCATCCATCCATCCATCCATCCATCCATCCATCCATCCATCCATCCAGTGGTGGTCTGCCTTTAGGGGGTACTGAGGCGCTGTCCTCCCCATAAAAAGAGGGTGAAGTTTATATGTTTAAAAAAAACTGAAAAAAAAAAAAATTATATATATATATATATATATATATATATATATATATATATATATATATATATATATATATATATATATATATATATATATATATATATATATATATATACACTATATTGCCAAAAGTATTTGCTCACCCATCCAAATTATTGGAATCAGGTGTTCCAATCACTTCCATGGCCACAGGTGTATAAATTCAAGCACCTAGGCATGCAGACTGTTTTTACAAACATTTGTGAAAGAATGGGTCGCTCTCAGGAGCTCAGTGAATTCCAGCGTGGAACTGTGATAGGATGCCACCTGTGCAACAAATCCAGTCGTGAAATTTCCTCGCTCCTAAATATTCCACAGTCAACTGTCAGCTGTATTATAAGAAAATGGAAGTGTTTGGGAACGACAGCAACTCAGCCACGAAGTGGTAGGCCACGTAAACTGACGGAGCGGGGTCAGCGGATGCTGACGCGCATAGTGCGAAGAGGTCGCCAACTTTCTGCAGAGTCAATCACTACAGACCTCCAAACTTCATGTAGCTCAAGAACAGTGCGCAGAGAGCTTCATGGAATGGGTTTCCATGGGCGAGCAGCTGCATCCAAGCCATACATCACCAAGTGCAATGCAAAGCGTCGGATGCGGTGGTGTAAAGCACGCCGCCACTGGACTCTAGAGCAGTGGAGACGCGTTCTCTGGAGTGACGAATCGCGCTTCTCCATCTGGCAATCTGATGGACGGGTCTGGGTTTGGCGGTTGCCAGGAGAACGGTACTTGTCTGACTGCATTGTGCCAAGTGTAAAGTTTGGTGGAGGGGGGATTATGGTGTGGGGTTGTTTTTCAGGAGCTGGGCTTGGCCCCTTAGTTCCAGTGAAAGGAACTCTGAATGCTTCAGCATACCAAGACATTTTGGACAATTCCATGCTCCCAACTTTGTGGGAACAGTTTGGAGCTGGCCCCTTCCTCTTCCAACATGACTGTGCACCAGTGCACAAAGCAAGGTCCATAAAGACATGGATGACAGAGTCTGGTGTGGATGAACTTGACTGGCCTGCACAGAGTCCTGACCTCAACCCGATAGAACACCTTTGGGATGAATTAGAGCGGAGACTGAGAGCCAGGCCTTCTCGTCCAACATCAGTGTGCGACCTCACAAATGCGCTTCTGGAAGAATGGTCAAAAATTCCCATAAACACACTCCTAAACCTTGTGGACAGCCTTCCCAGAAGAGTTGAAGCTGTTCTAGCTGCAAAGGGTGGACCGACGTCATATTGAACCCTATGGATTAGGAACGGGATGTCACTTAAGCTCATATGTGAGTCAAGGCAGGTGAGCAAATACTTTTGGCAATATAGTGTATATATATACAGGTGCTGGTCATAAAATTAGAATATCATGAAAAAGTAGATTGATTTCAGTAATTCCATTTAAAAAGTGAAACTTGTATATTATGTTCATACATTACATACAAACTCATATATTTCAGATGTTTATTTTGTTTAATTTTGATGATTACAAATGACAACAAATGAAAATCTCAAATTCATCATATCAGAAAATTAGAATATTGTGAAAAGGTTCAAAATTGATGGCCCCTGGTGCCACACTCTAATCAGCTAATTAACTCAAACCACCTGCAAAAGCCTTTAAATGGTCTTTCAGTCTAGTTCTATAGGCTACACAATCATGGGGAAGACTGCTGACTTGACAGTTGTCCAAAAGACGACCATCGACACCTTGCACAAGGAGGGCAAGACACAAAAGGTCATCGCTAAAGAGGCTGGCTGTTCACAGAGCTCAGTGTCCAAGCACATTAATAGAGAGGCGAAGGGAAGGAAAAGATGTGGTCGAAAAAAGTGTACAAGCAAGAGAGATAACCGCACCCTGGAGAGGATTGTGAAACAAAACCCATTCAAAAATGTGGGGGAGATTCACAAAGAGTGGACTGCAGCTGGAGTGAGTGCTTCAAGAACCACCACACACAGACGTATGAAAGACATGGGTTTCTGCTGTCGCATTCCTTGTGTCAAGCCACTCTTGAACCACAGACAGCGTCAGAAGCGTCTAAAGAGAAACAGGACTGGACTGCTGGTGAGTGGTCCAAAGTCATGTTCTCTGATGAAAGTAAATTTTGCATTTCCTTTGGAAATCAAGGTCCCAGAGTCTGGAGGAAAAGAAGAGAGGCACTTCATCCACGTTGCTTGAAGTCCAGTGTAAAGTTTCCACAGTCAGTGATGGTTTGGGGTGCCATGTCATCTGCTGGTGTTGGTCCATTGTGTTTTCTGAGGTCCAGGGTCAACGCAGCCACATACCAGGAAGTTTTAGAGCACTTCATGCTTCCTGCAGCTGACCAACTTTTTGGAGATGCAGATTTCATTTTCCAACAGGACTTGGCACCAGCACACAGTGCCAAAGCTACCAGTACCTGGTTGAAGGACCATGGTATCCCTGTTCTTAATTGGCCAGCAAACTCTCCTGACCTTAACCCCATAGAAAATCTATGGGGTATTGTGAAGAAGAAGATGCAATACACCAGACCCAACAATTCAGAAGAGCTAAAAGCCACTATTAGAGCAACCTGGGCTATCATAACACCTGAGCAGTGCCACAGACTGATCGACTCCATGCCACGCCGCATTGCTGCAGTAATACAGGCCAAAGGAGGCCCAACTAAATACTGAGTGCTGTACATGCTCATACTTTTCATGTTCATACTTTTCAGTTGGCCAACATTTCTATAAATCCTTTGTTTTTATTGGTCTTCAGTAATATTCTAATTTTCTGATATGATGAATTTGAGATTTTCATTTGTTGTCATTTGTAATCATCAAAATTAAACAAAATAAACATCTGAAATATATGAGTTTGTATGTAATGTATGAATATAATATACAAGTTTCACTTTTTAAATGGAATTACTGAAATCAATCTACTTTTTCATGATATTCTAATTTTATGACCAGCACCTGTATATATATATATACGAAATATAGGCCAAACTTAATGAGCAAGGTGCAGCTTTCACTGATTTTTTTCTCTGTATAGAATAGTAAACAATAAAGCTAATTTGCTTTATCTGTGAAGTAAGCCATTTTGAGATGGAAATTTAATTATCAATTGTTTTCTTTGTCACACTGTTGCCATTTTCTATACTTGATTATGCAGAGAAATATGTTTTTACATCAGCCCCAACAATAATATTTTCCACCAGCCATCACTGTTTTGCGGATTTTCTGGGTGTTGGAAAATTTCATCTACGATAAGATCTTTGATAGGAATGTTCCCTTCCTTTTTATCTCAGATGGACAGTTTTGGATTGAGGTCTTGTGACTGTTTTGATTACTTGGGTACAGCACTTGTTGCAAAGTAAAAAAGTTTAAGCAAAAAAAAAACTATGGTGCAGTGTGGTTATAATGAGCATGACATTATTAGTCTGTGCCGTTTGAACGGTGCACTTTTAGAACAAAGAAGCCCAAACTTTGCCAAGAATATAATCCCCATGTCATCACCATCACTACGCGACCCACTGGTATAGGGCAAGAAGGATCAATGCTTTTATATTGTTTATGCCGTATACTGAATCTTATTCTATCTGATTGTTGCAGCTGAAATTAAGAATAATTAAAGCAGTCAGGTTTTTTTAAATATTTCATTGTCCAATTTTGGTGAGGGCATTCAACTGACAGCCTTTCCTGGTCTCAGAACAACATAATCCTAGAAAGGTCCTCTTCCATAGCATTCTGTAGCTAGTTAAAGATTAAATAGTATTTACCATTTCAAGAGTAAGTCTCTCAATAAGGAACCTAAGTCCCCCCCCCCCTCCCAACAGAACCATTCAGTGTTATTTTTATTTTTATAATACTGCTGTACATTGTTTGATTTGAGAGTTTTGCTGAAGCCAGAAATATATACAGTATAACTTATGAACAACGGAATATTATTATATTTTTAAAGCTTTTTACTATTAATTCAACGGTATAATGATAAAAAGACCGGATCTAATAAAAAAGTTAATTCTCATTATACAATTGCAGATAAAAAATGTGCTTCTTATTCTTTCTTTCATTAAAATAATTGAAACTTCTGCTGTCATGACTGTCATGTCATGACATACAGATGGAAGGGAAATTATATATTGTATCAAGATGTGTTTTTACCTATTTGAGATGACAATGTTGTAAGTCCTTGACACATGTCTCCATTTTTATCTAACTTTCCTGAATGCATTAATATCACTTTTGAATTATTGAATTGTGTCAGTTGTTTTTCTTTATGCCTACAGATTGTTTATATTTTAGGCTTCACATTTTAAAAGGTACATTCCACTGCCCTGGGCCAAACCTTGCTTTATTATACCAGCTTCAACAGCAGTATCTTTATTTCATTCATGGCTGCTCCCCTTCAGCCACAAATCTGGTGAACAGGTGCAGCTATAAGCAAGTTACAAAACAGCAAAGCATTTAATGTCTACCAGCCTCCAAACATAATCTATTAGTCCTATCCTAATTTTTACGTAAACCAGCAAAGACACACAACATGCCTCCGACAGAAACTGCTGTTTGTTTGTGCTGTTACAGTAAAGGACAGAAAAGATAGCTCCATCGTTTGGCTGCAGATTACAGAGTGAACTGAAGGTAGGTTTTACATGTAGCTTCAGGAGTGTTACTGAGGTAACAGACACGGTTCTGTTTCTCTATATCAAAGCGATAAAGCTGCTGCCTGACCCAGAGCAAAAGGACAGGCATTACAACTTGGTTGTCTACCTTTCAGTGGCCTTGCAACTGACCCTTGGTCCGGTCATCAGCTGCTATGTCTCATGTGTCATATTGTTCAACATGTTATGCAATCAGATGGCATTCAGCATAGCTAAAATGTAATGTAATGGTTATTTAACCTGCTTTTACTCCATTATCATTTTAAACAAATTTCCCAATTCCTAAGCTCTTTCTAGATCAGTAAGTCATTTTCATTTATATGTATCCTGACTGGATATATTCTCTTTTTTCAAACCCGTTATCTGTTAGTCTAAGAGATGACTGTGTAAGGAAGTCCCAGCTGATTAGCAGTTTTTGAAATATTCAGAGGAGCCCATCTGGTACCAACTACCATGTCACATTCAGATTGTCTTGAATACTAACTCTTGTGTATGCTAATGCTTGGGTTCAACTTGAGCAGATTGTCCTTAAACTTGAGCGTGCTTAAATGCTCGAATGATTTGAATGATAAATAAAGAAATGCTTTCAATTATTTGCTACTCTGTTTAAAAAACAATGAAGTGGGATACCTATGGAATAGGTGGGTGAATGTATAGTCAATTATGAGTTTTTGTCAGCCTCAGGGTTTCCCTTTCAGTTGGATATGCCTACAAAACTTTAAAAGGAAGTCACCCCGGAGGCATCCTGATCAGACACCCAAACCACCCTAGTCAGATTCTTTTATGCAGAAGCGGAGCAACTCTTCTTCCAGCTCTAAGCTATTTTTGTCCCGATTGTGTTTTTCTTTTTGGCCTTAATCAAAGTGTCAGCACTATAAGCGAGGATCTGGATGTTGAGGACCTAGTATATCGAGAGCTTGGCCTATAACAAAGGCAGTAGGGAGGAACAATTTAGTATCTATCCATTCTTCATTCCATTGTACCATCAAACATGAAGTAGAACCTGGGATACTTTATTTTCTCTCCTTCAAGTAAAGCCTGACCCCTGAGCTCATCCTTTGGACCATTATCATTAGGAAAAATGGAGTTCAGGAATGCCCTCCATAAAACACATCAATCAAATACATTTGATTTTGAATATAAAAATCTCTTTGGACCAGAAGAGAAATGTCTGTGCAACATTTTCAAGCACTGATGCGACGTTTGATATAGAAAATCGCAAAGACATCACTCCGTGTTTTTTGCCTCCTAAAACAAATAGTGCTCTGAGTAATAGATAGCCTTTTTTTAGAGAGGACAATGTGACTTGGATAAAAAGGAAGCGAGGTTGTCCATATATACTCTAGACTAATTACGTCTGATGCATTTACTGAGACGCCGCTGACAACGGCAAGTCTCTGAGCCACATACGTATTTATCAGTGCTTGTGGGACCTATACAGTTCCTTGCCTGTAATCCATCTAGCGTTGTCTTCCTGCGACCCCCTTTGCTTTCCTAGTGTTTGACCCATTGTAACAGAAAGTAATTGCAGGCAGAAAACAACATCTAATGATTGCTCTATCTGGGAGTCTGAGAGAGCATAAAAAGTCACAGACAGGTACTTTCAACAAAGGGAGGAGGCCTTTTTGTTCCCGACACACAATTTCAGACTACAAAGAATATTATTGACTTAGCAAAGATTAGAACACCAAAACAAATAACAAAGCACTGAGGCAGGACAAAGTGCACAAAGAGAGAAATGATCTCTTGAACAAGCAAGTGCCAAACACTTGCTTCTTCCTTTTTGTTGCCATTGATTAAAAGTATGTAGCAGGTTGAAGCTCCCATTCCTCCGCTGACGCTATACAACTCAAAGAGAATGTACAGATTTAATGTAATGCGCATCCTTTATCTTCTATTCACCTTTGTTGTCAAACAGGCAAAAATGCACCTTAAAATTTCATTTCACCACATAAAATGCCTACAGAGGGAAAAAGAACCTGCTCTAAAACTCTTTTTATGTTATTTTCATCAACAGAGGGCACAGTTGGGAAGATAAAACAGTTTTCTTGCACTTGATTTTTTTTTAAAGTGTGTGTTTTTGACATTGGTTGATTACATCTCTTTTATAATGCCCAAGCTACCATAGGGCCTCCCCACCTGAGGAAAAGATGCCAGTGTCACCATCAATACAATCAGGCCTGGCCAAATACGCAGCAAGGGCCAGATAGATGAGAGGTACAAACACCATAACAATCTGCAATCAGTGCTCATCACCACAATGACACACAGAGGAGGAGGCACAGAGTTTCAGCGGGGGGTAGAAACACAAGACACGCTCATGTAGGTGCGCACACACATTTTGTGATTGCACACAGTTTAAAATCTCATACAAGGGTAGCCATTCATTCTCCTCTCTGTAAATTCGCACTTGTGCAGGCGCTGGATGATACTGCAGATATACAGTGCAGGTGTGCTGGTACTGACAAGGAGGCAATACATAAATGTATATTTATAAGACAAACTAAAATTGAATCTGTCTTAAAATTCATTGTGCATCGAAGAATAGCTGAACATTTCCATACTGTGTAGATAATGTGAGCCGCGGGAAATGAAAATAAAGAGCAAAGAATGAAAGGGAAGTGAAAATGTTTTAGAGGGATTAAGAAAGAAAGGGAAAAAATAGGTTGATTAAGTAAGAGCTGACAAAGCAGTCCTGATATTTGCAAGATGATTGGATTATTCCAGCTGGGATACTATCAAAACAATCTTGATTATTTTGAAGGCGACTTTGATCTAAAAATGTAAATGTCACTTATAACACTATAAGCTTTCAAATTAAAAGCTGATTTGAAGTATAAGCAGAGGCTTCAAAGAATTCATGATGTGTATGGGAATAATAATAACTTTTTTAAAGATTTTTCTATTGTACAGCCATAAACGTTTGAATGTTTTATTCGAATTTTATAAGATAGAACAAAAAAAAGCATAGCAAAGTATCACATGTGTAGCTTCAGCCTATTTTAATCAGATTTACCAAAACCCAGTATAATCAGCTACCTCCAGAGGTGAACAAATTAGTAAATAGAGTCCAACTTTAATTTAATCTCAGTATTAATCCACCTATTCTGCAAGGGGCCTCTGAGGTTTCAGAGTTCAGTACTAAACAAACACTATTACAAAGCTTAAAGAACAAAGTAGATGGGTCAGCGAGAAATCTTAAGCATAGTTCATAAGACAGTGTGGTAAGATTTGAATTTTCACATCGTTATAAGATAACAAAATGTGTGGAAACATATGGCTGTCCATCCAAAGGCCACAGAAGAACAACTTTAATTTGAGAATAAGGTGAAAGGCTCATTGTAACTCTGCAGGACCCGATGCTCAGTTGGAGGAATGTGTTCACCAGACAGCTATCGATCTCCCGTTTTGTGTGTCTGGTCTTTGTGGAAGATAAGCAAGAGGAAAACCATATTTGAAACAGAAAGGTGGTACTAGTGTTCTTATTTGCAGTTTGGAAAAAGGTATGTTCTACCTTCCCCATATTCTATAGCAAACATATTTTATCGGTATCATCTCTTAAGACTACTTAAATGGGCAAAGGATAAGATGTACAAACTCTGTCCGGTCATTTATATTGGTAAATTTTATGTACTTTTGGCAGCTTAAAAATGCCCATAAAAGAAAGATTAAGTACTAAGCTATGAAATCAGAGGTAAAAATGATAGTTAATTAAATAGTTCTAATTTAAAAAAATTATGGCGATTATTAGTGGTGTACTTTTTAATATAGGTATCTAGAAATCCAACAAACAATAGTAGAAAAATAAAAAAAAGATTTAAAAGATTAACTGTCAATCATAAAACCTGAAGATGATACTTTTAGCTCTTCAATGGCTCTGTCTGACAGAGAAGGAGCCTCTTTCAGGCGTTAAACTGTAAACAGCCGTATTTACCTCCACAAACTCCTAACAACACCCACCTGACAGAAAATATTACAAAGGAAAGGAGGCCCATAATAATTTCATACCATATGACTGTACTTCTTGCAGAGCTTGAAAAAAAAAAAAACATTGAAGGAGGAAAAAAAAACACACTACGAGAGTGGAAATGCACTTCCAGGCATCTCTCTAACCTCCCTCCAACAGATGTTTTTTTTTTTTTATTTGTGGCTTTAAATATTCAGTTATTTAGTTTGTTTATAAACACGTGACAAATTTTACGTTAAGTCGTTTTGTTTTTTATTTTGGTTTATTGCAGAAACCCGACACCGGATAAGCGGAAGAAGATGGATGGAAAGATGCAGAATGAGCATCTATGGTCTTTCTCCAACTTTTTTCCACACTAATGATTCTGTACAATTGTCATCTCAGTCAAATATGTTCACATGATCAAGGATTCTATCTCCATCAAATACCATTGTATCAATGCCTTCTTTGTAGCCACATTGACCACTTAAATATTTAGCGTGCCAGTTTTCACATGGCTTTCAAGCTTGCTAAATATAGGACCAAAAATCGCACCCGCCTTTAATTTCAGGTTTGATGATTTGCTTTGCAGTTTTACATTTGCCTATCCCTCTGAACAGAATATGATCTGCATATTCATGAAGGCACACACACCAAAATATTTGCATGTGCTGTTTCTCTCATTGGCACATGTTCTGTGGATCAGCTTTGGACATTCTACCAAGTATGCCTGTTATAATATATGCAAAACTTTTTAAGTCCTATTTGTGGTGGAAGAAGAACCCTTTACATAAACTAAAACACATAAAACCACAGTTTAAAAACAAGTGGTGACAGTATCATTCTCTCCTACTTATGGTTCAGTAACAGCCAAGTGGGAAACTTTGGTAAGACATTACAAAAGACTGTGAATAAAGAAATCAAGTCAATCTGAGAGAGCAAGAGGCATTTGACAAAGAAAAATTGAAAAATACTTTTCTCTAAATGTGCACAGCTCATATAGACCCATCTAATAAAAAAGGCTTGCAGCTGAAGTTGCAGCAAATGGCAGAGCTAAAAAGTGTTCATTCAGTGAGGATGTGTGAAAAATTTGTCTTGTTTTTTTTCTTTTAAATGATTGATTTAAAAAATCATGTATCATTTCCCTTCTTCACAATTATGTGTTACTACTGTATGTCTTGATATATCACCTAAAATGGGAAATAAATAACTGTCATACTGCATGTGACTTGGAGACAAAATTAGGGCCAGGGGTGTTTTTTTTTTTTTTTTTTTACTGTACAGACACTACAGGCACTGTATTTTCTAATAACAAGGCTAATAAAAATGTGTCACCTGTTTTACATGATGGAAGATACTGGAAATACAAACTGTACAGTATCCAGTGATGTGCTACATCCTGTGTCATGTAACAAGCAGATTCATCACACTGACCCATTGCCCCCAATTATTATGGAAAACAAGAATGAATCAAATTAACATTGAAGAAGCCCTCAGTTCCAGCAGCTTGTCTGAATAGACGAAGGATGCCGCAGGAGGAAAGGAGAGGGTAATAAACAAGGTGCCACTCTATATGCCATATATCTTGAAGTCATTGATGATTAGCTGTTTTCCTTTAGCCATACATTATTGTTATTGCCTGCAGAGCAGGGCAGATAGGAAGTGGATACAAAGGCATTGTGAAGCCCATCTTTCAAGTGATAACAGGCAGACTGAAAACAACTCAGCAACAGCACTGAGATTTCAGCACATGAGTAATCTGGGTATACTGAAAAATGTAATTTCTTTTATGACAGTGCTGAGAGGAGGACATGATGCCCACTTTTCTGTTGTGTTTTTTTACCATGACGGTTTATTGTATTGTGAAGTACTTCTAAGAGACATAATTCAATGTGGTTACAAAAAGGAGTCTTAACCGATGTCAGCAGCCTAACTTGTGGTGTTTTGTGCTATAGACAGCATTGAAAATACTAATCTGTGGAACTTGCCAGTGTCAGAAGCAGACGAGTCCCCGTTTCTCTTCCCCCGTATTGAAAATATTTTGTAGACAGCTTAGGCTTGAATGCAGTCTGTGTACGGTATTAGTCACAGTCATTAGTGATAAGCAAACTTACATTTCCAATATCAATGTGTAGTGTAGCATGGTAAAGGTTTTAATATGAAGGGCAGAGTCTCTCCAGATTCCCCAGAGCCTGTACACTTTAAAGGTTTTCCCTTTGCAAAGTGCCACAGAAACTCCTCTGGCGACAACTATTAATTTTTCACTGAAACCTCCCTTGAATAATGAATTCTGTCCTATTTATACGCTGTGATAAGTCCACTGAATGTCTAAAAAGGGGTTATCGTGAAAAGGGTAAGGCTTTCAGAGAGAGACCTGTTCCTGCTAAACATGTTTAATTCATGCGCATCGCCATGTTCTCTGAAAGCAGAAGAAAAGTCATATAATGTATCACTGGCAAGCATGAAAGCAGACACAAGCAGCACATTCAATAAATCACAGCTTTACTTTTACTGTTTTGATGTTGACTGTCACAACCCTCCACCCAAACACCACCCAGTAAAAGTTCAGATGCGTGCTTTTTACTCCTGCGGGCCCCAGCTGACAGATACACTCTCGCTAAAATCACAGAGGTACTCAGTGGCTTGTGTTAATGTTTCTGTCACCACACACTTTATTTGGGGAGTGTTGAGTGCAGACATTGTCAGCACAGAGAGCGACAGACACAGATCGACACAGAGAGTAGAAGCGCATGTGGAAAATAGCAGCATCTAAAAAAAAAGCTGAAAATGTGATGAATTTAGGACTTGAAAAAGTCATGTAAAATTAGAACTAAAGAAAATATAAATTAAAAATTTAAAATACCTAACAATCTTTTAATACTTTAAATAAACGTTTGATGAACTCGGTAAACTGACATTTGTAATCCTTGCAATCTAAATTTTCTGAATGACCATTCAAAAAAGCTCAAGATAAAAGGTTTGTGTTCCTTTTTATCATCATGCCAATATACCTCATTGGTCAAAAACAAAAGAAATGGTTGCTGCAAGTAGTGAGCTGATAAATATTGTGTTCACCTGTTTTGGTACCATTTCCTAACAGACAGCACACAAACAGCGTTCTATTTAAAAATTCAGTCTAAAGACCCTTCTGGTCATAAATCCCAGTAATTTATGAAGATTACAAATATTAGCGATATCCTCTTGTTATCTCTCAACCACTAATATAACAAATCTTTAATTTAAAGCAATTCTTCAGCAGACTTTTAAGTTTTAGTTGACTCTGTGGTCCTAAAGAGCAGCAGTAATCCTGCCATAAATAGAAGAGTTCCTGATAATTGACGTACTGATTGATTATCAACATGAAAAGAGTTTCAAGTTATCAATAAACATTTGCCTTTCTTACTTGATATAATGTTACTAGCCTGTTTGTAAATGGTGATGATTTGGGGATTTCGACAGCACGTCACAAAAGTCAGGACTGTTGCCAGGCAATATTTCACGTAAACACCTAAATGTGTGCCTTATCTAGTATTGCAAGGGTTGTTTTTATGCTGGAGCAGGCACGGTAAAATAGTGGATATGATACTAGGTCTTGACCTTGTAAATTGCTGGATCAGTTTTGCCAGATAAGTAATGGCTTTATTTACACTGTAATCCAGGCTTAGAATATTTCCACTAAATTATTGGATAAGGTCATGTGAAAGGGGCTTGATTTAGCTGTAAGAAGGTAGGATTTTTTTGCAGCACATGTACAAATCTTTGTTTTCTTGTATTTGTTTCACTGCTTAAAATAAAGGTATCGGAAAACTCTTTCTTTTTGTGTTCTTTTTTTTACCAACTAGCCCGATTATTTAAAGAGGAATCTTATCTTCTAGTTCCACTATTATTCACCCAATAAACCCTTGCAAGTCCAGAATAATGTAAACTTTTCTCGTAGCTGATTGAATCAGAACTTTTGAGTTATGCATATAAATCTTTCAAGATACTTACTCTTAAAAAATATGCGCAAGGTCAACTGTGTTCTTTTTATTAAGTGTGAGTTACTCTAAAGACTGAAAAACATTACTCAGAAGTTCTGATGAAATAAAATGCCAGAAGTAAACCCACATGGAATGGTACCTGGACTTATTTTTCTTTTTTTCACATAATAACTGTAGGACCACTTGGGGGCACTCTCTATGCATAGTGGGGTAATCAACCAAAGACGGTCAGGCAAATATTAAAGTGTAATTCACCCCATGTAAAAACATAACCCTAGATACTCACCCATTAGATACATTTGGAAAAAAGGGCCACCAAAGTGGTTGGTGCCCAAAGAACCTGCAAGCACAGCTAAGTATGGGAGTAAGCAGTAGGGGTTTAATCAGGACCAGAGAATGGAGCATGTAGAGTTTGTAGAGGGTAGTTATGCAGCCGGTTGAACGTGGAGGTTAAGGGAGGCTTTGTGTAGCCCAGTGACCTGCAGCCCTTCTGAGTTTGAGCATCTGACTCAAAGAGCTGACTCACTAATGCCATAGCCTGTGCTGCCAAAGTGCCGTATGCAGGATGAGTCATTACAGAGGTGCATGCCTGAGTAAGTTGTATTTATACCCAAACAAGGGACTATGATGACCAAAGTTAAAACCAGCCTCTACATTATAGACCAATTGGTTCCACTACAGGACAATATTCAATGTTTATCTTTACAAGCGCAGGACTAAGAGGGTTTGATGTTATAGAACAAAGGAATCTCATGAAAATGTAAAACATCGCACAGTAATATTAAAACAGTAAACTATAGGCCCAGTTTATGGAATTTATTGACATAAACAGTTGATTTTATGATGAGTTACACTTGAAGTTCCCTTATCAAAAAGAAGTTTATTCAAGTATACTAAAAGTGCACTAATTTCATACTTAAAATCCGGCAGTGTACTTAAAGTTTACTTATTCTAAACTATATATCATATACTTTACAATAGTATAGTCAAGTGTACTTGACTTATACTGATAAGTATAAAAAGAAGTCTACGGGTAAGTAAATCAATACAATGCCTATACTTTAATACTTAATCTTGTACTTGTATTATGGTATATTGTGCTTTTTTTCTTATTTCTGCCACAAAGTACTAATACATGTGCTGATCCAGTAAACAATGAAAGATAAAGTATATTCAAGATCATATAGTGCTGGTGTTTAAAAGTTTACAGTATATTGATTTGTATGTAATTTATTTATCTTTGTGTAACTTAAAACATACACAGACACAGGGAAACATTTGACTGACTTTATTGGTCAAGTTCTAGTCTCTCACAAGCATTTGGCAATGGTGTTATGTACAAAGCATTATCTCTTTCAACAAGAACACATTTGGTTAGAAGCATGTCAGGCCACACAGCGTTAACAGTTTCAGTTTTTTTAACCTCAAATAAGAAAGTACTTTGTATGTTGATCTGTGAATCTTTACATACAGGTCTGTCTAATTTAGCAAGTACTTCAACTAAAACACAACACATTTTGGTACAAGAACACAAAGCAGAAATTTCATGTGAACATTTTTGTTTAAAAATAACCAAGTCATTAATTAAACAAAGTGTTCCATCTTTTAAGTATACTGCACTGTTGTATCTCTTTTTCAATTTGTCATACTTTTGACTATGATACAGAACTCCACTGACCAAAAAACGGTTGAAAGACCAGAAGCAGTTGCTTAGATTTCCACACAACTTTGCAATTGCAAGCCTATACGAAATTTTAATAGATTTCTGCATTGTTGGATTACCAAAATCCCTAACACTTTCAGTTAGGACTTTACAACTTTCAGTTTTTCTTTTGTTAAAGTTAAAGTTCCTCAAAAAAGATCTTCTGTTGGCATCAAACGCTTCGTTGCAATGGGTACACTGAGAGTTACAGTGTGCACTATTGCCAAGGTATGCAAGGCATTTTTCACAATAAAAGTGAATTTCAGATTGAGATGAACCTTTAAATTCTTTGTGGAAAAGGTAGGAGGGTGAGGGTGGAATCAGACCTGGAAACATTAGGTTAAACATTTCCAGTAAGTGAGTAACTGCCTTGCCTGTTAAGTTGTGTCGCAGCACATAAGACATTAGCATCAGTATACTTTCTCCCTTTGAAATAGATGCACCAGGATATAGGGGGTTGTCACCATCTGCTTGGTCTTCAGAGCCCTATAGAATGAAGGAAAAGAGAAAATATGTATGAATGAAAATGAACAGCAGCAAACTTGAGCAGTAATCTCCATCTAGCATAAAGCATTTTACCTATAGCAAAATTGAAAAACAATTAATGCTTAGTTTTGAAAGTAACTCCCTTCTTTATCATTATTATGTATTGTGTCCAAAGTTTTTAATTTTTTTGTAACAGCCCTACTACTACTAGCACTATGTTTTCGAACTACTTTCTACATACCACTTTAAGTTTGGGTGTCTTTTCTCCAGCATTATTCCCCTCCATCATGTCTTCATCATCAGCATGGTTTTCACCTTGATTACTAGACGTATCAGTCAAGTTGTCTTCAGAATATGACACAGCTTCTTCATTCTACAGGTTAACAAAGAAAAAAGGAGTAGTTGAAGAAATTAATTAAAAAGAGAAAGCATTTCTATATAGAACACATATATAAACTACCACATACAAAAGTTAATTTACCTCTGGAATGTGTACATCCAAAATGCATGTGGTCATGCTCTCAGTACTGAGTTCCTCATCTTCCCCTTCACTAGTGGAAGTGTCCATACAGTGTTCTTCTGTGTTCATTTTGTTATCATTCTACATATGAACAAAAGAAACAGAGTTGAAAATATATTTTTATAAGAATGTTTGGATTTGTGCAGCTAGTGTGCTGTTGCTTTTGCTGGGTTAGGCTAAAGGATAGGTCAGCTACTACAGCAAACTGCTTTCACTGTGAAATGTGTGTACCATTGACAAATTGAGGGTGTAATTAGAACCCCCTGAAGAGTATTACTCTGATAATGAAATTGGCCTAGTGCATTACCCTATCCACTAAAAGAGCAAACAAAAAATCCCAATAAGGCTAAAACTGTAATTAGAATTGTACCTTTTGTATTATCATATCAGTCATGGTAGTTGTGGAAGAGTTGTCATTATTGAGTTCGTCCTCATTGCTGGAACTGCTGGGTTCTTCCTCTCCATCAGTCAAAGTGTTACTCATGGGATCGTCTGTGTTGCTGTCAACATTACAGCCAGTATTCTACAGATTGAAAACATAAATAATGAATACCTAAATGAATTACTTCATGTATATCAAGCCCAATCAACAAATCCAAAACAGAGCCTTAGCTGCCAATATTAAATAAAACCAGGCATTACCAAGATAAATATGGGAATTTATCCTGGCAACAGAAGATGCTTTGACATCAGGGATCTCACCAGGTTGTAAGAACAAAGTTGGGGGGAGCAATGTTTTTCATCTTATTACTCTATGCTTCACCTATATACGTTTTCTTTCCTGTACCTTTGTTAATTAAGCCCACCCCTATTTCTTTTTGTTTTCTCCATGTTCAGAGGTGACATTGGTGCCTCTCATTAAGAACTATGTTCTTATTTTCCAATGTTTCTTAGTGGCAACAATTTTGAGTCTAGTGCCCTGCTAAACCGATATATTTAGATAATTAAATGTATAATTTGGAAAAAAAATCCCCTTGAGACTAAAACTGTCATTATATGCTTACCTGTTGAAAGGCCATGTCCAAAGGACTTGTAGTGAAGGAACTCCTGCTGTCTACATCTGTAACTCTGCGTGAAGCAACAGGCTGACTCAAATGCTCTGGTGGGTTGTCCTGTAGGCCCTGGAAAGGTGGAATGTTGTACTTGTTTATGACCACTCAAGGCATTTTATTGTCCACAGGTATACTGAGTGGATCTTTAAAATTGTATTTTGCCTACAAATAAGACTGTATGTAGACCATGGGCAGCTACAGAAAAAACCAAGAAATATATATATATATATATATATACATACACAGTATATTTATATATATAAATATATATATATATATATATATATATATATATATATATATATATATATATATATATATATATATATATATATAAGACTTTACCAGGCATTTACCATGGTGGCTAGCATGGAATGCTAGCCACAATGACTAGGAGAGCTAGCTAGCTGTTTTGAACTTTGACATTGAAATCATAGTAGTCTGAATTTATTATCTCTTACTTACTTTTACTTTCCATCTGTGCTTGGTACTCCTTGGGACATCTGCTGTATAATCCTCCAAATATCTTTGATAAGGTCAAAGACGTTTTGCCATAGATCTAATGGGCTCATTCACAAGAGGTTTTCTTCTCTCTACCCCTCCTGACGTCACCTGACCTTGTCCGTTTCCGCCCATGTTCCCGCCTCTCTACCAGGCAGCCAATAGGAAGCCCGATAGCAAATTCCCGCCCATCGCTGCGTTAACCGTTTTCTCCCCCCCAAAAAAAGGGGGAAAAAGCTCCTATTCCCAGAACGTATTTTCATGATACAGAGATGGCATTTGCCCTTTATTATTTTAAAGACAAGACTGTGGAAGTTGGGAAAACGTCGTGGATAAGTCCTATTGATCAGCAACAATGTCCTAAAATAATAACTGAGTGCCCTAATCTAGAAGATGAAGATGGATGGATAGAGGTAAAGTGGGACGTCAAAGGCAGAAAAAAGTCCAGCGGTCAAACCTTTTTTCCTTCAAAGGTTTTAATGTTTGATGGTAAGCTTAATTTTTACTTCCTATAGTTATCTATATTCATTTATTAGTTCGCTTTGCAATGCCCAGTTATGCTGCTTTTTTTTTTTTTTTTAAAGATAACCTACAAGCTAGCAAAAAGATACATTATTCAACATTTTTTTAGGAGGTTAGTTCATATGTAGGCAATTAACAATAACGTTGAAAGAATTGGTTGAGGACTACTATGAACTGTAATTTTTATAAGTATTTTTTAAATTACATTATGTATTTTTATTATAGTCCTAACTTGATTTTGCAAAGAAATTATAAGGTGACATGCAGTGGTGGTTCTAGACGAAATTTACCAGGGGGGCCAAGGTGGGGCCAGTGTTTTTTCATAGGGGCACAAAATAAACAGGTAAACAATAAAACAGGGCAATATTTAATTGTCTAATAATATTAAGGGGAGCCACTTGTGGCTCTGGAACTACAGAAACTACTGAAACACTTTAATTTTTAAAACCTTGTTGTAAAACTGTACAGGTAAAAAACTTAGATTGGTCAAAATGACCAAGCAGTTATGTGCATATAATAAGAAGTGTATTAAATGTGTTGTCCTTAATACAGGGGCCCTAAAAGGGGCCAGGACCATTTCTATAGGGGCACTGGCCCCTTTTACCCCCTGTCTAGAGCCGCCCCTGGTGACATGGTATTTAAACCATGTTGCACTCAAAAAATATATCCTTTTATGTGCACATAATTTTGATAAAGCGAGTCATAAGTTTCTGATGGGATTAAAAGAATAAAAAAAATCAGGCCTCCACAACACAAAATGTAGCATGTTTCAGGAGTGGGCCCTAAAAGACACAGGATAATAGGAATGACACACTAAATTAACAGAACGTGTATTACAATTTGCTGAATATGATTTAATATTGCAACTTCATTTTTTCATGTTTTAATAGTTTATTTAGTATAGATAATTCACAACACGTCATCTCAATGCACTTTAAAATCTCTCTGTTTTTAACTGGACAACTTCTCTTACACAGACAACTACAGTGACCTCTGCAAGAAGAGACAAAAATTCATAAATGGTGAAGACATCTGGCAAGAAGCCCCCAAGCGGAAGAGTAAACCAAACAGCAAATGGAAAGATTTTGAAGAGGAGGACCATGAAGGTCAAACAAAAAAGGTAGCTGCCCGCATAAATAACTCAGCATAAGACGAGTCTATTGTAATTCAGAAGAAAAGTAACATTTCTATTGGATTGTTAAAATTTATTCATACATTTTGAAATCTTGTTGTGATCCATCTGTAACTAGAGTAAATCATCATTAATTGTGATGCTAGACCGTATTGTATTGTATTGTTATAACCCGTTATAACAATACAGAACTGAATTAAAATTGTCACAGAAAATGAAGAAAGCAACCGCCCCAGAAAAAGACTCAGCAAACCAAATGATAGAGGAGCTGAAGAAGAAGTTGGCCAAAAAAATAAATTCAGAGGTAAAATTTTTGACTGTATTTTAATTGGTGTAATTTAAGCTAGTGTAATTGCTATGGTGTGAAATTTACTGCAATTTAGAATGCTGTAAGTAACTCAAATGAGGAGTCATCAGATGAGGAGCAGCTTCCCAGAAACTGGAGTGTGGCACAGCAGAAACTTAAAAAGCTCCAGAGAGAGAACAAGAGTCTGAAAGAAGCCCATGTGAAAGACATCCTAGATGCCATGAGAGGTATTTATTTATAATTCAATTCAAGCAAAGCAAATTGTTAAACACAGTTTTTTAAGCCAAATAAGGAAAAGGACCCTAATCTAGCTTCAGTCTTCTACTTAAATTTTAAAGCAGATCCGATACACCTTGCAATATATGAAATAAAGAAAAATATGCATCTATCTCCTGTGCTAAGAATCTAGCGCTAGCACTAGCCCTGCTGGTTCAGAGAAAAATGGCAGAAAGGAAGAAGAAGCTGTGGGTCAAGGAAACCCTCAGGTTTGTGGAGCGGCTCTGGGAGTTCAGTCTCTTAAACAGCAGTTTCAGGCTTGCCTTAGTTCACCAGTTTTCTGTCAATACACAGCACTACCTTTTGTGTTTTGCTCTCTGGTGTTCCCACCTCTCCTTCTGACTTTTTAATATGCTTAACTTTGACTGCAGCATGTGCTGCAGTCAAAGGTTCACACTGCACAGCGGTATGAACGTTGCTTCCTTTCAGAAAGCCCCATTAATCACCCCAGCCTTTATCCCACCCTTCATAACACAAATGACCAATTCAATTTTCTAAAATGGTATCAATACTAATGACGCTAAGCTTTTGTTTCCTTGTTTCCTCCCTTGTTTTCATTTGTTTTTAGAGCTTCCAGCAGTGGTGACACAGCTGAAAGATGTGGTTGAAAGAATCACCAATCAACAACCATTGTCAACAACATCTGTAGAGCCACCAGTTTCTCTACCCATCTCTCCCCAAGTTGTGCCTGACCATAATGATATGGTATTTACCTCATGGATACTATATGTTCCTGACACATATATGAAAGTGTTTGGTGTACAATTTTCCGGTTTATTAACTGTCCACATGGTTTATTATACTCTATATACCACTTATCTTCAATTAAACTACCTTTAATTTCTTTAAATGTTTGTTCAATGGAGCTGTCTTAAATTTAATGATATTTTCATGGATTCACAATTTGTTTGTTTTGGATAAGTTTTCTACTACTGTCAAATAGATACAGTAGATGACCAAACATTTTAAGCAATTTCACAATAATTATTTGGTGAATAACATTCAAATCTTCGCAGGTGCCCCTTTTGCCAGGGTATGATGTCAAAGTCCCAAGTCAGAAGTTGAAGTCAGTGCATACTACAAGTTCAGCACTGTACATTGGGGATCTGGCGGTGCTCGTCTATGGTCGAGAAACACTGGCCAACTCAAGTTTGACTGGGAGGCAGTCAGGAGCTCACAAAAATGTGGAGTCGAAGCCACAACTGGACAACACAAAACTTGACGCTATACTTGGTAAGTGCGTGTAATTTAGGACAAAAACCGTCCTTAAAAAAAATTAATACGTGCTGTTTTCTCCTTCTTTTATGAGCAAATGACTGTATTGTTTGGTGTTCTGTAATATTGGCGATGATATATTAATTCAGTTAATATTAGTTTTAATACCAGTAGAGTTACAGTAGGCTGTTTCACAGTGTGTTCATTCCATCCTGGCCTTTTCTGTTTTACAAAGCTTAAGTATTTCAGGTAAATGCACATTTTTCTTTTTTTAAGAGGCCATGAGGCATATCAGTTATTTACTGATGCTACAATCGAGAAAGTGTGTGCGCCATATTTTAAACCAAACAAGGGCCATTTTTGATGGAGACTTATGAGGGATCAAAGCACATCACACTCAATTCAATTTTATTTATATAGTGGCAATTCATGAAACATGTCATCTCAAGGTACTTTAAAAAAATGAATCAGATTATACAGATTGGGTCAGATTATACAGATTGGTAAAAAAAAAATTCCTAAATAAGGGAACCAGTTGATTGCATCAAAGTCTCTCCAAGCAGCATCACTCCTGAAGAAGCGTAGAGCCACAGGGAGTCGTCTGCATTGTCCATGGATTTGCAGCAATCCCTCATACTGAGCAAGCATGAAAGGAAACCTGCTGCTATTAAAAAGGAAGAAACCTGTTTGACAGTATTTATGTCAACAAGTGCTAAACCATTTTGACTTACCTATAATATTGTGTGACTATAGGGCCTTACCAATTTCAGATATTCTGATTGACCCTGAGTCTGCACTTGAGAGGCACTAGTTTCAGAATCTGTGAAAAATGGTATTCTGGACTTTCTGGAGGAGGGAATACTACAAAGTCCATCACTGAATGCTATCAGGGGATAAAAAATATTTAACAATTTGTCTGTATGATATGATTAAATTGTCTTTGTAAAGTGCCATGAGATAACTTCGCTTTTGAATTGGCGCTATATAAATAAGCTGAATTGAACTTTGTTAACAACATCTTTCTTCTTTGCAGTTTCTGTATATTATAGATTATATTTAAGTTCCAAACATATACGTGAAAAAACATTCTTTTATGGCTGTTTGACATGTGTGTTAGATGTGGATAGTAAAGAAATTTACCAATAAGTAATGTTTTGTTTGTATATTTGTTTTTGTACTCACAGCCTATGCCCAGGCGAAGTTCCCCGACACCACCATGCAAGATGTCAGGAGGATCATTAGAAAGAAATGCAACAATTTAAGCTATTCAAAGCAACTAGATGAAAAGTCATAAAAATATTGTTTCTTTGAAGATATTTTGTTCCGAAAATGTGCACTTTTCTAAGCTTCTTTTGAAAACCAAGGACTTCAGTTCTCAGTTCTTATTCAGTCCTTATCTGGAACACACTTTTGTTTAGATTTTTGATGTCAATTGCAGTTTTTAATTTTTGACAAAGAATGACTTCATTGTTTTTATATTTTCATATGTAAATGTGTTTACATTTTTATTTTAATATTGAAACCTAAGAACGGTTTGATTTAAGAGAAGCTTTTTAATTTTGAAATGCAGTCTGTAATAGTTTAAGATGGCATTTAGAAAAAAAAACCTATATGTTATATAAATAAACCAAAGTTATCAAGATACTGTCTTGTAATTGTATAAACATATTGCATTATAACTACATTATGGGGTAACTGTAAGGATATGATATCTGATGTGCTACAATATGGTCAGTGAACTTAAGTATACTTATACAAATTAAAATAGTATTTTAGTTTCAGTAAATCTTGAATGTGTAAAATATGGACTAGCAGTATATAACTATTATATTGGCAGGATATTGAAGAGTATACTGGTGGTATATTTTAAATATACTTCAACAAACTAAAATGTGAACCACAAGTATACTTTGTAAACTTCTAGTATATAGATTAGTGTACTTGCTTAATAATTTAATGTATACTTTAGTAAACTTAAAATGATCTTGGAACAGTATACACTCAGTATACTTTTGTAAACTTAAAAATGTCCCAATTTAGTTCGAAGAAGTATTAAAATAGTATACTTCAAGTGCACTAAAAGTACATAGCCCGAGTATACTTTCTAAACGTATACTTATACTTAAGTATACTTAATATAATTTACTTAAAGTATACTGCTTTTTGCTAAGGGTTATATAAAAAGCCTCCAAGCTAAACAGTTTACGTCCTTATGCTGCAGCATGGGGAAAAAAAGTGTCATCCATCTACTGTTTAGACCTCTTTATTTCTACTTAGGATAGGCTGTAGCTGTTGTTTCCTGGCAAGAATTAAAACTCTCAGACTGTTTTGCTTTGAGGCAACACTGTAAAAAACTGTAAATCATTTTCATATATATATTTTCAAAATTTAAAACCACTGTTATGTCTGCACATAACAAACTGCTATTCAAAAGGCACTATCAATAAAAATTAATATATCATCTTAACGTTTTATTATCTTAGGATTTGTAAGCACCAAATATAACACTGTCTGTAAGAGGAAACAAGATTTTCCAAACAACCAGAACATTTTAAAGTATTATAGGGTTTTTCTCTTAAGAGGTTCTCCAGCGCCATTAAACAGTGAATATCAATCTGCAGCAAATAGTAATTTGGCCTTTCCACTTGATCTTTTTGCAATATTCACTTAAAACATACAGCCTCATATGCCTTAATAGCTAGGTTCAAGGACTGCACAGAATATCAGTCAGAAACTGTATTTGCAATAAGTTTGTCACCACAAGGCCAACAAACTGTATGCTCCTGATGTGTTTTGCCTCAAAAGTCTTCCTCACAATTAAAAGAGCAAAAACATAAAACATTACGAATGAAAAAAGTAAGTTTACTGATTTTGTCTTTGATAAAGGCGATAATGCTCCAGAGGTTAAAGCTGTCTACAGTAAAAGGAGATGGCAAAAACAACCATGTCACATTTTTTTTGCTCCAGCAATGGCTTGCAACCCATTGACCTTGGTGTCTGTTATACTGTTAAGCCCAGAGAGAACTATCAGATATTAACACCCCATATTTTTGACTTTTTGTGTCTGTCATGCCTTTAGGACACTTGTATGTACATTTCTTTTTGTCCTGTGGTGCCATCATCTTTCTGTCAGTTGTTTTTGCCTTCCATTGCAAACATAAACCACAAAAAAAAAAATAAACTCCCACAAATAAGCAAGGGTATTGAGTATGTGTCACACTTCTTCTGTCTGTTTGTTAAGTACTTTATTTATTGCAGACATGTCCAAACAGAGCCATGGGAGAATGCAGAATGCATTAAAGTATACAATTTTTCAGAAAACTAAAACTAAAACTGCTACATACATAGAAATGTTTGCCTCTTTTACCTGTTTGGACATACATGCACATGTATGTGAGGATGAAAAATGTGTTACCTTTATACAATCATTGTGTGAAGTTGCCTACACCAATCTCTATGATAATGTTATTCACAGCATGGGCACAGACAGCAACATTGATACAAATCATTTCCTCTTTATTAACTGTTTTGGAAATGCAGTGCCAAGGAGAGGTGCACAAAGAAGCCTATGAGAATTTTTGTCCAATTTTTTCTTTGATGATGCAAAATTATTAGCTTTTTTTTATGCAGACTGAACGATTTTAGCAACCTTTTGAACCTTCAGTGGAGCTTGAATTTTATACATTATGAAGCCCTGACAAATGGTACCCCACCCCACAAAAAAAATAAATAAAATAAAACACCTCAAAGCTGCAATGGTATTCTTGAATCATTTCCCATTATTACATGTTAAAATCACAAATCTTTTTAATTGTAATGGGTTCCATGTGATAGAGCTGCAGCTCTTCCAGGAATACAATTAGTCTGCCGCTCGTTCGCTTCCTGATTAATGCTATGCTTTCACAACTTGTCAGGATGTAATGTTTTGATAAATCAGTTGTGCCGTCTTTATTCACTTTTAGATGATGGACAAACAGGACTCTGTAAGAGCTTTAATACTTGCAATATTGTTGGATAACCTAACTCTTATTGTAACTTCTTCAGAATTTTATCCCTGAAGTGTCTTCAGTGTTCACAGGTTTACAAAACTATGCTTGTTCATTGTTTTACAGAACAACTTAGTACTCTGAGATTTAACACAATAGGACTCAATTACTAAAGTAACTTCTTAAAGCAATTTGTTGTGCATGAATTCATTCACAACTTTGACACTTTTCAGAATTAAACAGTGTTTAATTTCTATTATATTTTACAAAGATTTTTTTGTACTGTTCAATCACATCAAACCCTAATGAAATTCAGTGACATTTGTTGTCAGATAAAAAATGTCAAAGCACTTTTAATGTACCAGTAAACTTTTGCAAGGCACTGGTAAATCTTTGTTAAAGTTTCAGACTAATTTATAGTTTGCATTACTTGTTTGAGTTTCCCAGTGTGACTCCCAGAGTCAAATCCAGTCAATCACCGTGACATTCAATTCACTCAACTTGATGACTTGCCATTTTTATCTAGAACCAATGTCCCTTTTATTTGTCCTCTTATGCTCCTCTTCCTCTCTGCACACTGACATTACTAATTATTTCAAACTATCAGGTAGGCAGTTTCTATTTCAATTAAATTCCCTCTTCCCTGCTGACCTTGGGGTGAAAAACAGGGCTGTTCTCCCAGCCCTGAATATTCCTCAGAGCCGTTATGGGTGCTATTTAAGATTTAAACTCAATTTGAGCTTGACTTTAGTGAACACACAGCAAGACAGAACTGTGATCAGTGTATATATTCCAGTGACATACTTAATGTGATAATTGAGAGTGGTCAAATTGAAGCTTCCAGGCATAACTGGCTACTTTAACACACCCCAGGGTAGCAGGAAAAGACAGATTTACAACCATTCTGCTAATCTAGCTGTCTAGCATAGGCAATGAATCTTAATGTTCTGATGCCGAGATGACATATTTAGTAATGGTTCATAAATCATAAGCATCGTATAAATATAAACTTGACGTGCAAACAAAAAGTTGTATCCACAATGAAACGGGAGACTTTTCAGCAAAGAGGAAGGAAGAATCAGAGGGCACCATGTACATAAGAAAACAATTACATGATATTGACAGCTATCGCAATCACTAGCTACTCTGGCAGACTCAATGAGGTGCCAATCAACTGAGTGTCCTGCCTCATGTTGCCACTTTCATTTCAGAGTCAGAGGAGATTCTGCTGTAGTGAATCATCAGTCAATAGCCCAGAGTTGATGGTTAATGTTGATTGATGACATTCTATACACCCTTTCTTTCCATCTCTTAGCAAGAGAAGCATGCTCATCACCCCCCTACATCAGCACTTAAGAAAAACAAAACGATAGTTTATTATTTTCATCATGAAAGAACAATAATTGATAGTGGTGAACAATTTAGTAGATAGCTCTTGCTGTTATGTACCTACTTCAAGTCTATATTGTTGCTTATTTAGAGTATTCCTTGGCCATAAGATGCATCAAGAAAATGACCCATATACAGGAAGATTTAAAGTGATTAAAACAAAACTAAATAGCGAAGAACTACACAATTCCTCTTCATTGTGCCATATAACAAAATGACTTAATATGTCATTCAGAGAGCAGTATTAGCCAGCTTTCATAGTCGATTTACCTGTAATTACAGTGATATTATCAAATGTGACATCTCTATCATCATAGTCTGCTGCCTTGCTCCTTTCCCCCCCCACACCTGCGGTGACTTGTTCATGCACGGAATAATATACAAAGATCACCCTTCAAGCGTGAAGACAATAATTTCTCTGGAAGCATCTTAATGTGAATTTAAGTGTAACATGACAATGGTAACCTACAACAAGAACCTTCTAACCCAGAAATGTCAAGCAGTGGGAGGAACGGGGAAATAATGTACGTAAGATATTGAACTGACTTGCAGGTGTCACCTTTAAAAATGAAATAATTCTCTCTTCCTACTTCCCTTCCATCGTTATCTCATTCCTGTCTTTTTCCATCTAGTATTTTTTTTTCTCATGATAGCTCTCTGTTTGGTTCTGATGTCACAAAGAATAGTAGAAGGAGAAATTTTCAGGGGTACGCTATCAGTGTATGTTAATAGGCTTGGCCATACTTGTGTCACTTTTATGTTAATACATTATGAAGTAAAAAAAATGCTTATGGAAATAGGTTATGCAGTTGAAAAGTTTAATGATTTCTTGACTGTGGATACAGATAGTAATTTATAATTAAAACATTTGAAATAAGAGAATAAATCAAAAATAAGTTGTGCATATTGATCAACAATTTTATCGAATACTACTTACGGTTTGAAGGCCCTGGTGGATATTACTTGGTAGAAATTTAGCTTGGTGAAATGAAATGGACTAGAATAGAATAGAATAGAATAGGCCACTTGTAGTTTTTTGGTTGATCAGGAGGGATGAGCTTTTACTTATTTGACTCTACTTACCCACATATTTATATAATTTAAAATCAAATTCTGCAAGGAGCTAAAAGCAAAGTACTATAAGAAATTATATTAAAGTATATTTTACTTTAATTCATCAAAATACAGAAAAAAGGGATGGGGAGAAATTTGCTGGTATGAAGTGAGAGTAGATAGAGGCTAATGAGTGCATCATCCTGGAGCCACTTAAACAAGCATAGCATATACATTTTCACAAAGGGTAATGCAGTATGAGAAAATGTATATGTTGTTAAAATCAAAGAAGGTTACATAATTCTAGACATACATTTAATAGTAATGTAACTATATTTTTGGTTACCTTCTGATAAAAATTTTAACTACGAATAATTTAGTAAAAAACAACTGTCAAAACATTCTGCCCAAAGCTTAATATATATTCTGACATTATACTATAACTCCTTAGAACATCAATCTGCTCTCCACAAAATGCAATTTTCTGTTTTACTTCAAGTAATACTTTAGATACTTATGCATGCACAATATTAGGAAACTGAAATATGATATACATTTTTTTTAAACTCATTCAATCTTTTAGGGTCATTTTTCTCCTTATTTTCAACATATAAAAAACAAGGACATTCAGAGTTGCACACAGAAGTGCCATTCTGTGTCAAGTGATAATAGCTTTCTTCGACAAAGGCTTGCATTACATCTCTTCAAATACTCTGCCAACTGTCTAAACCACTCAGTGTAAAAAAAAAAAAAAAACATAATTTAAACCTTGTATACTATGAGGATATGCCCTTTTTTGGTTGTTTTTTCATTCAAAAAGATTTTAAAAGACCAAGGTGGGACAATTACCATTTAAAGTGGTCCGATTTTCATCAAGTGTTATTCATTCTGATTAATACAGGCATGTTGAGAGGACATTTTGGATTTTTATAGGTTGCTTTCCTGCTTTTCTTGTCTTAGCCTGAAGTAGTATTAACCAGAATGACAGAGGAAAATCCAAGACGTGCAAAGGGAATAGTCATTAAGAAAAAAGCTTTCTTGAAACACTTTCCCATCAGAAACAATAATCAAGAATTTTAAAGCAGCAAAAACAACAAATCAGAAGTATAATGCATTATTGACACAACTCTCTGTCTGTTGCTTATTCTCTCTGCACTTCACAGTAAACACAACAAAGGATTGTAAACTCCACTGGCAGGAGAAGAAAGGGTATTAATTTTTCAAACTAAAAACTGTTAAGCGAAAATACCTGTGAAGTGGATAATTCTGTCTGGGGGAGACACGTATTTTCCCCTTCCATGTGTCAACACAACGTCTTTTGAGGTGTACAGTGATGTCTGCATGCTCCTGATAAGTCTCTTATTCTCAGCAAAGAGTAATTTGCAAAATGCAGACGGCTGTACACAGAGTTTCCATATTGTTAATTAAATCATTTCGTCTTTGATGTTTTCTCTATTTTTCTTTTTTTAATGGGAGAATAACAAAATTAAACAGAATGCTTTCTTCTGAAAAGAAAGATTTGGGATGCTACATCAACCGTGGAGGTGGAAATACTGTAAATAAATTCAATTAACTGTGAATAAAAGTGCACGACTTCCCAATAAAAGCTAAGGTATAATTTTATTTCTAGCTGTCACAACACTGGCATGTGAGGAAAGGTGTATTATCCACTATTTGCACCTTATATTGCAAAACGAGTTATAAATTCCACATGATAAAACGTGATGCATAAAGTCATTAATAATATATGGCATACCATTCATGCAGAATTGGAACTGGTTTATTAGACAGTCTTTATAGTTTTAACAGGACATAGTAAAACATATGAACGTTAAAATATGTGTCCTCACATGCTGTACTTCTGTTGAAGGTAGTTCACATGTGAAACACATTTTAGAAACTGTCCCATAGATAATGAAGATAGAAAATGTTTACTATGTTAGTGCATGTTTCACATGTGCCATTTTGGTTTTCACAACAAAATCCAGTTTTAAAACACATCCCATGGACAGTTTTCCATACAAAAGGTAATACACATATGCTATCCGTGTCATCACCTGTCATGATCTTGGTGCTGATGAATGGCTTGGTTGCTCATTCCTTTCACCTTCCTAGCTCCAGTTTCTCGTCACCATCCATTTATGTCACCTGCTCCAGTCTCAATTTAACCTGCTTTCTACTAGTAAGCAGTGCCAGATTATTCGATCCTGTGGTGAGAGTTTTCTAGCGAATATTATTCTTTCTGATTGCCTGATCCTGACCCGTTCTGCCTCTGGACCTCTGAGCCTGCCTTTTCCAGTTCTGATCTGTTTGTCTTACCTGTCTTCGGACTCCTGCTGGATTCTGCCTGTTTACTGAGCCTGGAACTGATTCCTGACACCGTCCTGGATATCCTTTTGGTAACTCTTCAGATCTATGATCTTCTGGACTGGACTCCTGTGAACCTCCTCGACACCGGCTTTGGATTCGCCGTCAGGATTGTCCTGCCTTCCTTCGTCTGCTTGGATCTGATCTCCTACTTCTCCTCCGCTTCAATCTTCAAGGCTTAAGCATCTAGAACTCTCTGGGCAGCGTTTGCCGCATCTTGTCGGCTACTGACCAGCTGGAATCTACCTCGCCCTCTTGGCACAGACTGAACTTAAAGACCAGCTTAGTGACTCACACATTCCCAATGTTCCTCCAACAGATTGACATGGCCACTTACCTGTGTTCTCTTCTTAGTGGTTCCTGCCTTAGATGCCCTAGCTGTTCAGTGCAAATCCGTCTATTAAATAAACGCTATTTGAGATATACTGTCTGTCTGTCTGTCTGTCTGTCTGTCTGTCTGTCTGTCTGAATAGTAATTTCTCTGTTCTGCACAAATCCCTAATGTCAAGCCCATATAAAACTGATATGGGAGATTGTTACAAACATAAAAGATAATACATATACAGTAAGAAAAGCATATTTGAAATAGTTTCAAGTGTTATGTCAATAACCTGATTTCAAGAACTAGCTGTTTGGTTCTCACAATCAAAACTGAGCTAATTAATGGACAAATGTTTCATGCTTTCCTTGTGAAAAGAATACGAAGTGTGTGTGTTTGTTTTCTGGCAGGGCATTATTATCACTCTGCAGCTATTAGCCTTTGCCCCTTTCTCCAGTCCAACTCCTAATAAAATGAATAATGATACATTTCTGTTTTTATTAAGCCCTCGATCACATTTGTCTGAGGAAAGATCAAGCAATAAAAAGAAGATTTTGTTCATAAAAAAATATAATTCACACTAATTAGCTTCCTCATTTTAATATGAAGATGCTAAACAGCAGTGTTGCTGAAAAGTGGGCTGTGATCTGTTTTGTCTACCCATCTCAAATATGTGCAGAGAGTTACATGATAACCTTTGACCTAACCAGTCCACAAAGATGTTATGTGTTGAGAGTAATGCTCGCATCGCAGATGGGGGATATTATGCAAGAAGGGTCAAGTTCATTAAAAAAAACAGAAAAAAAAAAACAACTCCCAAGGTGTTAGTGGAAGGCATGCTATCTGAATAAAAAAATAGATGTATTTTGGTTTATATAAATCTAGTATTTTTCATTCAAACTCTAATTAGTGTCGGCTCTAGCAGCCTTTAAAAACTAAATTATGAGCTTTGCCAAAATTAAAATCTGCCTTTAACAGTTCAGTGCTGTCACAATCTGTTTAGTGTACTTTGTGAAATATCTGTAATACTGCAACAAAAGTAAAAATAATAATAATAATACATTTCCCAATTATTATATGTTTTCTAGACCCTACAGTATTAGGCTATGTTCACACAGCAGTGTTAAGTTACCCAAATCTGTTTTGTTTTTTTTGACCATATGCATCTTGTATCTGATCTTTTCATGACAGTCTGAACAACACTGATCCGATTTTTTCCAATATGACCCAGGTCACTATGTGGTCTGGAAACATATCTGATATTTTCAGTAACTTTGTCTGAACGGTCATGTTCATCTGACCTGAGCATCTTTCATACTTAACAGAGGTCATTATTCTGAGTCTTACAGTACTATGCATAACCTGGAATAAAAACAACAACCATGGCGGACGATAATGCCGAGAGCAGCATTTTCAACCTTCTTGAAAAGATTGTGTTATTAATGCACTGACTGAGGTTTACTTCCGTAAACACAGAGCACACTCGCTTGTGACGACATTGCATCCTCTACTGTGCATGCGGGGCACTTAAGTTGTGTGAATGTAGTTTGCATACATTTGGAAATGTGAACGATTGCACAAAAAAATTTATATTGAGCATCAAGGCCTGAAGTGTGAACGAAGCCCAAATGTTCCATTAAAATGTACGTTATTTTTCATCCTGAGTATCCCAACAATTCTAATACCCACCAGAAAAAGGAAAGCCATCTGCTTTTCTTTGGGGTTGGCCCTGCATTTAGATCTAACCATTTATCCATCAAATTCGAACAAATGTCCAGATTATGTACCAGATTGAGAAATGCCTTTCAACAAATCATGCTGCCTCCAGCAAGTTCTATAAACAATGGATTTTGTATATTAGTTGGTTAACCTCTGAAATAAGCTGTTTTATTACATTTTATTTAGGTGACATAAAATATTCAATATTAAAGGATGTTGAATACATATACAAGTATTACTTTACTCAATACAGAGAACTTTGGTACCATGCATTATTCTAAGTGTGACACTATGAAATACCAGTTTACAATCATCCAAAATATAAAAAAACAAAAAAACAAAAACAAAGACATATTGCACTATGTTTAATAAATGTTTATGATTTATGCGTTTTATTTTCTGAAATACTTTTTGAATAATATTTACTCCTCACAATATTTAATTATATTTTAGATGTACTCGCTAAGCTGTGATTTGTACCTAAAATGTTGAATTGGTCTATAAATTACAATTTATTCTAATGAAAGGCTATGAGTTATTTTGTTCTTCATAATAAATGACCTCAATAAATGGAGAAAAATGTAAAATTTCTTATAAGTATTATTTTCTTTGATCTATCTGTAGAAGGCACAGGGTTTTCCGCATTGTTTTTTTCAGTACATTGTTTGCTATGTTTAAAACACATTAAAGACATATCTAATGTTGATTGCAGAATAGAGTGTACGTATATTGGAAAAACAGCACAGCAGAACTCTTAACAGTACCAAAAAAAAAACATGTGGCATCTGCTCCCACATCCTCCCAATTTCTGTTCTATTTTCTTACTTGCATTTGGGTTTTTAGTCCTTATTTGACCATCAACTTTTTACAGTTGGAAAAGTTAGAAGTTATAATTTATTTATGGTTTCAGGTTTTTAATTTTCATGTGACAGTTACTGTCTTTAAAAGCATTTCACTAACTAAGAGGTTCAATTGCACAAGTGCTTCAGGTGAAGTTAATTTATTACAGGCTTTCTCAGTAAAATCCGAGGTGCTAGGCACCTGCTTAAACAGAGCGTCCTGCGTCCGTCTAGCCACAGCTCTCCAAAGGAAACCTGACAGCGTGGCCCCAAAGACAGGCCAGAGATTAATGATTTGCGACAGCTTCAACGAGCCAGGATATGAACAGTCGTCCTGCAGCCCTTACATAAGTAGAAACAGCTGTTGTTTCGACAGACTTTTAATCTTTTTCTTTTTTTTTTACTGTAGCAGGCTAACAGTAAATTGGAAGGAGAGGGGATTCCTGTCATAAAAAAATAGCAAGAGACATATAACCTTGTGTGGAAAGCAAAACTAGAATTCTTTAGATAGTCCACTTGTGTTCTTTACTTCTCTAAATAACTGTATTTATTTTGGTTCGCTTGGAGGAGCTTGCCAGTGCATGCAGTGTAATTACAACTGCACAAATTATGTGTGGAAGAAATTCTGCTGTTCTGACTAAGTTGTGTAAAAACTGGCATGAATGGGGCTAGATTAAAGCCCATTGGAGGGAGGGGAAAAAGTGAGGAACTGCAATTAGATACAACCTTATTCATTCCCTTTTATTTCTTGAACTGAGAACACTGCCTCGTTCTGCCACTGTAAGATTTAGATTTAGTCTCATTGTCATAAAAGCTTTATTTTGAGCCCTGGTAAATGTATAGAGCATGACAACCCACTTTGTTTCCGTAGCACAAAGGAAACATGCTTCTTGAAAACGCCTGCCTGCAATTTCTAAGCCTTTAATTTCTGGATCACTGCAAACAGCCAGACTCGAGGTTGCTTTGTATGTCAGGTACAAATACCATCCTTTTAGTGAACCATTTAGTTTGTTACATGACAATTTATGTAATTATTACCTGTTGTCAAAAGCTCTATACTATATTTTCTAAAATTCAAATAATCATAAAAAAAGCAATACTAATTATTTGAATTTAGGTATTTTTTTCTCCAAAAATGACACTGCCATGAAAACAGTTATGTGATCAGTAGAACAACTGCTTTAAATCTGGTCTTATTCATCCAATTTGGAAGATGTAATTGTCTGTGTTTGCATGTCGGCACTCTTCTTGCTTAGGATTCAGCAGATGGAACCATGGGATGGAGGTTATCAGACATTCTATTCCCCTCTGGACTGTAATTCGTTGTCGACAATGTGCTATGGACCCTAAAGGCCTGCCATCTGCTTACTTTCACTTCTTCCAAAGGTGAGAAAATGCAAACCTCCACCTGATTGTTGTCTCAACAATGCATGCTACCTACAGTTATAATCCCACCGGTGTTTTTTTTGCTGTTTTTTTTTGTCACATGTACCTGGGTTTTCATGACTGAAATATAATCACTAGTCTAATCAGACATTTAACAGCATATTGTCACTGATGAGGGAACACAATACCCATTCATGCTGCTTTTAGTCATTCAAAATCTAGATAGCTGGTTAAATTTTCAACATAATAAGATGAAAGTGTCAAAGAACGATACGTGAGATAATAGTCAACAAACAGTGTTAATTAATACTGAAGTACCAAAAAGTAATTTATTTTACCTGTTGTTTCTCTATTTACTCTAGAGATGTAGCAGCTTGAAAAAAGGGAAGAGGAAACTCATTTCAGTCTAATCACATTATCAATGTCTTTATACATGGTTGACATTACTGGATAAAATGACTACTTTTTTTTATAAAAGCAAAAGCCCTTTCAGTAACTCTGAAAATCCTGCTTTTTAATCGTCGTCTATAATGCGTCACACATTGTCCGCTTGTCACTGAAAGACAGGCTTATGAGGTGAAAGAAAAATCATTTTTAGCGTGAGAGACTATTTTTCATGAATTATCAATTTGTTGAGTGATTGCATTTCGATAAGCAAGTCATCCTTAATCCGCACTTCAGTGGAGCTGCCAAGTCAATGTAACTTAAAGTGCCTTTTTTCTGTGTTTATTTTTTGAGGGAGGATTTTGGTGCATTGGCCAAAGGATTTACATAGAATGTTCTAATTTAACCTGTATGGAGCAAAATTTTCCTTTCTTTTTTTGCTTAAAAGAGAAATATGCTGCATTTGTAATAGAACCTTTTTTTAATGAAACCCCATATTAAAATTCAAAATACACGGGAATGCACAGGTTAATGTTGCTTAGAGAGAATTTGACTTTATAAAGGAGCTATACTAAATAAAATGAGTCAAAATCTCTTAAGCTATCTTTATCTCATATAATCAGGAGAAGCAGTTAGCTAAAGAATTTAGACCCTATGAATAAATTACTTAGTTTCCAAACCGTACACATGAGTTGTTCTCATGGTAACAATTCCACCTTCCAATCATTTTTTATTGACATTTTTGACCATATTAGAAAATAAAAAGTTGTTGAAAGCAGGTGGAATGTAGTAGGAATATAAGTGTGCAAGCAACAGACCAAACGTCTTACAGAGATATTCGTCTGTTTAAGAATTGTTTGATTTATTATTTGTGGACTGCTGGTTATTGTTAATAATAACCTGTTCATGTTTTTTTTACAACATTATAATAACGACTGAATAGATTTCTGTCAAACTAAACTCTATAAAATGATTTCGGGTCATTTTCAAGGCAATAGACTCACACATATCCCATTTCTTCTGTCACTGCTTACAAAGGCACTTAATGTTCTTCAGAATAAAAGCTTTTTATATAAAATATAATTCACTTCTTTTTCAAACATTCCTTGACATTTTTAAAGGCATATTTCATAAATAGCTTCCAAATAATCTGGTAAATCTCCTGTTGACAGTAAGACAAGAGTATCTAAAACCATTATATTCCTTTGTGTGGTAAAAACGGACCATTTGGGCACAGGGTGTTAACTGCAACAATCCAAAGGCACTTATAGAAAAAAGGATGTTCTGTTTGAGTCCTTCAGAAATTCTAAATGAATTCATGAGAGCTATTTAAACCCGTTTGATTGAACATAATAATTTATTTAGATTTTAAAAAGAAAGTAGTTGTAAAAGCTAGATGTAGTATAGCTTTTTAAAATGAAACAAAGAATGTTCATAAAAAAAAAGATAATATTGTTAAATGTTCACGTTTAGGCTTAAAGATAAAGAATTGCATTAATAACTTATTGAAATCCAGTATTTTAGGTGGTGTGGATGGACAGACAGTTATAGAGTTATAGAAAGAAGAGAGGTGACTTAAAAATGCTGGTGTCCCGCGGGTCCCTTTGTGCTTAGATATTGAGCTCTTATCCCGGCTTCCTGTAAAAGACTCTATACATCATTACATTGATCTAGTCAGAAAGATTTAAGCTTAGCTCAAAGACAGAAATCTTGTTCCAAGGTCGGCTAGCGGGAGGCAAAAGTCAAGGGTCACCTGTCTCCTCTCACCTGAAATTGATGTATCCCCCTGCTCAACTCCCCTTGGTCTCAGGAGATCTCTATTCTGCTGATAAGTTAAACCTGTTTGAGCCAAAGAAATCCACAGGATTTCTATTGGCCTTGTCTGGTGCTTTGCAGCACAGCAACGGTACCACTCAGCAGTATAGATCAATATACATACAACATAAGCGCAGCATGTAGCTGCTGATGTAGCCATTGCAGTCCAAAGTTTGTTCGGTGGACAAAAGTTCATTTTACTGAAAACTTAAAGTAATTTATCATGAGATGGATTATTCCAAGAAAGTGTTACTGTGTATTGGCACGTGTTCCTCAGGAGGCAGAATTTAATTCCACTAAATCCCTTGATTCAAAGATAGGGGGTGTTGCGAACTATATTTCCATACAGTATGATTCAGAGCTTCTAAGTATAGTACATGCAGCCCATAGACAGAGTGGACAGAAGGTATCCCTGGGGCACTCTGAGAAATGCTACATATGAAATGGAGCGGCAAAGTTTCTCTCTTTTGAAATTGGGCATTATGTATGCATGCAAGGATGTTTGTTAAAATCCCTTGTCTGCTGTCAGGCTTCACCTCCTCCCTTCTTTGCTCTGAGAAGAAAACGTAAGCTGTTTACAAATACAGTATGACAGGTTGGATACTGCTAACCTAAGTTTTCATGTCAAAACCTGTCAGTGACATTTAACAAGAAGGAAAAAGCATGTCAGACCAAAAGTGCTTCCAGATAAAAAGACCAAAGCAGTTGAAATGTGCATGAAAACAGCTCCCTACACTCAGACACATTTATCTGCACATATGAATTCTACAGAACGCTGTATTCATTAAATCGCCTGGATCATATATGTCTCATGGAACAGAATAACAAAATATCCAAACTTTATGTTTTTTTTAAACTGAATTGTGATCGGGAATCGTTTTCGATATTGGTTTCGATTTTATTCTGATTTTATTCTATTTTTTCCCTTTTTCTCAGTAGTTTATTTGTTTTCATTATTCTTTTAACTCTCTGTATTTTAGTTGGGTCTTACAGGTTCATGTGCTTTGTACTCTTGGATTTAGAGAGAGGTTGTCCTTATTTATTTTTTATATGTGTGCAGGGCTTGATGTTTTAGTAAAGCAAGGCTCAAATTCACTCTTTCATCAGTTGTTTTATAACACCACACCTCACTTGACAGGTATACATAAAATGTTGCTTGGAGCTGTCTGGCTATCATTCCTTGTTATCAAAAATTACAAATATTGTTAAAGATTTTTTTTTTACCTTTATCAATATTTATTTGTAACAAAACCAATTGTTGCACAATGTTGTGTTGTTCTCTAATATTGTTGAGGCATAGGGAAAAGCAAATGTCAAAACAGAGAGAAACAAAACATGCATACATGTGGGAAGTCTGTGACTTCACAATAGAAACACAATTCAGCCAAGATCAGAGCTGAGAGACGTCAGATACACAAGTTTAGGTGACATTCATTTTTTGGGCATCTAGTGGTTCTTTTCTCTGTCGCTAAGCTCTGCTTCTTGTAAGATGGATCTATTATCTATCTGTCGATCTTTGAAATACATTAGCTAATTGCACAAAAACTACAAATAAAAGATAAAATACAAACACAGCTGTAGAAGAATTAAGGAATCATTTGTGTCCAGCCTTAATTGGTATTTATGGCAACAGTGCTAATGCTAAAATTCAAAAAGTTAATTTGTAACCATCCTGGAGTAGCTTGCAGTTACAGTGCTAAAACTTAAGCCAAACCTTTAATCAAGCTCAGATATTTTACTGAGGCAGTAATTGAATATAAATATCACATCTGTTCCTGCTGTTGTTTTGGAAAAATTTCACATTTCAAACGGTTGCCGTGGAAATTAATTGCTATTGGTCTTGCTACTGATATATTTATTTTTTTAAACCTAGATTAAAAGTAAAAAGGACATACATTAAAAGATACAGGAGTGCACATTAGTAGGAATTCATCTGTTTTGTTAATTTATGCATTGAGTAAAATTAACTCTGAAGAAGACATAAATAATAATGATAGCTAGTGGTTAGAATCGGAAAAACATACAAAACAAGGGGAGTGTTGTGCAGTTTGCCAAGTCAAGAGACAAGGATGTAGCACAGTTAAATTCAAGATGACAGGCGAGGAGGATTCAGCCACAGTAAGTTGTTGTGCAAATACTTTAGAAGGATGCCAAGGCTTCTTAAGTATTGTTGAGACTATTTCTGGTTTGCTTCTCTTGCTGGCTTCCATGTTTGCAGGCTGCTGCTCTTTTGCCAACTGTTTTGGCAACCCTGGGAACTCCTATATGATTGGCTCAGTATAAGAAAGAAAACAAGGGCTACACACCAAACCAAAGTAGTTTTAAACTGTATCTCTATGTTTGAATGGAGAAAACTATTAAATAATTCTTAATGGAGGTGTTTATTGGGAGTATTGCTACTATCCTGGCTGACAAATAAGGTAAATTTTTACATAATTTTATTGTAAATATCTTACCTTCAGTTCCCTTTAGGTTTATTTAGAATTTGACTAATTTATTTTAGGAATCTTAAGCTGTGACCTCAAATCCTACTTGAAAACTGATGAAAATGTAACCAAATTACATACATCTTAATTTTTAAACACATTTCATTTGTTAATTTCCTTAATCTTGTTTTATTTTTATAGACACCACACACTACAATAAAGCTTACACATGATCATGTTTAACACCCAAAAAACTTGAAATATAAAATAGAGTTATGTAGGAGCAAGGCTACAATTTTTATAAGAAAAAGGACAAAAACACTTAATCATGCAAAGCTTTTTAGGAGAAACAATTTTTAGCTACATTTTCCTTTATCTTAACAAAAAGCACATTTATTCCACAGCTATTCACTGTAATTCAATTATTATTTCAGAACTTTATTAGCCTGTTTCTATATTTGGCTTGCCAGCAGTACTTTAGAGGTTTTAATAAAGAACAGCAATTTCAGAGAGATTAACTCATCCACCTCAGATAAGAATGAAACGAAAATAAACCCCAGTGTTGTTGTTTTTTTATTCTGTTCTGTTCATGCTAGTGCATTTTGAACCTGAAAAGAATACGTAGAGATATTAAAATACTCCAATGTCCCTCGCCTTTATTATTTAAAAAGAAAGAGTTCAGTAAAACCACACCATGCTAGCTACTGCTTTGTGCATTAGTTGTCAAAAAGTATGTTATTGTTACTGTTATTAATCTAAAACGGAAAAAAAAACTTGTGAAAACTCAGCAAACAAATTATGGTAGAATTTCATGATCTCAGCTGCAAGCAGAAATATTTGTGTTCTATTATTACTTACAATAAGAGCCAAGTTTCACATAAGAAATTCAATGAGAAACTCAGGGGGGCAAATTGTAGTAGCGAGTGATCTAAATGTACCTCGTCTGTGGGTGTAGTACAGCTTGGCACTTGTTAAAAGGTGTTGGTCATGTTATGTCAGATTTGAACAGTGATTCACATGAATTGTCCTCGCCGGCATCCTGAAGGCCCATAAAGCCTGATTCATCACCCGTATCGCTAGCAGAGGGCACGCAGAAGGCAGGGAAAGAGCAGCTCTCAGGTATGCTAAAGTCATCCATGATGGAATCTGTCAACTCTGTAAATGGCTCCCTCTCGCCCCGCTGCCTTGCACATTTCATCAGCTGAAGGAGTCAATGACAGAAAGTCTATTGAACTTTGACTGTCTCTACATACAAATTGTTTCCTTCTGTTGGGAAACATTTGTGTTATAAGAGAGCTTGATTATCAGTGAAACGTGGGTCTGGCTTGATACTAACTAAATAGGTAACACTGGGCAAGACTTGCCAGGGGTATTCCTATTTAGCAGTTTTGCTCTTCTCTTTTACATTCCCTGCGGTAATCAACACTGTATTGGGAAATTCAGCTTGTTGCACAATTGCTGACAACCCTCGAGAATGAAAAATACAATTTAATAATTTGCTGCAGCAGACACATCTTCAGGCACAGCAGGATCTGTGAGCAGAAAACAACGGGTGGGCTTTGGAAGCATTATGGATGCTACTGGATCATAATTTGAGTGACAGATTACAAGCTCAGATGGCCAAAGAAATGTTCCCATGATAGATTTGAAATTTTCAATGTAACTTAACAGATGAGTTTATTAATATCATTTATACATTAAAAAAATTCTATCATTAAATTCAGAATGGAATTATTTAAACTGTCCACATATGAGTCAACAGATTTTAGAATAATTGAAAAACTGTCTTTTGCCTGCATTTTTTCTCATCAATTAAATACTGATGTTTTCCATGTCCCCTGAAAGGAGCTTTCATTTAAGATTTAAACTGCAGATACTCAGATCTATGATGCAAGACTGTTTGCAGCTGATAGGAAATCCCCCGAATGGCTGAAAATCCTGAGGATTTTTGTTTCCCTATAAAGTCTTCCTCGGGTATTCTGTGGTGCGAAATGGAGTATTGGTGTATGGAAGGAGGCATGCCAGCTGCTGTGCTGCCTCCTTACATTTTGTTACCCTCTACTAGTCCAATTTCATATTGATGAGCTCTGCAGCAATTCGAATTGCATGTCTTCTTTAAACATTAAACCAGCAAAGAGAGGAATCACAGCCAGAGCTCACATTCTGCCACTGCTGAAAATTGCAAATGCTATTGCTGTGAAGGGAGAACCAGAAAAAGGGGCAACCTGTAGTTCTATAGTTCAGACCTTTTCACCTACGGAGAGCAGAGTTTATCTTATGTGTATTAGCCTGGCATAGTGGGAAGAGAATGCAACCTCTTTGTGGGGATCCTTTGTAATTCAGTTGCTGCTATAGATCAATAGGACTACAAATTGTAATTCAATTTCACCTTCAGTATAAAATTGCAGCTTTCTATTGAGCTGCCGTCATTGTGTGGGTTTTGTCTGTCTGTCTGTCTGTCTGTCTGTCTGTCTGTCTGTCTGTCTGTCTGTCTGTCTGTCTGTCTGTCTTGTCTACAGATGTAAATATGCTTGTAATTTCATCTCAGAATAACTAAAGCAGCTCTATGAAGGCCTCAAAGGTCTCAGAGGGAACAAGCAGCATCAGGAAGACCAACAAACTCTAGAGAAGCAGAGAGAACTTTAAAGCTGCGTTAGAATATTAAACCTTGCCCACCAAGAGAAATGTGGTGGCCTCATGCTGTGCAATGCTTTTTTCTTAGCGGGAGAGGAAAGCTAGTTAAAATTTAATAGGAGAAATGATGGAGCTAATTAAAAGCCATTTTTAAAAAAAAAAAAGCAAAAAATGGAAATAAAATAAAATGAAATTGCAAAAAAGAAAATTTGAGACTGGAGGGGACATTGACCTTGCTAAGGTAAATCATTCTAAACATACAGTGCTTGAATACTTTGGTGTTAAATCAAATCATATTCATTTTAATTGGCCTAAAATAAAATCACATGAAGGAATATTTTGCAAGACTTTTCAGACACTATTTGTTTGAAAGAGCTTGGAGTATCCTGTGATGAATGCAACTAAATTTCAGTTTTTAGAAAATACAAGGACATTTGTTTATAAAATTAACAAAAAAGCTCATACTAGGTTCCAACTGAGAGGATTTTGAGAGCAGCATTTTTTGCAATGATATAGCTACTTTGCTTAGGTCTATCACTTAAAATCCTAAAAAAAAAAGAAAAGAAAAAAAAACTGAGGTTTTTTGTTTTTACCATACAAAGATTTTTTTTTTCTCTTTACAGGTTTTCTGCTCATGTAAGGTGAGCTGTGTACAAAACGATTTTTGTTGTTTTTCCCTCTAGATATAAATCCTGTGACATAAAATTCATCCTGTAAAAATATTTTTTATCAAGTGCCTTTGACAAAGAGCTGTTTTTCCCAAGTTTATGTATACAACCAAAAATATTCAGAGTTCCAGTGTCTCAAGTGTATAACTGAATGAGATCAAACCATAGTAGGTATTGGAACAAAGTGAACCTCTCGAAGCCTTTGCATTTAGGGATGAACAGTCTCTTCTTTGCTTGAATAAGGAGCACAGTTTGACAATCTTAAGAGATGAGGTAAATTGGTGAAATAACTAAAGTGATAAGGTACTTTCTCTCTCCATCCCTTGCTGTTGAAACTTTCATTATGGATGTTCCCAAGGAAGCTGCTTAAAAATGATAATCCAGGGAAGGAAGGCAGAATCTCCACTGACTTGCCTCAAGCCTACTTTAAACCCTATTAAGAAATATTAAGCAATCTTCCAAAGAAACCTAAATTCAATCCTTAAACTTTGTATGCTCTACCTCACACAACCCTTCAGCAGCCTCGTCATATCTAAACGAGAAATCAGCAGAGGGGAAAAACTGCATTTCCCTCTACAAAACAGTCAAAATTAGTATTTACAAGCAGTCTTTATTAACTGTTTCACACATTTTCTTAATAGGTCCCCTCCTCATTCTTACTTTATTGTGTTTCTTTCAGGGATTTGTGCAAGCTGTATAGCATTCCAAGAAATTATCCTGACAAGGATGAAGCTGCTGCTGTTTGGTTTCTCACCCTGCCACACCAAATCCCAAGAGAGCGCCACAGAGAAAAAAATGTTCTGCCTTGCTTGCAGGTCGGCAACACATGTAAGACAGCCTTCGGCAAGCTGTGGGTCTAGGTTACCAGGTTAGAATATACTACAGACAGAAGGGTTTCCTTTTCAGTAAGGTATATTGTTTAGTAAGTGCAAAGCTTGCTCCAGCTCTTTTTTTCTCTACTAAGACAATTTTTTTGTTATGTTTTGAAAAACAATTTAAGATTAAAAATTAAACATGTGCTAGTTTTGGACAACTGTATGGAATATCTTTAGATTGAAATGAAAAAAGAAACTAAGTTGACATGTTTTTTTAAGATATTGTATCACTATAGAATTTCTTCATTATTGTGTTTTTCAAAGTAAACAACTACACCGCAGTGATGTTCTTGGTTATCTTATTCAATTTATGAATAAGATAACAAAGACAAACATTTTTTTAAGGCAAACTGTTCTTGTTAGTTCTGCAGAATTCCATTAACAAGGCTTTCACAAGTAGAAAAATGGACAAAAAAGGAGAAAAAAAGTAAGAGGTTTGATCCCACCCCCACCCCCCTCCCTTTGATCCCACTGGTCCCTCCTTTGAGAATGGGTCCCTAACTTTGAGCACCCCATCTTTAAAGTCATTGTTTGTAGTTGCTACAGTATTAACAGGCTTGGAAGTGTAACATCACATTTCATCAGGCTGTTTTGTTTACCAGGCTTGGATCTCTTTGAGTTTAATAGATCAAACTACCAGTAATACAAGCTTCACGGCTACCTGGAGGCTTGTTATGTGGATTTTTAGAATGTGATTTTATGCAGTAAATTTGTGAATTTCTCTGAGCATCTCTAAGCAAAGAGGTCCCAAAATAGTAAGCAGGGAAAAACATGCTGTCCAGAGCCATATGGTCAGCCATATCTTTTTTTTTTTCTTTAATGGGTATAGTTTTTCAATACCAATCATGGCTGAGCTCTTTATAGCAACTGCAGTGTTTAACAGCCCTTTTAAAGGCGGTCTATACTGTGGTGTATATGTCAATTTGTCTGGTGATTCATTTGTCGGCAAACTGAGCTGGTATCACCTAACTCATTCAGGTAGCCGATGTTTGTATGAGTCTTACATAAAGTAAAAGAGAGAGAATAGGATAGAGACTATGCTTAAAATTCATACTCGAATGCATCTACTCACTCTGGATGAAAAAAGCTGTGTGCAAAGCATAAGTCTCAAGAGAAAACAAGGGAAGATGAGAAAATAAGTGGGTCAAGCAAATGCTGTGAGGGGCAGGACTGGTGAAGAGCCCCCACCCATCCACCCCCGAAATCAATGCATATCTCTAGGCTTGCTTTGGTGGGATATCGAACAACAGAAAAGTGTAGTGGTGGTAAATGACGGGCTGAAAGCTGTAGGTGTCCTGCCTGACTTTGATTATCTCACTCCAAAAGCATTCTTCGTCATCATATCTTGAGGGGTAATCGTAATAGTCATGTGTTTTTTTGCTGCTACAGTAAATGTTTGCCAAATTATCAGCCATTACACCTTTATGTCTCTTGAGATGTAGGCGATGATACATCACCAGCCTTGTGGTGTTAAAGGGGGTAATTGTTTCTGTCACAGGTAGTGCAGATTGGACATCACAACAATTACCACATATATCGAAAAACAAATGCAGCAGCATGAAATATATCTAGATAGAGTGTAATTATGACCCTTGGATGACCTCAATAAATAGTAATTTTCATGTTTTGATTTATCTTTGTCTCAAAATGGCAAAGAATGAAAAGTATTACACCCTGAACAATCCTAATCCTCTGGGAAAACATAATTGTGACCATTTTACATGATGTTTAAGGTATATATTTCTGGTCTTCTGGTAATTTTGTATGAATAAACATCAGTCGATATAAGAAAAAATAGTCTTTATTGTTTTTTTTTTATCTGCAATGAAGATTTTTTAAAGTTATATTATTATCATATGATACAGACGTCCTGTTGACTACACCTAAAAAATGTGTTGAACTGATTAATTGAAGAAGGTCTAAATTTCCAAAACCAGATAAAAGCACGATCTTCTAAAGCTAAATGTTCTGAATGCTCCTAGAGATGATTTTTGCCAAAAACTTAAGTTGTCTTTCCTTCTGTGCCTGATTGTATAATACATAATTTAAGCCCAACACTCTTCAAACCTCTAGTATATTTAGATTCCATATATTTTAGGAGGGTTTTCTTCTCCTCCTCCGTTTTTTATAATGTTGGGAAACCATTTTCTAAATCAACATTTAAAACTTTCTCATTTAAAAATAAGAAACAGTTCAAATGTAACATTCATGTTAGAAATGTTTAACTCTGAATGAACAAAGCCAGAAATTTGTTTATTTTTAATGTTTTAAGTCTATTTTGTTCCCCAATAATCTGGCATATTCTAATACAGAGTTTGTTTTGAAAGACATTTTTATGGTCATTATTCTGAAGTCAAAGCAAACATGAACATGAACAGTCATACTCCACAAAACGTCACTAGCTTATAAGCAAGGGCATGCTTAGCAGCAGATCACATGCTGCAGCTAAAGTCTGCTTGCATACCAGCTTCCTAATAATATTCAATATATAAGATAACACCTTTTAATGAGATTCAATTTCACCTACAGAATAGTTCAAGTTAAGTGTAAGGTGTTTGGAACACAAGTCAAGTCTGAAGTCTTTCATTTTATTTCTGTCTCTCTCACTAATGTTATATCTAATATCACAGCTGTGCTCTGGCTGGATCTTCACAAAGCATTTATAATTATTTTACTAATTGTGGTAATGCAGGGCAGTCGTGGGTGAGCGGTTAGGGTGTCAGACTTGGATCCCAAAGGTTACTGGTTCGACTCCCGACCCGCCAGGTTGGTGGGGGGGAGTAATTAACCAGCGCTCTCCCCCATTCTCCTCCATGACTGAGGTACCCTGAGCATGGTACCGTCCCGCCACACTGCTCCCTTGGGGCGCCATTTGAGGGCTGCCAGGGTGAGGCATAAATGCAACTTCATTGTGTGCAACGCACACTTGTGTGTGCTGTGTCACAATGACAATGGGAGTTGCAGCCCCCCAAAGGGCTTTCACTTACTCAATTCTATTAATTATCTAGTATCCGTTGCCCAAAAAATTTGTAAGTATAAATGATGACAACTACTTGCTGACAATTGAAATGCAGTTTCAAATATTTTTTCAGATGTAATTCCGTGATAAATTTACTCTGTGCAAAGAGCCATATCACACTGATCAGAAATCATGCTTTCTTTAATGTTGAGTCCAGTTCAAATACATTAATATACACTCAATAAACACTAAAGTCATATTATAACATTATTCATAAATTTCATTCTATCTATTGCCGTAAATTAAAAAAAAAATTTGCTTAGTCAGCTTGCTTTACTGTCTCAACTACAACTAACAAATAGCCCACAGCACTGTATTTTTATTTCATTAATTTCAGATTCAAACAAACTACATACATTTGATCAAATGAAAAAGTAATCTATAAGCCAGTGAGATACATGTATTCCTGTTGGAGTAGAAACTAACAAGTCTACAATAAAAAAAGTAACAAATTACAAATTACAGAACAAAAGAAAATTAATAGCACTTGTTAGATGGATGCAGCATTGTCTCCTTTTCAATTGCAAGGTTTAAGATCGGGGTGAAACAAGCTCCACACACGCCTTAGAGCCTTGTCCCATTAGTAGCTTCCAACTTTCTCAAAATAACATTTGACAAATGGGTTGGACATACACTATATTGCCAAAAGTATTTGCTCACCTGCCTTGACTCACATATGAGCTTAAGTGACATCCCGTTCCTAATCCATAGGGTTCAATATGACGTCGGTCCACCCTTTGCAGCTAGAACAGCTTCAACTCTTCTGGGAAGGCTGTCCACAAGGTTTAGGAGTGTGTTTATGGGAATTTTTGACCATTCTTCCAGAAGCGCATTTGTGAGGTCGCACACTGATGTTGGACGAGAAGGCCTGGCTCTCAGTCTCCGCTCTAATTCATCCCAAAGGTGTTCTATCGGGTTGAGGTCAGGACTCTGTGCAGGCCAGTCAAGTTCATCCACACCAGACTCTGTCATCCATGTCTTTATGGACCTTGCTTTGTGCACTGGTGCACAGTCATGTTGGAAGAGGAAGGGGCCAGCTCCAAACTGTTCCCACAAAGTTGGGAGCATGGAATTGTCCAAAATGTCTTGGTATGCTGAAGCATTCAGAGTTCCTTTCCTTGGAACTAAGGGGCCAAGCCCAGCTCCTGAAAAACAACCCCACACCATAATCCCCCCTTCACCAAACTTTACACTTGGCACAATGCAGTCAGACAAGTACCGTTCTCCTGGCAACCGCCAAACCCAGACCCGTCCATCAGATTGCCAGATGGAGAAGCGCGATTCGTCACTCCAGAGAACGCGTCTCCACTGCTCTAGAGTCCAGTGGCGGCGTGCTTTACACCACCGCATCCGACGCTTTGCATTGCACTTGGTGATGTATGGCTTGGATGCAGCTGCTCGACCATGGAAACCCATTCCATGAAGCTCTCTGCGCACTGTTCTTGAGCTAATCTGAAGGCTACATGAAGTTTGGAGGTCTGTAGTGATTGACTCTGCAGAAAGTTGGCGACCTCTTCGCACTATGCGCGTCAGCATCCGCTGATCCCGCTCCGTCAGTTTACGTGGCCTACCACTTCGTGGCTGAGTTGCTGTCGTTCCCAAACACTTCCATTTTCTTATAATACAGCTGACAGTTGACTGTGGAATATTTAGGAGCGAGGAAATTTCACGACTGGATTTGTTGCACAGGTGGCATCCTATCACAGTTCCACGCTGGAATTCACTGAGCTCCTGAGAGCGACCCATTCTTTCACAAATGTTTGTAAAAACAGTCTGCATGCCTAGGTGCTTGAATTTATACACCTGTGGCCATGGAAGTGATTGGAACACCTGATTCCAATAATTTGGATGGGTGAGCAAATACTTTTGGCAATATAGTGTATATAGGCTGGCTGCTCTGGATGTTAGATCAGTTAAGCACAGGGAAGGTCCTAAAGGCTATCAGACTAGAGAGCAATAACCCATGCAAACATTGTTAAAATAAGCTGTTGAATTTCAATTCTATGGATTAGAAAATAATGGGAAGCCTTGTAGTATTCATCACATGGCAATCATATGTAACATTTTTAAAATTAAAATGTTTTGAAAAATAAATAAAAGAACAATGTTGTGATCAAGTATATTAAAGAATATTAGTATCATTACATATATATTTATATTGCTTACATCTAGGGTGACTTTGATTTAGAAAAAAAGGGAAAAAGAGAAGATCCAGTCGTAGGGTATGTAAGTACGTCTGCTACAGCTTTCTGTCTTTTTTTTATTGTTTCACTCTGTGCTCTATCTTCACAGTTTCAGCTGCTGTCAAAATTCATGCTGATTTATTTGATTCTAAATCATAGGTTATTAAAAATTTCTTTCACCTGCCACAAAATTAGCCATCAAAATTCAGTGGCATTTCTACCCTTGAGCTGCTACTAAATTGACAGAAATGAAAAACAGAAACATAATAGATCTTTTTTCAGAGTCCTGAGGGGGAGAATTCAACATTTCAATGTCACGTCTTCCTTGTACAGTGAATCAATATGATTCTAGTAAGCGCTTTCATGTGATATAAATCACCTTGGGTCTAGATCATGGGAGGGGAAAAAATCCCATTTACAAATTGTGTCCTCGTTTGTTAGTGCCACAGCACCTCAATTACCCAGTGAGCAGGTTTTATTTATTCATGCAGACAAAGTCACGTATTCATGAGGATTAACCCCAAACTCACTCATAGACTGGCAGGCACAGATTGCATATTTTACCATATGAGGAATAGCTGACGCGTGTACCCTCAGAAGATTGAGAGAAAGTATAAGTGAGTGAGCACTAGCTGAGTGAGCTTTTGGGTCACAGGATGGTCAGTTTCAGTGACTTTGCTCTGATTTGAATGTGCAAAAATATTACAAAAACGAATAATGAATAACATTTGTGCAGAAAATAGTATTACTGGTTTAAAAAAAAATGCAACAGCAAGGACTACTGGGACATAAATTGTGGTATTAGGAGCATTATGTATTCCAAAACCTACTCAATTTTTCTCTTAGAAAGAAAAAAATAAAATCCTCTTTCAAAGAAATCTAACCCGAGTAAATCAGAATGCAACATTTCACATACAGCTTTATAATCTCTGAAACAAAACAATGTGCACATCAATTCCCAAGACTGAAAAAATACAGTATACACTGCTGTGCCAACTTTAAAAAAAAACATTCCCTTTAGAGCAAACAATTTCTCTCTTGATAATATATCATTCCGATAGCAGAAACCTCCCTTTAGAAAATTATTAGCGAAAACTCCAGTCCCCTGTTACACTACCCATGTTTATAGAGATCCAGCTTAGCCATTACGTCTGGAGGTTTATCAAATTATCTGCTCACAGAATGGCCGAAAAGGGACACATTACTAGCCAAGTTTGTCTGAGCTGCTGCAAAGCAATATTCCGGGATGGTGCAGCAACCAAAAGCAAATTATGGTGAACATAACACAGAGTTCAGTGAAGCGTTAAGAGAATGGATGGCCCTATCCTGACTCTCTATCTGCTGGGACAGATGTCGCCGAGTCCCTGTGACTCGTGAGGTGGATGGCCCTGTAAGCAATGGCAGATGCTCTGAAGGTAAGACAGATGGAATTTGGTGGAGTTCTGTAAAATATGTGCATTTTTCACTTAACAAAAAAAAAAAATCTATGAATCATTCAAAACAGAACAGTAATGATTACAGAAAGAAATCTGTGTCCTTTGTTGAACTTTTAAATTTAAAAAAATAAAACCCTCAGAAAAATTGCAGTATACAGAAACACCATTGTTTTATGTTTATTGGGTTCGAGAATAATTAATTTCTGTAAAATCCCAGCCATATAATTACTCGATTCTTGCTTCATAAGATTATAGGTATTATAACGTTTTACTGATATTAGAAATCATAAGTCATAAGTTACAATAAATAAGACATTGCTCAGTTTTTCTTTTAAAGGAAATACTAACTAGTATCAATTACTTATTATTTTACTGTATATAAGCACTTGTAACATATATCAAATAATAGTATTTTATGAGTTTGTTCTATACAGCGTTGTTAATCAACTAGATAGTTGGAGAAAGAGCAGAACTCAGGAGCCAATGGTTTTAACCTGTGCTTCTGGTTATCCTCCTCAAGGAACAGACTATAAGAGGTAAGGGATGAATGATCTATGAGTCCTTACCTAATCATTCAAAACTCAGGTGTAATCTTACTTACTTAGTAATTATGTTGCATTGTCTTTAAAAAACTCATTCTCTGACTATTTATTGTTATTGTTAATTAGTCAACTACAATAAAGATAACTTCTACTATATGTTACTGCACAACTGCTATTTTATCTGTATTTTTTTTTTTTATTAGTTTTATTTGCTATTATTTTAACCATAGCATTAACCATAAGGCAAAAATAAAAATAAAATAAAATCAAAACTCTGTTTCTCCTCTTCAATGAGCAGAAACGGTGACTTCAATGAGTGACACTGACAGAATGGAAAGAGTCATGAGTTGGTAAAACAGGATCCATTTAGGGGGTTGGTACATTTTTATCAAAACGATTAAATATATTTTTTTAAATCCACAGAAAATGTAGAGTAGTGCATAACAAAAGTATGAATTTGAAGGAAAAAATTAATTTCAATGAGACCAAAATTTTTACTTGTGGTTACAATGCCAACGTCAGCAGGAAAAAATTCTACACTAACAGAACTAGTAAGCTCGAGTGTTTTGAGATCCTTCTAGATGTGAACATTGGATCATTAAGTAAATGCTTTAGCAATGGCTAACATGTGCAGTGCATATGGCATGTGAAAGCTGTGGCAAACGTGCTGTGGATTTTTTCAAGATGCCCGAAGCATCCATGGCACCCTGGCTTAGCAAGGGTTGAATGCATAGGAAGACTGGAGCGTTATTCATGTAACACAGCTTATCTTCTTTTGCCTTGAAATTCAAAGCAGAAATACAATAGCTAGTAATCCTTTCCAATCTTGGTTATGTAAACAGCTGACTTATGGTTGTTCAGATCAAAAGTCAGCTTGTTTTGCTTAAGATTAATTAGGGTATGACATCATTACACTTTACCTCTTTGCAAAATCAATAATTAAATCACCTATTTTACAATGATAATATTTCTTTAAATATTTCACATTTATCAAGCTTTGAAGAATGCACCATGTTGAGAAAACATATGGAACTCTCAAAGACAGAACTTCACATATTCATATTACATGCACACTTCAAGCCTCAGTTTCTTGTATCTTCAAAGCACATATTGCGTCCTGAAATAAAAGATTAAAGAAAAAAGTCCAGTAACACATACATTTTACAGTATCTCTACATCTCTGTAGGTCTCCATAAATAACATGAATCTTTCCAAACATTGAGATCTTATTTTTGACAGTAAAATTTACTGATACCAATCAACTCAGCTCCAAAATGCTTTATAAGTGTTATTTTTTTCAGGTTATTGAGGTAAAACAAAAATCAGTGCCTCAACACATGTCCCTGCATAGCACAGTAAAGAGAATGCAGGGCAAATAAATTATTAGACATGTAAAAGCACCAATGCATGCATTCAATTTGTATTTGCCCTACTTTTGCAAGTAGTTCTGGACCTGTAACATACAAATAAATTACAGTTAATCAATCTCCGCTCAATTGAATGTATGCATAATACAAGACAAAAAACACGAGAGGCTGAAACCTTGTTGTTCACAAACAATAATATGCTGCAATATTAGGCTCTCTTTGTTGAGTAATTCCCACCAGGACAAAAAAGAGCAACAATTCATTCGTTGCAATCTATGGTAAACTGAAATCAATAAAGCTAAATGGTGCGATTTGAATGTCATCGAGTCACCGATGGCCAACAGTGATAACAAACATGAATAAGATCTCCCTTTTTGAGAGTGATTTAAATTTAATCCAACATGGCCTGGATTATATAAGCTTATTGATCCTTTTTCAAACATATACTGAGAACCTAAATTAATAATTGCTTTTTTTTAAATGCTGGGAGACTTTCTGCTGGAGTTCTGGTTTGTTCTCCTTTTGGTCTTTTGTTTTTCTGTTTGATCTCTTGCAGCTTCAGAACCACACACAACTGCAAGTGAGGTTTTCAAAGACCCTGAGGTTGTCAGTGGCAAGACTTTCTGTTCTTAGTTGTAGCTGTTTTTGCAATGTGGGAGGTTTGCTCATGTTGATAAAGGTGTGTTTGTAGTTGTTTGCTGTCTCTTCTTTTCTTCTCTGACCTGAGAAATTCCAGTGCTGTGCCAAGTATAAATAATAACAATTAATAAAGATACCCCAAAAGAAAGTGGGAATTATTTATTTTTTTATTTGGATAGAGCTAGAGCAAATATGAAGAAGAAGGGGGGGGGGAAAGTAGGTCATGTTAAAAGCTTAAAGCATGATGAAATATTGGAGTTTTTAAAGGAGTGGATTTTACTCTAGCCCCCCTTGGAGCCCTTTTTCTTTTATTCTCTGTAGATTCATTAAAAGAAAAATTACGGAACATTTCACATTTCATTTTAAAAGACCCTAAATGCTGCCAATGTGTGGTCTGCAAGATCTATTTTACGACTGCGTGTAGAATTTAGAATTTCATTTTTGTTTACTCTACGGCTAAAATGTTTCTAAATTGAGTCTTTTTGGCATTTTAGTGCCTGTCTTTTACTTTCCCTCTTTATCTCTCCTGTCCTTCATCTCAGACATTTATTGCGTGTGCTTTTCCTGTCCATTATATAGACAAGCGTAATAACCATAAGAGGCTTCAAGGCAACATCATTTTCAAAGAGAGCTTTTAGTGATCAAATTTTTGTGTTCCCTCACGGGTGAATTCAGTTGTACATCCAACACGTGTAAGGCGAGAAGGTGCAACGGGAGGTTTTCTGCGATGTGTTGTATGGACCTATGTTCCACTGATCTTTCTTTGAAAGGACATGAAATTGAAGTCAGCACAAGACCCGATGGCACCTCTGTCCTCACCACCATGTGTTGCTGTAAGGGCACATTTTGGCATGGACCAGTGACTCCCAGATGTGACAGCAGGCATGATCATCAATTATTATACCTCAGTGGATCAAAATGAGCATATCTGCTCTTTGAAACATCCCTGGCGCTGTCCTGTGGCAGCTTAGCCATGGCTTAGTGCACCTCCAGCCCCCCATCCACCATCCCCTCTGCACCTGTAAAGCTCAGGAACACCAGCCAAAGTCCTTGCAGTAGCGCCGGGACATGCCTCGAGACAACATCTGCTTCCCCTTGGTGACTTGCAGAGTTAAGCCAATTGCAGAATCAAGGGCAGCCACCGAGGACTCTGATTTTATCATAACAAAGAGATTGGAGCCACAAGTGCCTCGATCTAGCTTGCGGAGATATTTCAGTCTATTTTCCGCAAAGACTATTAACTCTCAGTGTCTAACATGGTCTGTCGTTTAAACAGTATGATTTTGTTCAGCACTAGAGTTGAATTTGTAAAACATATTGACAGAAATATTTTTAGTAATAACACTGCAATAACTTATACTTATCTCTTTAACAAACCAGAAACCACACCACATTTATCTGCCAACACTTTACTGTACATAACATACTGTATATATAAGTTACCTTATATCTCTCCTTTACTTTTTACCATCCACTGTATATGTCTGAATGCACTGTATATACTTCACACACCTTTCTCTCCTTTGTGCTCCTGCTGTTGTTTATAAGAGCCGAAGTCAGAAGAGAATTTCCCCATTGGGAGATTAATAAATTCTATTAATTAATTCATTCCTTTGTTCTAAGTATATCATTACATATATCAAGAATTAAATATTTAATAAATTTATTACACTACTTCTGTTTTTTTTTTTTCAAGCTCTCAATCCTTGCCTTACAATAATTATTGCTGAAGCTTATGAAAGCTATACAACGTTACCACCTTTGTTTTGGATATGTAAAAAAAGAATAAAAGAAAATAACTCTGCTTGAAAATTGCAAGTCTGAGATGCTGCAGATACCTTGGTATGAAAAATTTATGTTTTACTCAGATATTACAGCAATGACACCACAAAAATAAAATCTCCTGCTCCGTAATGCACACACTCTACATGCATTGATAAAAGTTTATTTACCTAAGCATGCTAAATGCTTGCAGTATCAAAGGGGGAGTTAAACCTGTTCTCTGATAATTCAGCTTTGAATTATTTGTCTATTTAGGGTATTTCATACACTATATAGTTAATTAACATCCCTGTAGCTACCATACCTCATCATGGCACAGTAGAACACCCTTTAACTCAGAGTATACAAATTTGCAGAAAACGCACAGCACCTCTGCTGACTAAACCAGTGAGAGAGTTGTATTTATTTGCTGGCAATTTTTTCTTGCTATTTATCTTGAAGCATTTGAAGATTAGATATTAAAAGAAAATAGCTTAAAATATTCCTGGGAGCAATCCAACATTTATACGTAACATCAATAGAATTGCCAAAAACCTAAATACTCTGTAAAATACTGTAGCAATGGACCGATAATAAACAGGATTAGTAACATTTTATTATGCTATTTGCACTCACTTTGAACTATTGTAGGATCACCAACTTCAGCTTGCTGAATCTTTAAAGGAGCAAAATTGGACCAATTTTCTGAGCAATTTGGTGACTAAATACACAAAGAGCTACTCATGGATTTTGTTTAAAGGATTAAAATGTAAGCATACCTTACAGGAGTCAACAGTCTTCCTTGTATATCTATAAATATGATTTTGACATATATCTTATTTTATTGGTTAAGATCAAGCAGAAACATTTAAGTAGTCTAAGCTTAAAATATTGAGTTAGAACAGCCATCATTTCCTTATGTTAAAAAAATACATTTGAATTGTTAAAAAACAGGAAAAAAAAAAAAAAAACTTATCCTAACCTAGCCTTATGTTTAATTGAATACAATACTATGACATAATGTGATTCCAACATATTTTGTGATTTTAGGTTATAATATCAGTATGAAAAAATTATAAGCATAATGCTGTAAATAACCTTAAATATAAGGAATTACCCAAAAACACAGATAGATTTTAAATCAAAGTGTTAGATTAAAGTACAGAGAAATTACACTCATAGTAGTTGATGCTTTCCCAACATGCTTCCTGTATATGAGAGATCCAGTTAAAGTTTGTTGCCAGGAGAAGAACATCCAATGTGCTGCAAGAATCTTAATTTCCAGTCAGAACTACACACACGGTAAATGCAGCACTGAAAGAATATCAAGCAGGTAGATTAGAACTGAGTTTGCATAGAATTTAATAAAAAGATCACTGCAACACTGGTAAAAACCAAATGTATGTTAAATAGTAGTTGACTTATAAAGTATTCACCCAAGTATAGGTTGCTTTTCCACTGTAAACAGTTTGATTAGCTCTTACTGATAATCTGAAGGCAGGTGGTCTTTCTTTTCCAACACATTCAGAAGCATTTTCCAAATTACCCAAAATGCGACGGGACTTAATGTTCCTCTAAATGTGCTTAATTTCTGCACAAAATGCAACACATTAAACATGCTTTATATACGTCAACATACATGACAGGATTAGAAACCATGTAATGGCAGCTTTAGGAAATCCTCTTCCTCTTTTTCAAAAAGGATACAAATACAAAAACTTTATTAACATCAACTTTTGCCCAAGTCCATAAAACATTGTTTTGTGCATATAATTCGCCTGCCCTGTCTAAAGTGAAATCTGTACAAATGTATCCCTTATGTGTGTTCAGGATCAGTCAGCATTATGTTGCCTCAGTATGATAGATGTTTGACACTGGGAATACAGCAGGAACTCTGGCTGAATGGAATCAAGACAAATCAATGCAATCCTGTAGGTGCCTCAGGGGATATGGGGACAGAGAGCAACATATATATATGTTGCTCTCTGTATATATATATATATATATATATATATATATATATATATATATATATATATATATATAGATATATAGATAGATAGATAGATAGATAGATAGATAGATAGATAGATAGATAGATAGATAGAAAAAGAGTCTGCATGTACATTCATCAAGCATTGTTTTGCTGACAGCTGATGGACCTGGGATGCTGCATCGCCTTAAGGTCCCCACAGGTGCCTTACAGAGAGGTTGGGTATAAGTGCAGGAATCAACACACACCATAGCGAATGTGCTGACTACATGGCCTCTCTTGTCAGAGATGGCAAAACAACAAGTAGGTTTGGATGTTTAGTGTCAAGCACCTCGAAATCCTCTTTTCATTTTCTAAAAAGCCAAATGTCCTGAAGGGCCAGCTGTACCTGAGGATCCAATCATTCACTGTTACCCATCTTCCTCTCATAATGCTTTCCCTTGTTCTTTGTCTCACCAGACTCCCACTCCATTTGTCAGCATTACCAAACCGTGAGTGGTCTGACGTGATCTATTTGTCCATGAATACCCAATTTATCAAGCAGTCAGCATATACATTGATCGTGTTAGGATAGGGTCCAATTCAACACAGCGGGGGGGAGGTCCCAAAAATGGTTGTGCATTCAGTACCTGTATTAGTTGTCAGTGGTAGCCAAGACAAAATGTAACTTGCATGTGTTTCCATATATCAAAGATTGAGAAAATGCAAACAAATGCCTCAAAAATTCCTTTTGTGTTTTACTATTGGTATTCTATTTTTCTTGAAATTTCATGGCAATGAATCTGACAAGAACAAGTTCTTTGACAAAGTATTCTCTAAACATGCATAAGGTAAAGTGCCATCTACCTATGGCATAGTCTTCAAACCCATCTGTGATTTGAAAAGATTAAAAAAAACAATCCACTAGACTTTGTTTCCAAGTTTGAAGATGTTTCGCTTCCCATCTAGGAAGCTTTTTCAATTCAAAACGTCTGACATAGCGTTGAGTTAGAGGCTTTATACAGTAGCCCAACAAAGACTTGTTTATTTTTTTAGAAAACATGCAAATTGAAACAGACTAGCTATAAAGTGCTAAAGTCATGTATATCAGAGCTTTCTGGTTGAAATATGACCTAATGTTTATGAGTACTTTTGCCGTGCACTTTATTGATCAAAGAGTGATATCGTTCAGCCACATTTAATCCATCGGCATGCTTGAAAAAAAAAATCAGTTTACTCTGACACTTCAATGCGGTTCTTCTTTTAGGACAAAGATGCTTAAAATGGCCTCAGTCATATTCCTTTAGCTTCCCAGGTCAATAACATTAAAAGCTGAGAAGGGAGCTGAAAATGCAACTACTGAGATGCTATGGTCTGCTCAACCTTCAGGAGACATATTGATGCACAGTTATTTAGGTCAATAAGTCCTTCTGAGCAGAAACCATCCTTATCCTTGAAACCAACTGTATGTGAAAAATGAGTAAAGGATGAAACCATGCATTCTAATGTACCTATTGCTGGATTTCTCAGAGGAGAGAAGAAATGGAGGGATGAGAGGAGGGAAGGAAAAAAGAGAGGAGCTAGACTCGTTCTAAGAGCGTTTTAGCCTCACTAATGCAGTTATAAACAATAAACCATTCTAATGGCTATATTGAAATATGACACCTCCCAAATCGGAACGTAATGGACTTTATTAAAATACAACAGAGGGCTTCCTTCAATATCAGGCCAGAATTTACACACAAACATGACATCTAAAATAAGGAACTGCGTATACATACATGTAGCTGCTAGAGGGTAGATTCAGGAACAGGAAAAGCTTTTCCACAAGCCAACATGCTGATGCCTTCCCAAGCTCTGAGCCCAACTATAAAAACGATTGGGATTTTTGCGGAGGCTATCTATAACAAAAGTCTTTTAATAAAACATTACAACATCTATATTTCATTGCTTCCCTTGTCTTCCTTCTGCTTCTGAAGGAGTGAAAGTTCCTGCTGTATAAACCAAGTGCATTGTAATATCAGGACAAGGTTTGATCAGATTGTATAAATTGTGGGAGCTCTGCAGAGATGTGTGGTAAAGGTTTCCTCTGAGTGTAAAAGTTCAGGTAGCTCATTCTTTAGAGAGATTTGAGGCAATGTTTGACAGTTATGTTCAATAATCACCATATTGCTTTCAGATATGATTCTGAGTAAAACATAGACTAGTGTTGGCGATACCAATCTGATACTTTTTGATAGAAAACCCAGTGTTTCTGGTAAATGCACAAAACAATTAAACTGCTATAATACTATGTGGCTGCAATAGAAAATTCTCTTGAAATTGTTAGTTAAATAAATACATGCCAACTATTTCACAGAATTGACAATATTTACATTAAAAATAATAATTGATCATTTACATCAGATCCAATGGTTTTTCAAATGAAACATTTTGCATTTAATAAACTGCTATTTTTTTAACCCTATATTCACTATATATGTTGTAAAATTTAACGACACCTAGAGTAGTTCATATAATTCACTTTAATTCTTTGGGAAATCTTATCTAAATCATGTCTCTCTGCCTGGGTAAGATAACCTCATTGATACAGAACATGTTACTCTAAGCTGACCACATGCGGTTATTTTTTGAAGCATGTGTTTATTTTGTAACTTATTTTATAACTGCTCTTACCAATACGAACTGCTCAAACAGCAACAGCATATAGTGTCGTTTAAAGCTCCACATAGTTGTGTGTTGGACCGTACCGGCCTAAAGCATTATAAGACTCCCCCTGAGATACACTATATTGCCAAAAGTATTTGCTCACCCATCCAAATTATTGGAATCAGGTGTTCCAATCACTTCAATGGCCACAGGTGTATAAATTCAAGCACCTAGGCATGCAGACTGTTTTTACAAACATTTGTGAAAGAATGGGTCGCTCTCAGGAGCTCAGTGAATTCCAGCGTGGAACTGTGATAGGATGCCACCTGTGCAACAAATCCAGTCGTGAAATTTCCTCGCTCCTAAATATTCCACAGTCAACTGTCAGCTGTACTATAAGAAAATGGAAGTGTTTGGGAACGACAGCAACTCAGCCACGAAGTGGTAGGCCACGTAAACTGACGGAGCGGGGTCAGCGGATGCTGACGCGCATAGTGCGAAGAGGTCGCCAACTTTCTGCAGAGTCAATCACTACAGACCTCCAAACTTCATGTAGCTCAAGAACAGTGCGCAGAGAGCTTCATGGAATGGGTTTCCATGGGCGAGCAGCTGCATCCAAGCCATACATCACCAAGTGCAATGCAAAGCGTCGGATGCGGTGGTGTAAAGCACGCCGCCACTGGACTCTAGAGCAGTGGAGACGCGTTCTCTGGAGTGACGAATCGCGCTTCTCCATCTGGCAATCTGATGGACGGGTCTGGGTTTGGCGGTTGCCAGGAGAACGGTACTTGTCTGACTGCATTGTGCCAAGTGTAAAGTTTGGTGGAGGGGGGATTATGGTGTGGGGTTGTTTTTCAGGAGCTGGGCTTGGCCCCTTAGTTCCAGTGAAAGGAACTCTGAATGCTTCAGCATACCAAGACATTTTGGACAATTCCATGCTCCCAACTTTGTGGGAACAGTTTGGAGCTGGCCCCTTCCTCTTCCAACATGACTGTGCACCAGTGCACAAAGCAAGGTCCATAAAGACATGGATGACAGAGTCTGGTGTGGATGAACTTGACTGGCCTGCACAGAGTCCTGACCTCAACCCGATAGAACACCTTTGGGATGAATTAGAGCGGAGACTGAGAGCCAGGCCTTCTCGTCCAACATCAGTGTGCGACCTCACAAATGCGCTTCTGGAAGAATGGTCAAAAATTCCCATAAACACACTCCTAAACCTTGTGGACAGCCTTCCCAGAAGAGTTGAAGCTGTTCTAGCTGCAAAGGGTGGACCGACGTCATATTGAACCCTATGGATTAGGAACGGGATGTCACTTAAGCTCATATGTGAGTCAAGGCAGGTGAGCAAATACTTTTGGCAATATAGTGTATCTGTCTTGCCTGTAGCAGCACCTTCTGCTCTCCTCTGTCCTCCTCACTTGAGGTGTATGATGAGGTTGTTTTGTTTCAACAACTTCTCTGTGCTTTCCAGCAAACATCGCAGGTCTATTTCATTATTCATGGAGAAAAATTAACGCCTCACAAGACTTATTTCATGATCTGCCGCTGTGTTTATATCTAACAGGGATGGACTGAGCAGCGTCATGACGCTGTGTTTAGATCTTCATACTGAAGCATTATGCACTTACCAGGTGGAAGAAAATTTAGTTCCCACCCAAGTGTGCATTTTGGCAATCGATATATATCGCCTTAATTGTTTGTAGAAAATTGATATTTGGATTTGAGATTTGCAACCAAGAATTATGGTATCTGAAGTTTTAATATTTTTGTATCAACACACACATAACTAGTATTTAATGGATAATACAGAAAAAAAGATTGGATCTCATATAACTGAGATCAATTCAGAAGTACACACATCCCCCCTGACAATGAAACAGACCATCAGCCACATTGTAGACATCTTGGACTAACTGCATTTTATGAAAATGCTACATATAACATTTTTATATAGATATTTTTATTCTTTATTTATTTATTTATTCTGCAAATGCTTTCAGTTTAATCTGCATGTCAGGCATATTCTGAGCTAAATTTGATTACAGTACCATAGTGCATATTCTCTACTCTTGATTGATTTATTTTAAGGACAAATATAACATCTCTGTCTCTCGTTAGCTCTCATCCACCATTTTATGAGGTTTAATATTCTATCCAGGCCATTTCAGTTTAAGAATCACAGAGTCAGTGAATGGAACAAAGTGAATTGTTGGCCGGGGCCCTTTGAGGCTTTATACTTGTTTGAAGCCTCTCTCTAGCCTAGCTGGGTTCAGAATACATTGTTCCGAGATGTGATCAAAGTTGGCAGCTATTGATCCCTCTTCAAGCCAGACACAAGACTTACTGAACATGTTAACAACTTTGGGATAAGTATTTAAATTGTACAGGTCCATATGAAAAAAAAGGAAAAACTCAAGGTAGAGTGATGTTGAATAAACCTGAAGTAACAATTTTGGACGTGTAAAGCATTGTAATAACTGAATATTATTGTGTTCAAGCTGGACTAAATCTATGCAGTCTGTCGGGTTTGTTCTGCTGAAATTGTTGCACTAGAAAGAGTTCCCCTTAGCTCACACCTACCTCTAGTAAGATAGCAAAGACAATGCTCTAATGCTGCAAAAAAGGAGGTTTCAAGCATGACACTTTTAAAGGGTTTGACGAGAGGCTAGAGAGAGATTTCTGCGAACTGAGTTGACTCCTCCAGATCAATAGCTTGTCTCTCTCTCTCTTACTTCAAGACAACTGGTGTGGCATTTGAACCAGATAAAGCAAGGCTTCCCCTCCACCTCACCTCTGAGAACAGTGCACTTCCTCCAAATCCCAGACGGTTGAAAAGGATACATATGAGTCCATTTAAATCCTTTTTAACTCTGGGCGATCAAAGAAAGAAAAAAAGGCTAGAGAAGAAAAAATACAGAAATAATCTTGAAAAGAGAGGTCCAGTCTAAGTATGTAAATATCCACTGATGCTTTAGGTAGCTTTGCCATATGCTCACAGGGTGGCTGTAAACACGTGTAGGAACCAGAAGGCACAGGTGCTTGTATTTATTTATATCAAAAGGAGATTATAAATCTGAAGCAAACTGGTTTACATGATGGGAAAAAAGAAAATATCTGGAAAGTTAGCTGCCAATTGTCAGATAACTGCAAAAGAACAGTTTGTATTATAATTTCATGTGCTGCATGAATTATATATTCAGCCTAATATAAGAATAAATCAGTTACCATAAGAATATGTAAGGACATATAGTGAAATGAATGAGAATGTATTTTTTCTAATCCTTCTACCAGTCATGTACCCTTAAGCAAGGCACTTCACTATTTATCTACTGCATTTAAACTTCTCATTCTTCAGCTGTAGATTATGTGGGTGCCTGGCAAAAGGACAAGGTTGAACTGGCACTTACCAAGTGTGGCATAGCTATTAGAGAGAACGCCTGCTCAGCTAACCTCGCATGAATAAAAGTATGGGGAAAAAAAAAGCTTAACAGTTCTACAACAGTTCATCATATTTCTAACCTGTGGTCAGCCAATTATCAGCCTCTTGCTGCATTACTGGACTTCTGACTGTGAACAAGGGCCCTCTTCTTCATTGCATGTCAACGTAGTCTTCCCCCTGGTCGCTGATGACATTGTAACACTAATTACGGCTAATTGTTCTATGCTGAATGGATTTAGTCACATTGCAAATGATACGGCATTGGTCAGTGTCACAATGTTTCCCCAGAAAAATTCTGCGGGGAATGGAAATTTGCACAAATGAATGTAATTAAGAAGCACATTCATTACATCTAATTGCATATGAGAACCCTCAAATTGAAAGTGAGATTGGACTCATATGAATAATTAATACTGCCAACTGTACTGACTACTGTAAGATTTTTCTTAGTGCACAATCATAAGCTGAGGTAATTGCGTGAATGACAGAATGCATACTTTTCTTTTTCTGTAAGCAGCATTTAACTTTATCGTCTACTCGATAAGAAATGTCTTTGCACTGGATGATTGCATAAAGACCATTAAAAATTCAGTGTGGGCTGAAATTATCAAAATGCTTTTTTTAATGCTGCATGGAGAGCTGGGGTAATGCCTATGAAATACATGTCCATGGTGGTGGTCTCAGTATATATAGTAAAGGGGAGAGTGTTTTCAAGGTATTATGAGATCGACCTGGTCATAATCACTAATGTTTACTCTAAGGTTGGATAACAGACTAACAGGTCCTGAACCTTAGATTCAGGAGGTGCATCCTTTGGCGCTCATACTTTCTGTGGACCAGATCTGTATTCTCTTTTCGATGTGCTAACAGAGTCATGAAACTTGTTTTTCAAAGCCACATTTGTGCTTTTATTCTGGAGTAGGCCCAGTAAGAATAAAAGACCCGCCTCCAGGTTTTTGTCTTAAGTAGAACAGTTGGTCTAACTTGATGTCTCATTCACAAGTTATCCTGAAATAGGGAAAGAAATGGAAAAAATTAGTTGGAGCCTTGTTTTTATTCTTGTTTTATGCAGCAATTGTGAGGTCTTAAATTAAACCTACCCATTCCCTGGTTTCTTTATTTCTAACGCGTAAATAACAAGAAGAATGGAAAGGGCTAAAGCAAGGCTCAGTTTGAGAGATATGGCAAGTAGGTTTCTTGAGTTAGCTCAAGGTAGAGCAATTGCTCCCATGCATGAAAGATGGGAGATGAGATGGTCTAGTAATCGGAGTTCCCTCACATAAAGCCCCACTTTAGAGGTTTTAAAGGCACATCCCACTGGGAGTAAAGTCCCAATATAAACCTATAAAAAGCTGGTGGAGCTACATTTCTGGACATGAAACGACTACACACAGAAGAGCTGAAGTGTGATGCCTCAAAGTTCATCATTACACGGATAAAAATTATTTTCCAACGACTGATTACAATCTGTTAGTTTATAAACTTGTATTTTTTTTGTAAAGTCCTCAGATTTCCAATGCATCAACGACAACATTTAAAACTTTAATCTCATTATACTTGCAGTACTTAAAAAGGATTGGCTTATTTTAATAGCAGATTAGAACTCAGACAGACAAGGTGGTCATTTGATAACCATATGTTACAGATTAACATAACGGCACTATGCAGTATGGCTTTCCTCATGTGTCTTTGGGAGAGTAATGCATCACATCAGAACTGGTTTTAGTGATTTGCTGTAAGTGGGCAGAAGCACAAGCTTCTAAATCCCCCAAACTCAGAAAACTGGAGAAACAAATGTGTATTACAAATCATCAACAGTAAAAATCTCTATTGTTAGAAAAATGTAGAGGATTTAGATCCAGGGATTTGCTCCCACTTTGGTAGACTTTGTCTAAAGGCTTAAAAGTGATTGCTGTTTTCTACATGGTGATTTGTATCCTTCTTTTTATGGCTGAATTTCAAAATTACTGGTATGGCATTTACTAAGCAGCAAAAGTAAAAGAACAGTTTAACAAAAACAAGTATGTAATGTTTATTTTTATAACACCTTTCACAGACATAGCGGTCGCAAAGTGCTTTACAAAATTACAAAATTACAGTCACAAAGGACATTGTCATAAAACAACCCTTAATCTACTACTATTAAAATGCTTTCTTTAACAAATAGGTTTTATGTTAGCTCATAAAAACATCAACAGAATCAAGTAAGCGCAAGTAAAGCGGGAGATTGTTCAAGAGCGTTGGCACAACCGCTTGAAAGGAGCGATCTCCCCTGGTCCTGTAACGAGTACGAGGGACATGAGCAGGTTCCGGTCCTCAGACCTCAGCCTCCGAGAGGGGGAATAAGGACACAACAGGTCTCTAATGTAGGAGGGAGCCTTCCGTTAAAAGGCCCTGAAGGTCGGCACCAGGATTTTAAAGTGGTACCAAAAAGAGACTGGGATGCAATGAAGAACTTTTAGAATCACCGTAATATGAGCGCTTCTATTTGTACAAGTCAGTAACCTCGCCGCAGAGTTCTGAACCTACTGAAGACGAGACAACTGCTTTTTGTTTAGAGATGAGAATAGACTGTTACAGTAGTCTAAAGGGGAAGACATAAAGGCGTGGATAATCATTTCAAGATCATCTCTGGACACAATTGTTGTAAGTTTTGAGATTTTCCTCAGTTGGTAAAAACAGTTCCTTGTTAACAGTTTTGAGTGGTGCTCTAAGGACAATGTTTTGTCAAAGATAACGCCAAAGTTTCTAAGGCTTGGTTTAGCAGATAAACTCAAGTCGCCGAGATACTGGTGGATATCTGGAATAGCTTCATCCGGGGCAATCACCAACACCTCTGTTTTATCTGAGGCAGAGATGCCTGATGCCTGTTGTTGCTAATAAGCAACAAACCGCTTGTATTACACTGCAAAAAATATAAATCTAAGTAAGTCAATTTTTGCCATTGGAAAAAGATAATGTACATTTAAAATATGTAAAAAGAAATACTGCAGTCTCTTATTTGAAGTGCATAATATATAATTATCTTATTTTAAGGATAAAAATGCTCATTCCATTGGCAGATCATCTTATTTTCCTACTCATAGTAAGGGTAAATACAATTATTTTAAGACATTTTTACTCATTTTGAGAACATTTTTGCAGTCTTGGTAAACAGCCTCCATAGCGTTTTTACATCACCCCAGTGCTAGTTATAGTGTATGTAATTATGTACAGTTAGAACTGCTGTTACAAAATATATTTTTACCTTCATTTCTATTTAATTAGTAACATTAACAATTTTAATTTGGTATCTTATTGAAGGGAACAACACGCATACAATGTATTATTCTATGTACATGTATATCAATTTAGGCTTCAAGGGGTTAACTAGGGCAGTTTCTGTGGAGTGATGCTTGTGGAAGCCAGACTAAAAAGTGTAAAAAATGTTGTATTTCTTCAGGAAGGGTACCAACTGATCAGATACCACCTTCTTTAGATAAAACGGGAAGTTTTGAAATGGGCCTGAAGTTTTTTAAATCTGTAGGGTGCAGATTAGGTGTTTTGAGAAGTGGTTCCACAATGCCACGTTTAAGAGAACTGGGATAAACACCAGTTTGGTAAACCAGGGGCCAGTGACATCAAATATTTTTTTCTAAAAGCTTACAGTGCAGAACACCAGATGCACAGAAAGAAGGCTTCATTCTGGTTACCAGAGCTAAGAAAACAAACACACACCACAGGTGGCTTAATGTATTCAAGGATGAAAATGTTTTAGCTTTGCTGGGTCAAGCATTATTGTTAATATCCATGCAATGTGCTCTTTTCAATCGAAGAAAATATGTTTTTAAAACCAATAGAGTCCAACACGAAAAATCAAGAGTATGACTCATGTTATTAAACAGATATAGAGTAAACAAAAGCAACACTGTTATATGATCAGGATCATATACATAAAAGCATTTATGATTTATGTTCATAATGTAAAGCTCCAAATTTGCCAAAAAGTCAGATACTATTTATCCAAATTTAGATGATTTAAAATGTTAATGTCATAAAGGGTGTTTAATAAATGCAATGAGACTTGATGCAAATGACGCTAATCTATTTGCCCGGACAGAGATGGGGCGATTAAACCCTTAGAAACAAAATGTGACAAGAAAAGGCGACGGCACAAGAGTGATGGCGGGGTCTCAAAGTAAGCCTGGAGGGGGAGGCAAGAATCCATAAAACGAACAGCCGCCTAGCTCATAAATAATAGAAACATAAAATGTCACATGAACTTTATTTCAAGAGAAGGTGGTCTAATAAAGATGCAGGTTTAAAAGGAGTTGAGAAATTCATTGTCATAAGACGGCCACATGGCTTGCCTTTGGCACAGACAATTATTCAGTGCAAGTTGACATTCGGATTAAAGCTGTACCTTTACAAAACAATTCAACTTAGAACTGCTGAAATTCTCTCATCCTACCACTCTAACCTCACATTCATATTTCTTTTAGTTCACTTTCCACCCTCTTTCTTTTATTTTTTTTTTCCTCTGGTTCTTCCTGCTTTACAAATTGAGACAATATGATAAGAAATTGCAGCTGCCATGCCATTCTGGTGCTCATTGATAAAACCATATCTAATCCATCTTAGCCCTCCTTCTGTCACCAAACGCACTCATCTCCGAGACCGTCAATGCACACGAGAGCCGTCTCCACTTTGATCTCAGCAGAAAAGTCAAGAGTTTATCTGACTTTACTTGTGGAAGACGGAAAACTAAGCTGGGCAAGTCATATGACTTTGTCTCGGAATGATGCAAAAAATGTCAGTATAATCACAGTATTCAGTTGATTTTGAAGGCAAATCTAGCTGGAGTGGAATCCTCATAGAGAGAAATGAAAACGAGATCTTTTATTCTTGTAAAGTCTCGTAAATAATCTAAGGTCTAAATGATGTAACATTCTAATAAATTAAATGACAATACAGTGTGTAGGAATATATCAAACTCATATCTTGATGGCCTTTAAATACTACATTTAAATGTGATGAGATCATATCTTCAGAAAAAAAGGTTTTATCTGAATAAACGACATCAAACCTACACCTACAATTGTAAACCTGGGATAACAGAGGATAAGTAGAAGCTTTGTGGTCTAATAAGAAAAAACAGCTGTACTGGTATCCAATTACTGACATTAGACTTTTCACTGCATTGACTTTAAGTTGCCTCTTAGAGAAGAATTACACAAACATTTATCACACTAGCATACTCTTTACCTAAAAAACTAATGCACTTCAGCAAACACTGGCCCGGGGGGGGGTGGATAATAAGTGTATTTTTGAGTTGTTTTATGACGTATTACTTGTTTATTTCACTGAATACTAATGAATTGTTGAATAATTGCATCAGCGTGAGTAATTCACATACATGAATCACTGCTGTTAACACTGCAAATGCATTAAAGAGCACAGCTTGGGAGGAAGTGGCTTGATCTAAGAATGTATGTTTGAGTGCTTTTATATATATTTCTTTGCAGAGGTATAACTGCATAGAAATATGGAATAAGTTCAGGTTTAAGAAGCAATTCCTCAAGGGAAAACAATCTACTACTGGGAAAGGCCACTGTAAGAAAATTATGAGATGGGTCACACTGACACTCCAGCCTCGGAAATGCCAGGCTAGCTACTTGGGAGAGACCAAGGTCTCTCTCACATTCTACAGTGACACAGTGACTTGACTACATGTGGGTGTATGCTAAGATATGTTTATCACTGCCAAGTGGTACATATTATATATGTAGTGGCAACAGAAGGCATGCGCACTACTGAGCCCCTGCCCTGTCTGTAGGATGTGGTGCAAGGTAACTTGAAGAAAATAAAATCTGCTTCACTTGGACTGAAATATCCATTTTGAACGGAGAGCTGAGAAGGTGGCACTCAGAATAACCTTGTTCATTCTTTGGTGAGGCAAAATAATTTCAGCAATATCGCTGCTGATAAATAGACTTTGGATCTTCAATACCAATGGTGGAAAACTTCTTTCCTCCCCTCCAGCAAGTTTCTTGAACAGGGATAAAAAAAAGAGGGAAAGTACTGTATATGCATGAGGAAGAAGTTGACGCTTTTTATGGGGAACATCGCTGGGCAGTAAGCCATGCAGTGACAGCTGTCTTGTGAATCATTTACGAAAATCTCAGCAACAAAGTTCCCACCTCAGGGGTACATTTCACAGCATTCATTACAGAGCTGTGCTCTCAGAATTTACAAAAATCCACTCTACAAAATTTATTTTCTTCATTAACTGTAGCATTGTGCTAATTAACCCCTTTGTTTTTGTATTTCAAATCAGCGGATTGTGTTTTGTTACGTTTTATAAAAGAAGTGTTACAGAGAAGACACAGAACACTAGTTTAATAAAAATATAAATAAAAGCAAATGTCGGTACCGCTGTAGAATAATTTACTCCAGTTTGTGCCTCTTTATTTTATATATTGTGGTAAATATTGCACTTTTCATTGGTCTGAAGTGGTCATTCTTCTATGAAAGCATTGAAAAGGCTGTGCTGTGGGGTTTTATAAACGGAGTAGCAGTCTAAGGATTCTCAGTGTGTTGTATGAAATCTGCTCAGTGTAGAATTATCCATCCAACCTTTTACCATTTTAATTATTCAACATTCTTAACCATATAGACATGCACTGTGCAAGCTCGTTAAAACACAGGAACAGTCCTTTAATCTAGTAGAAAATAACAAGCTGCATATGAGAAAGCAATTTAAAGATTACAGTCACCTGTGTTATTAAGTAATATTTCATTGCAGTGCTAACGCAATGTGCATCAAAGGGAAGCGCATACTGTATTTGCATTATGGAAATGATAAGTAGTTCAACCTATATCAATAGAAAAACTAATCGGTCAGAAACAGACATATAATTATTCTTGCCTAGTAGATCTTTGATACATAAAGCCCCACAACCAATATGCAAAATCACCTGTTTTGAACACTGAAAATGCACCATAAAAAATATGTCTAATATGTTTTAGGTGTTTTAAAAGAATCTTTTTTCAAAACAGTTTTATCATAATCACATTAAGAGCCTTAAGAGTTAAACATCGGTACTATCTAAAAAACCAATATGGTCATTTTAAAATCAAGTTATATCTCTTTAAATAAAAAAAAAAAAACAAATAAAAAGTTTTCTTACTGTCTTAACATTGCAAAAGGTCACTACTCACTAGATTCAGGGTCTGAATTTCCGTCTCCCTCGGTGCGACTGTTTGGTGACGTTTGCTCATAGTATTCTTCTCGGGGGAAGCTCAAGGGGAGAGGCTGGGTGGCGCTGGCTGTGCTGCTGGGATCCGCGTCCCCCAGCCCGCTGTCACTGCAACTTTCCTGGGATCCATCTGGAAGATGGAAGGTCACACGGCGCTGGGTCTGTGGGAGATGAACAGATAACAAGTGTTTTCAAGCACAAGCAAGAGATGCAAGAAACAAAGTCAGACAAAATTAACAGCAATGTTTTTGTGGTTAGTGAATAATGAAGTAAAGAATAAAAAAACAAAAACACTAAGACAGCACAGGGACTATTTTTTTTCAGAGACACCAAGTGTTTATGTTAAAGATCAGTTCTGTTCATTTTTAATCTTTGCCACTTTTTCTTTTTGAAGTTTGCTATAACTGTACGCCCCAAATATTTGTTTTATTTGATTATAATAATTATTGGGTACGTAACAGAAGCATTTGCATCACAAAATGTGAAAATGACCATGTGTCATTTTTTTTTACCAACATCAACTGATGGCTTAAAGTAATTACCAGTAATCACAGTCTGCCATAATTTGTCATCATTCATAACATTCAATTGATTTAAAAAAGGAACAGAAACATTTAATTAAAATAAAATGTCATTGAAAATCTTTCATAATGATTTTTGTATTTTTTTCCCCCTATAATTCATCAAAAAAAAAATTAACTACACAGTAAATTAAATTTATAGACAGGAGTTTATGTTTTGAGCGCCAAGCGGATGTAGAGTAGGAGGCTATGAAAGGTAGCTACAAAAGGGGATAGAAATTAGCAAATAAGTTAATGCTCTGAACTGTCAACGATAATTGTTTGTTTAAGTTGGTTAAGTTCTAGGCATGAAATTCCAAGGCAGAATATTGAAGGTAGAAATAGATTGCACAAATTGAAAGACAATTCTAGGCTTTAATAAATTCTCTAAAAGCACATTTACATTTTTCTATCCCACTTTCTTAACCTGCTATCACTAACTCATCTTGCCATAAATTTTAGTGCATCTAAGAATATATTTATATTATGTGTCTAAAATGAGGAGAATGTGAAGAACCTAAGTAGCTTTAGTAAACTGTACATACTTTCTCGTGTATGAAGCAAGCGTGGCGTTTTTGATGCGCCCCAATTTTACATACTGCATGGGTATTGGGATGAAGGGTGGAATTAACTAAACTTCTGTGGGTTGGAGATATGCTTGAAAAAAAATTCTAGGAGTTAATCAGATTAAGCAATTGATTTTTTTGACTGTCCAAATAAAAAAAATAAAAAAAAAGCATGACAGTTTTTTCTAAATTGCATATTATATATCCTATGTTGAAATTTAAGGTATTTGATAAACATGTATTTATGTTTTGGAATCTATTAATTAAATATATCAATAAATTGTTGATGAAATGGATAAATCTAATATTTTATTTTTAAGAGTAATTTAATAATTACAAACTGCTTGTATGAAAACAGTTTCCAATTTTTCCATCACAAGGTCAGAGCTGTGTGTTAGATCAGTGATATTGGACACACTTGCAGATATAATAGTACAAAAATAAACTAAATAATGAAGGTAAAAAAAAAAAAATAAATAACTTTTGAAAAATCCAATAATTTTTTGTCAAAATGGCATTGGAGAATATATAAATAATACATTAGACTCTTCTTTTGTAAAGGGGTTAGAATGGAAACCTCACAGCATGATCTCCCAAGCTAAAAAAGAGGGAGAAATCTCCTCTGGCGAGGAACATTGTTGTTCAATATTTCAAAATGTAATATCTGAAAGTGTTGAGCACTGCAGTCGAAATTCTGCTCACTTCTGTTCCACTAAGGAGAATAAAGAAACAACAGAGGTAGCTTATCTCAAAACAATGCCACATTATTCTAAAACTATCAGCATATTTCTTATCACTGGAACTTGGTGAGAGAAAAAAAAAAGTGTTTTGAGCTGGTAGTTATTTTTCTTCTCTATCCCTGTGTGTGTGCCGGGATCTGTTTGTGTGGTCTGTGTGTGTGTTAAAAGACCATCTTAAAAGCACCAGTATGTCTCTAAACCAATATAATTATCAATTCAAAGAGTAACCCATGACCTCAGTTTCTGCTTTGTTGACTTTTTTGTGTTTTATTTGGAAAAAATAGAAAAAGAAAAACTGACTGGCCCATTTACTGGTCACTGGAAAGAAACATACTTACGGATTATAGAAAAAAAAACATTTAATAGAGCTAATTCATCACTTCATACAGATACATTTCATAATTTCTTCAAACAAAGAATATTAACATCATTATGAAGGGTGGTAGAAATGCTTGTTGATCCACGGATGCATACATATAGAATATATTAAGTGCCTAAATGTATTAAGAATAGCATGATTAACACTGCATCCATCATCGTCCCCTGCTCCAACGCTGAAATATGACCAAACTTTATCTTGTCATTAAGGACACTAATTGAGAGAAATTGAGAGAGCGACCTCATAACCCAGAACTGCTTCTGGTCTATTGAGTGTATTGAATTACTTTCCAGCTAATAAAGTAACTGTAGGACTTATAATTGAAGACCTCTCTGATACTCTTCCTGAGAATAGATGGGATGTGTGTTAACAGGTTGAACCATGTCCTAATTTCTTCTGCTCACCCAAGTGAGGCACAAAGGAAGTAAAAAAAAAAAAAGGATGAAGGCCTACGCATATAGGCTGAGGGTTTGATTTTGAAAAGTTGTTGCGATCACATGAATGTGTGCGTTATCGTGTGTTGTGAGGGACCCTTTGATTTCTCCAAAGGTTTCCAGAGGTTCATGTTGTGACCTTTCTTTGGAGCAAGAAAAAAACAACAACTAGAAAAAGGTCCTGCATGTGGCGATGTGTGATAAGATTTGGGGGATTCTTACAGTGAATGAATCACACAGTTGCAGTTATTGATACTGATATTATAAATTCAGGCAGAAACAGCACTAAATACTTTAACTTCAATGAAAATGTGTCAAAGAAATGTTTAAAATTAACTTTTTGTCACCTTTCATTCAAACACTTAAACATCATTTAAAAAATTGATTTTCATGTATTATTTTTTATTAAAATAAATCATCTACATAAAAATCAGCAGTGTTTACTCTTACAAACTTTGGAGGGAAATTTATAATTGCACTTTTCTCTGCAATTTTATCTCAAATTAAATAAACAGCATCCTAGGTTTGAATACTTTTAAGTTCTGCCTTTGACTTTTTCTTTATATTTACTTTGTTGTTCTAATCTACGGCATTACGGCATAGATTTCACTTCATAAGGATTATTTACTATATACCTTTTAATTTTCCCTCAGTTATGAGAAGCTTCATTTTTTTTCTACTGAAAAATGCTGCCTACACAATTTTTAATTGAAAAATATGTTTCTGCTAAATGTTCACAGTTTTTTTAACAAACAACATTTTTCCATTTAGGGCACAATTTCATTAGAGCATCTTCTTAAATATGTATCCTCTACATGGCTGATGGTCAGTTTTAAACATATCTTATTACAACTTTATGGGCAGGAAAAAGCTAATTAACTTCATACTAGATCTAGTCTTAAGTACAGCTAATATGCTTTACATATAATACAAATATTGGTTTACGCATATGCCTCTGGTTATGAGGATACCATAAAATGTGATTTGATGTGAGTTATGTTTAGTGTGAACTAAACATGATCCATGAGCAATGATGCAGTGTGAAACTGCAAAGGATTTGGCTGATAAAGAAAATAAAGCTGTCTAAATGTGAGTTAGATTATGCAATAAAGAAAAAAAATACATTCAAGCAGGCTTACTTATATCTTTTACAAATCATAAACACAGCATAAATAAAACAACATTGATAAAGTAATCATCATGTTGATATTGTGTGTTATTTCTTAGATGCCTTATGTCAGTAGTTCGCTTTATATCTCAATTACTGTAACACTAATTGCAGAAATAATAGGGAAATTAATGATATCTGACTGACAGCAAAAACACAACTTATATATTATTTTCAACAACTTGCTATAAATTCAGGCATTAAGCCCTTGTTTGAGGTTTTCTACTTGTCACTCTTTAATAAAGGCCAGATTTACCCTGAATTGTCTGACATGTGGAACTATTGGACTTTATTTGACAGTAGACAAACAAGAAAGGAGATGAAGAAGCAGGGGAAGCAATGCAGGAAAGGTCTTCAGATGGGGATTTAAACCCCGTGACAGCTAGGATTGAGTAAGCCTCCCGTATATGTGATGTGGACTTTACCCCTGCACCGCTGCCAAGGCCTTCATTGAAAAGCTATATTTATTTATTCAGAGATCCAATTACACAAGAAGACTTTATTTTGTAAATGAAAAACTGACTTTTAAAGAAAATGCATTTCACTGGATTTAATTTACAGGGATCCCATAGATGGATAATAAAAGCACAATGTAAATCCATTTTAATTTAAATTTGTGAATAACAGATTATTATATTTCATTCCTTTATTCTCTATAAAGAACTGTACACATAAGACTTCATCCAACATCATTCCAAATTCAGTTTATTCTTTGGTTATTGCATTCATGGTTACTGCATTTAACATGTATTTTATGTTTGTTTAAAGTGATAAGGGATCTTTAAATGCAAATACAACTGGTTTAAAAATAACTATTTTTTTCATTGCTATAGCAACAAAAGCAATAAAGAAGTCCTGAATTAAAAACATCATTAACACAGAGTTCAGCAGCAGGATATGTGTCTGTGCTCACAGATTCTTCCCCTTGGCCACTACAGGCGCACTGATAAAGCACATATTGTTTCTCTATACAAAGAGGCCAGTGAAACAGGTGAGTGGAAGATTAAAATAAAATCAGGCTCTAATGAAGGGCAGGCTGCCAAGAACCAAGCAAAGAGCTTCATTTGAAAACTATCAGAGAGGGTTGACTAACCTAAATCCACACACTTAGCAGCCTGAAAGCACAACTGAGCACTTCTCAAAGCACTTCTCTTATGTTGAAACAGCCAGCTAAATATTCTATTTACTTGTTTCATCAAGATCCTGAGGCTACAAGTCTCTTTCTGTGGAGGTGCTGGTAAGAGAATAAGACATAAGAAAAATAACAGAGGAAGAAAGGGCAAGCAATGAAACAAGCTGGCTTTCAACTAACAACTCTGAAACAAATCCTTTAGGTTGAGCTGTTTCAGTTCGAAAATGAGGAAGAAATTGTATTTTTTCTCTTTTATCTGCCTTAAATTATATGTGACCAGCATGAAAAGATTTAAGGACTCTTTAAAATGTATCTATTCTTTTCTCGATTTTACATATCATTTTATAAGACAAAAACAGAGCCAGATACCTCACTGGCAAGTTACACAGCACTCAGTGCCATGTTTGCAAAAGCTTTCAAGTAGTCTAAATATCTTCTTGTTCTAGGCTTTGGCAGCAGTTTCTGAAATTGCTGCTGGATGCACGCTAAAACATTGCCCAGGTTCCAGCAAAAGAAAGAGCCCACTACAGAGCGCTGGCAACACCACAAGGAAAGATGACTCTGACTTCACGTGATTGCAATTATTAAAAAAGAAAAAAAAAAAAATGCTCCAACAATGACATCCAGAATCTATTAGAACAAACAGCTGCGTGTGACAATTAGGACATAATCACTTTGCGTAAAGGGAGTGTCTACTGTTTTTCCTCAGACTGCTGTTTATTCAAGCCCATTCAAGCTGACACCAGATGTGAAGAAAAGCCTAATATACTTTGATGATGTGCTCAATACCAAGTCTTTCAGAGCCACAACATTAATTAGTATCAAATACAATTATTGAGTGTTGAATAAATAAAAGTTTTGCTCCTTGTGGTAATGATTGATGTGAATAAAACATTAAGACAAACAAAGCAGAGCAAAACAAACAGCCAGGAGTCAAGGTAAGGGTTTTGTCAAGCATGATCACTTATTTAGAGAAGCTGCCAGAAATCCATAAAGCAAAGACAAGCTGCAGTAAGAGATATCAAGACCAAACAAAGCCCTTTGAGTCAGAGAAAGCACTGCCTTTAGAAGTATGTACACAGAGATAAAATAAACAGCAGAGATTCACGCCAATTTCTAGCGTGTAACATGCCAGAAAATCCGACCCCCCTCTATCCAACCTCCTGTAACCACACAGACAGGACAGGATTCACAGGTTACTAGATTACGAATCCGTTGCATCGAGATAGAGGACTAGAGGCTAAGTGCCTGCCACCTTGTCCTTTTCTGGACCACAGATCTTTGAGTTTTATTATACTACGCACTTTACCTTGACTATCACTCTCTCCAAACAGCAAAGAACTCGGTGTGGCACGGAAAAGGACTTGGCTGACAACCACCTTACTTTGAGTGATAAACAGGGACCACTTAGAAGTGAATCAGGGGAGATTGGCTCTGCCATTTCAGATAAGGATCACCTCGCGGGCACACCTAGACCTGCATAAATCTGCTCATGGGGGATGGTGATTTGTTATATCACACATGTAGAGAGAAGAAGATGGGAAAAGGGGTAAATATAAAAAAAATACTGAAGCGTTTTGTCTATTCTTTGATGTCAAGAATGCGTATCTTTACAATTGGCTGGCAGATTACAGTTTTTGGGAGCAGAATTTTGTTTTATGGCGCTGTGCAATTGCAGCCCAATATGTGTAAGGAGATTTGCATCTACGCTTGTGATGGTGATTTAGCAGGAACATTAGTGAAGGAGGTGATTCTGACAAGGGCCTTGAGAGATTGGTGGGTGATTTGTAACAAATCAAATAAATTTTCATCCATTTACTCTGCTATTGACTTTTCTGCTATGACAATCTGCTCTGTCACTTAGACAAAAAAGAAAGTAAAATTCCAATAAGAAGAAAAACAAGTCTAATATAAAGAAATTGAACTGCATTTTCATATGAACAGGTACGTAGGTTTGTAGCTCAAAAACTAACATAATAATTTACTGGAATTTTATGAGATGTAAACAAAAGTCTTTCATACTAGATGTGATGTGGGAATAAATATAATTAGCTCTGGAATTAGGCTTAGATTCTTTTTTTTTTGTTTGGAATGTGAAGATTTTTTCCAGACTTTATTATTTTTTTTTTCTTTTTGTAAGGATTAACATGTATTTAGTACTGTCAATCACTCCTTTCACCAGCTTGCCTTCCTCCGCAAAGTAAATTTTCCCCAATTCATGGGTGTTTCACAACAATGTTTTGCTATGGGGACTGTGTGTACAAGATAGTGTGCTGTTAGTTCCTGGATGTTTACCTAAATGTCCAGTTTGGTCTCAACTTAGCAAAATAGCCACTTTTATATGTTTTCGGTTCCTTCTAGATGGTTTGTAGTAAATTGTAAATGACGATTCAAACTATTTCCTTTCAACAATAACTTTCTTCCTGAAATTGTTCAGTAAAGACCCGTTTTGTACTTACCAAATAATTTTTCTATTGACAGAGTCTCCCATCCTGGCTGTAGATTTCTTTAGCTTCTACAAAGTTACTATCAGACTGTTAGTCATTTCCTGACTTAAATGGACAACAGCATCATAGTGAGTTTGCAGTTGTGGCAGGATGTTTTCCACTTTCAAATGATTTTACCGTCTAACACGCCCCTTAAAAAGTTAAATTAATATTCTTTGAAGGTGTAACCCTGCATTAACTTCTTCACAACTATCCCTGACCTGTCTAGTGAAATGTTTTATGTGCAAAAACCTTTCATAACAAATCCCAGATTCCCAGAACTGTTGCATTTATATCGCAATCAAATAAAACACAGATCTATTTTAGTTAAAAATAGATTGTTTTAATGCAACTATATTTGATAGCATCAGAGGAAAATCAGGCTGAATATAAATGCTCACCAATCCCTTTATAAACTATGTAGATCTACTAATTTCCTTCCGCTATGCTTTGTTGCTGTATCAGATAAAAACTAACAAAAATGGATGTTTGAGTTTGTTGTTGTATGAGATAGGATTTGAAAAGATACCAGGTAATTACCTTTTTTTTCTGTCCTATTTGCGATGAAAATGGTGTTATTAACCACGAGTAATAGTACAAAGAATACACCAAAGGGTCTGATTAAAAGATGTCCCAACACAATCAGGGTAAATGATAGTTTGATAAGCTGTACACATAAAGATGTATGATGTCTGAATACCAAAACTATTTCTTCCACTCCTAGATGAGCTGTAAATGTTTCTTATTTTTTGAGATAATAATATAGGAAAAAATGTTTCTTCAGCTCCTACATACAATTTTAGTTTGTTAATGCATTGCTTGAAACAAATTACCCAAATGTTATCAATCTTATCCATAAAATACATCATTATAACACTTACTCAAATCAGCTGGGGATTGCATTACCCATTTCATGCAAGAAATATTATATATGAAATTTGATAATGGGATGTATGTCCCGTAATTGTTAAGAGCCTTCCCTAATCTACAGTATCTCTTGAAGAAGTTCAATTTTGTTTAGAGTGCAATCTGTATACTGTGTCTTCTTTAAAACTATGGCTTAAGTTCAAAGTCAAAGTAAGACTTTCTTTATTTCTCTCTTTTTAAGAAAGTGTGTAAAATGTCAGAAAAATAAGGAATCCCCCAAAAATAGGACTTAGTCGTTTGGCTTTATAAAATCAATATTGGGAGAGGAAACACTAGAGGTCTTTTCCACAAAACCAAGACAAGGGATTATGGGGCTGATCTTCAAAGGTTCCAGTTAAGAGGCACTAAATTGCATGTGTAGTTTTTTATTGTTTTATTTTTTTTTTGGTATTATCGATAAGTTAATGCTTATAGGTTGTAGGTTACCTACAAAGATTGGTGCACAAACGTTCAGACCTGTAAACCATTTTGGTTCAGCTTAATAAAATGAGCAGATTGCATTTGTCACTGACATTAGAAGAAAGATTAGGTTGATTATTCATAGTGCAGCTAAAATATGTAGCATCTTAAAGTGCTACAAACGATAGTAACGCAAAATTAAATTATGAAAAAAGACTAAAATAAACATAAAACATGATAATGTTTTTTTTTTTTTGGTATGTTGATTGACAGCAAAGGCAGATTATGCAATAAACATCTAAATTTTTCTCGACCATCTCCTTTCAACAGCACCATGACAAGATATACTGCAAAAAAGTTAGCTAAGCAAATAATAACACAAATTTCTGCAAAATTGCAAACATTTTTTCTTAAATTCTATGCCGTCCTGCTACATTAAGCTGTGTAGGCCCACATAGACCTTTTTTCCATCATAATATTACTTGAATGTTGTTATTTCTGATGGTCTTTACATATTTAAATAAACACCAAATGGCCATCCAACCTCTGGCATTGTAACAAAGCCTCCATTGTGGGTATAATTACTGAAGATATTTTTGCTTGCAGTTTGCACCTGACTTTCAGAAGTTAAGTTTCAAACTTTGAAAATTGCATTGTGCATGAGCGGTTTACATACAGTATGCAAGTCCTCCACAGATCATTTTTGCACAATTTGGTCCTTAAGAGTTTCTTTCAGTTTCTAACAGGATTGATGTGGGCAGCCGCCTAAGGCAGGTTGCCCAGGGCGGCAGGAGCTCCCCCATTCTTCAACTTTTACATAATATTCTGCATTTACGTTATTGTTTGCTGAATCAACCTCTTGAAGTAAACTGCAGATCTGCTTTTAGCTTCACTACTTGCACCTGGCTTGAGGTGTGGATCCTGGCTTGGTCTTCGTTGAATTGATGAACCCAGGAACCATTCATAAGTGGTGTCTTGCTTTATTGCTTATTGTTTAATTGTTTAATTTAGATTTTGTGTAATAGGCCCCAGGGCTTCAATTAATAGTGTAATTGTTGTAAACAGCATTCACAGTCCATCTTAGGAAGGGTTTTCAAGCCTCCTCTTTGAATGTCTCTCTTTGTTAGATATTCAGAAAAGATTGTAGACAAATAACTTAAAAGTTCTAAATGTATTTATTTAAGGATGACATCAGCAGTCAGTATCTTACCTGCAGTAGATAGTTGTTTGAAAAATCCCAGTTTGAAGAATGATTTCTGATATTTCTCACCAGATAGTCAAGCTAAAGGCAAATTAGAGCAGGGTTAGTCAAGAGTCCTAATTTTTGCTATCTTAAAAAACAATATGTAGAAGAAAACAAAAAAACACTCTATTCTTAAAGATTACATGTGTTATCACATGTAGTTCCATAAATGCTGCTTTTTATACTGTACTCATATTACAATAGTTCATATTGCATAAAGCACTACGGTTACTTATTTCTGTAGATGGGAAAAGTTTCACTATCTTATTGAATTGTAAATAGTGTAAAACTGAAAAGGATTTGATGTTTTGGCAGAAGACATTTTACGAGCTCAATATTTAATAAAATAGCCTGCAATCATTATCTTAAGAAAATTTGCTACATTAAAGCAAAGCAGAAATCAGGTTATCCTGTTATTTCTGAAAAACCCTGTTTTGGAACAAAGTTCACTCTGATTCCGAGATCAGCTTTTGTGAGATGATGAAGATCTTCAGCAAGTAAGATATTGACTGCTTATTCAGGGTTTGCTTTTTTATATATATCGTCAGATTCCAAATATGCCATGTAATTTATTTTTACCTCTTGTAAATGTTAGAGTACAAACAACTTCAATCCAGATTTCCTGTTTCAAGTATAGCGCATTTCAACTCTGCAAGACAACATCATATCTGAGCAGTTAAAGGGAATTTTCTCTTGATGTTATTAAAAGATGTTTATTGGATGAAATAAAAAAAAACTCAGAGGATATGTTTGGGATATTAGCACTATCAAATGAAAGAAAGAATCTGATAAATGTTGGTTAATAATAATTAATGTACTTTAGACATTGCAGTATTTAGTATTTAAGTATTGTGTATCAGTATTGTGATGTCACATGTTTTCTGGATACTGTGCTGTCATAAAGTTTATGTTTACAGCATATATTTAAGGGAGGGATGGATGGATGTATGGATGTATGTATGTAAGTATGTATATATGTATGTATGTATGTATGTATGTATGTATGTATGTATGTATGTATGTATGTATGTATGTATGTATGTATGTATGTATGTATGTATGTATGTATGTATGTATGTATGTATGTATGTATGTATGTATGTATGTATGTATGTATGTATGTATGTATGTATGTATGGATGGATGGATGGATGGATGGATGGATGGATGGATGGATGGATGGATGATGAACAAACATGTATAGTTTGACACTTTCACAATGTCATATAACACAGATTAAGCACAAATAACAGTAAAATACATTATATTTATTGCTTTTGTTTAATTATTACAACAATAATAATAAACCTGTTTATTACTTTACTAAAATTGCAAGCTCTTCACATTACTGAGGAGTCTTTCTAACATAACCTTCATAGAACCCAACCTAAAAAAATCTGTCCATCTAATAATTTGTTATACGGTAGATATTTCAACATAGCAATTGAACAGCAATAATAATGTTTTGAGATTAATTTTCATAAAGGCAATAGATATAAAGTTAAACATCGCAAATATAGGAGGAAAATGTAAAAGAAGTTCAATCTTTGGGTTATGCCTACGAGAGAATAAAGGGAAGCAGCTTACATTTACAGAGGTTATCTTTCCAAGTTGACAGGCCTCCTGAAAGACAAAAAAACAATGATTTTACATCATTATCTAGCTGTAAATCTTCAAATATTTACTTTGGAAATAGACAGTTTGATCTAAAAAAAAAAAACGAAACAGAAATGCTAGGAACTCTTCAGTCCTATTCGAGTCAGCTAGAGTTCAAAGATAATATATTTTTATTTGAATTTGTAATGTGGGTAAATATTACTTTTTTACTGCTGTTGTTTTTTTCATTTATCAAATGCAAGGTTTAGTTTAACCTTTCTGTGCTCAGTTGGATTCCCAACAAGACAGGTTAAGCAGAGGAAACTTCAAAAATATAAAGCATGAGGCAAACCTGATGATCTGACAGCACAAGAAATGCAGCTGATACTTTGATAAAAATGTTCTCTCTGTATTTTGGAGAGAAAAGTGAACAGAATATCAGATGAAGCATAAAAAATTAACAATAAACAGCGACAAGCTTCTAAATTAGGAACAAAAGACACCCGCAAGCCTGCAACATAGCATCCTCACTCTCTGGGGAATGATATAACTCACAGAGAGATAAGAGTGTTAATTTTTAATCACCAATTCAATTTTCTTTGTACTCTGCATAATAATTGGAAAATGCAACTTTATTTGCAAAGAAAATACAACAAGTCTGGCAGTGAAAATCCACTTAGAGGCAGGGAGGCCAAGAGGACTGCTGAGGTGGATCGGTCAGAAAATAAACAGGAAACCAGTTCGTGTTGATTCTGCTACAATTGGTCTTCACATGTATTCTGACTGAGCAACAGAGCAGCAGCTATCAAACAGTTACCAAAGCTTTACACACACAAAAATAAAAAATAACCCAGAAAAATAAAATCTAATGACTGCTGGAAACTACATTGCACTAGAGACACAAATATGCATTCAGAAAGAAATAATGCTAATTTTGATTTAGTATCAATCTGCTAAATGGTCATTTGTTGGTTGCAACAGATGACTATCCATGCTATGCTTGGTCCTGCTAGAGGTCTCCACCTGTTTAATTAGTTGTACCTTCCCCTTGTTGCCAGATGCTACCTCAGTACCGTAGGAAGGATTGATACAAAGTTCTCAGCTCAATTCAATAACCAGATTACAACCATAAACAGATGCACAAAAGTTAATATTAATGAAAAGAAAATAAATCTGTTAATATGATTAGATTGCATGCTACTTAATTGATGCATAAATATTCCGATATAGATTTATAAGAATTTTGAGTCTCTGGTCTTGTTAAATTCCCTCAAATGACAATTGTGAACTGGTGATATATGGATAAATTGAGCAGAGATAAAAAAAACAAGGGGCTTTGGTATCCTTTCCATCATGAATTGATAGGAGTTTGCTTCACCAAAATTCGTTGAAAGAAATATAGCCACTTTGGAACAATCAAATAGTTAGTTAGATTGGCTTTTTTTTGTGCTTTATTTATATGGAAATTGAAAATAACAATGTTAAAGACCCTTTTCCCTGAAAAGAGATCACTCTGGACAAACTCTTTAAATAACATTTCATAACTTATATGTATTAAATGACCAGGAGACATGACAACAGATTTTGATAGAAACTGTAATCTTAGTCAGAGCAGAGAAATTGATTAGGGTTACAGAATGGCAGATGCTCACCTCTGGGCTCACCTCTCAGGAAGTGGCCCCGATAAACAGTTAAAAAGGCATTTTATACATCTCCAGTCTGCCACATCATCATATTGTACATCATACACTTTAGCAGATGCTTAGACATCCATGGCGCCAGCCTTATCAAAATAGAACACCGCTCTCATTCCATTTCCAAATCTTTGCCATGTACAAAAATGAAGATTATAACTGTATATCCAGACAGAGGAACTGTCCTAATTAGATTAGAACATCAGTTCCGACACACAACAGGTAGCCCATACCAGGGTGTGATAAACTCACACATCTTTAATGATAATTATCCTAACAATAATAATAATAATCATAAAAGGGCTGCATTGTGGAACAGTGCGTGTTGCCTTGCAGCAAAAAGATTCTTGGTTTGATTCCTGGCCCGGGGTCTTTCTGAATGGAATTTGCATATTCTCCCTGTGCATGCGTGTGTTCTCTCTTGGTATCCCAGGTTTCTCTCACCGTCCATATCATGATAGTTAGGTTAATTGGCTTCTCTAAATTCTCCTTTGGTGTGTGTGTGTGTGTGTGTGAATGGTTGTGTGTCTTTGTGTGTCTCTGTGTTGCCCTGCGACAGGCTGTCCAGGGTGTACCCCGCCTCTCGCCCATAGACTGCCAGAGAAAAGTACTAGCGCCCCTCGTGACCCCAGCAGGGATAAGCATGACAGAAACTGGATGGATGGATAAGAAAATAACCATAATAATATAAATAATAATAACATTACATTACTCTTTAATAATGATAGATCATTCTTTTATACACTTCACATTTGTCTACAGACCTTAAATTGTTGCAAGAGCAAAGAAGTCAAATTACATATAAAACAGGAATGGTGTGTAACATAGGAAACAGCTTTAGTTTCCATATGCCTTTTCAAAAAGAAAGGTTTTTAGTCCTTTCTTAAAAGCATGTAATGTCTGTTGGGCCCTGAGGTGGAGTGTAGCAGTGTTCCACAGGTGGGGTGCAGTTTGGCTTTAAAGGCCCAGTCAGCCTGGGGAGAAGCAGACTTCTGTTTGTCCTGACCGGGTCATGGTTGATGTGCAGTTTGAGAATTTCAGTAAAGCTGACAATAACTGCGAGGTCTGTGCTACACATGACTGTAAAAATAGACATTTGTTTTATGCTTTGGGTAAACTGTATAAAACAACTCATGGTGCTGAAAGGTATGCTTCATAGTTCGGTCAATAAAGTGTTTTTTTGTGAAGCGGCTTTTTATGTGTCCACCTGTACCAACCTATTCTGAGTATATTATATAAAGGTATATAGGAAACTGAATCCTTTTTAGTTATGTCTCCAGATATTACTGACCTACACAGAATAACAAAATATGAGTTTAAGTGTTTTAAATGCATAACTTCATGCATGTACAATATAACAAAAATAGTAATATGGAAAAAGGGAAAACATATAAAAAGCAGGTCGTGGAATTGTGCTGTTATGAGAACATGGCTGCAATAAATAGCCTGTAAAGTTATGCAGTGTGTCATGACATCCTGCAAAAGGAAATCTGAGTGAATGACACTCTGCAGGATAGATGTCATAAAATAGCACAGTTTTGACATGACATGTTACTTGAAATGAGATGATACCTTTTTGTTTAAAATATTCATGGTATTTCAAACTATCTATAGAGAGCAATAATGTATGTCTACCAAAGATTTTGCTCTAAGCATATTTCTTGAGTCATAATCTTAGTGAGCCAAAATAAATGGATTATGTCCACAGAACTTTCTCAAAGTACTTTCATTCCAAAATATCACAAACCCTCTTACATCAACATTGTTTTTACAGACAGATGCATTTCTGAATCCCTAAGTATAATTACCTGTAAGCATAATCTTAGACAGCAAAGCCAACAAGCAATCAACATTTTGGGTATTTCAAAAATTATTAAATATACTTTGATTTTTGGACAGGTGGGTTTAAGAATTGTTTTTTTTTTTTTTTCAAGAATCAAAATTTGTATTTTATATTTCTAAACTAACAAAAAATTATAATTTAATTTTGTTATTTGAATTATTAGTGTGAATTTAGCATTTTCTCTAATGGGAGAGTATGTCAACAATTAAGCACAACTGTGTAAGGAACTACTAAATATAACACTCAGTTACAATAGTATTTGATAGTTGCATCCCAACATGGGGTTTTAACCCATTGTTAACACATTACATACTGGCATCATTTTCAAAGCTCCTAAACCAGGCAACTGTAAACAATATTTAAACTAAAACTACACTTATACAACTCAATCACATAAAAAACAAAACCTTAAATACAGACTTTTTAAGGTATGATTCTGCCCATATAGTATGGTATTTTATGCAGACCTTTTTTTGTGGTTTTAAATTCAATTTTATCATTTATTTATATTTGGATTGCATTTCTGTGTGCTGCCACTGGATATGACAATTTCTCAAACAGAGAAGTGCTTCTAGAACCGCAGATCTACTAGCTTTATGTTTATCCATGGTTTATATTATGTATGCACCTATTTCCCTGTACTTCACACACCCACAAGGTTGCACAAGGACAGACAGGTTAAAGTCATTTGCAGCCTTGAATTTAGTAAGAGAGAGTTTTTTATATTTCAATATATATTGTATTTACTTCTATCAAACCAAGAGGCTCGAACACTAGCACTCCTACCCTGTTTCAATGTCATAATAAGGATCAAAAGTAATTCTTTACATGCCAATATTTTATCTGCAATATTAATGGTTTAGCAATTTTTATTACTTTTTTTGCATATCTGACACCAACATGTGTCAAGTCCACATGAAAAGTTTCTCATTTGCATCCACTGACAGCCCTTTTACAACACCATCTTTTACTAGAAACTGCCATCCCACATGGTTGTTTCCTATGCAACTAATGTTTTATTCAATATACCATGACATATTTCTACTAAATAGAATATATATATATATATATATATATATATATATATATATATATATATATATATATATATATATATATATATATATATATATATATATATATATATATATATATATATATATATATATATATTTATATGATAATGTACCTTAAGGATCTGAAAAAAATTTCCTGATTGTTTTACTATAAATAGTATAAGTTTACTTTTACATGCATTGTTTTTGGTCCATTGTTTTTTCTCTATATGTCTCTCAGCTCTAAAATTTGTAGTTTCGAACCACTCAAATCCAAGCCTGGGAGAGAGTTATGCTTTGGATAAGTGCATTTGTTGGTGTACCACATCAAAGTACAGAGAGATGTGTTAGCGAGCAAAGGCAGTGAAGCTCAAGCCCTGCCTTTGATCACCCCAGGCACTCTGATCATTAAAATACTAGATAAATAATTGATTAAAAACACCAGACCTTATTGTGCTCTGTTGCTCTATCCAAATGCATCACAATTTCAGATACCCTGGCTTTTTAATGTAGAAACCCGAAAGTAGATGGAACAGAAAAGAACATACCATGCAGCAGACATATAGTGTATCATTACTGCATGTAATAAGAAATTGGACAGACATGATTATTCTGTATCTGTTCCTGCAGTAAACTGATAAGGGAACAGACTACAGTAGAAATTTAAGCTCTGATATGAACTGGAAATGGAGCAACAACTCCTCTTCACTGGTAAAGGTCTTAGCCAGAGCATGGCAGCCTGCCATGGAGGTAGAATAATCAGAAATGATAGGCAAAGGTAAGAAAAATTGTGATCCCATTGTGCGTAGGTGAGTGGGGGTAGTTAATATTACATTTACAGTGGAAACTAGATATGCACCATGTAAGACAATGAGCCCACTGTCTTCATATCCAGGATATTAAAAAATGTTTCAGCTTAGGATTGGATATGAGCTAATAAATGTGACTCCAATGCTATACAGTACATATATCTTTAAATTTACTGTATAGAAATACAGTAATCAAATTATATTTCAGTTCCAACTGGAATTGGAACTAGATCATAGCTCTGATTGGTCCGCTTGCTCTTTCAAAACATCCATTTATTAACATAACTTAATAAGTGTATACATATAGCCACACACTTTGATAGTAGGCAAGGGCTATATATTCATAGATAATGCCCCGGGAATATGAAAGATTAATAAAGGTAAGACTCAAAATAGAATTCAGTGGGCTCATGCTGTATTTGCTGTTCACACCTAAAGGAATAAAGAAATATTTCCCAGATACCTACATTTTACTGGCCTATGAAAAAAAACAAAAAAAACATTTTGCTTTAATTATAATTTTCACAGTGACTCAGAAAAAAAAAATTAAAACTTCAGAAATTATCATGTTGTTTATAAAGCACAATTCAAAACTGTAGTTGCCCAATGTGATATATAAAGATATGTTAAAAACAAAGATGATAAAAGTAAACTACTAAGTTAGAAACAGATAATTAATTATTGAAAAATTTAAAATGTTAAATTAAATTTAATTTTAGTCACCGCATTTGTTTTAGATAATATTTACAGGAAAAGATAAAGTCTTTAATAAAGGGTGGATGGGTGGATTACCCCAGTGCCCCATCCTGGGCTTTTGCATAATTCAGAAGTGACCATTAGACCTGAGTGATCTGAAACAAACAAAAGACTGCATAGTTTCAGATAAATAAATAGGAAACTTGGAAAAAAAGGCAAGATGTAACCACCCAGGGTAGACATCAATGGGGCTGACATAAATGCTTGATCATTTAAAAACATTTTTTTTACTGTTTTCTTTTTTTTTTTTTTTTTTTTACATTTTATAAATCATTAGTAAATTTGATCATAGCATAAAGTGCTATGTAAGCAATTACTGCCAGTATGTACAGTAGGAGCTCATCCGTAAAGTGGGTTTAAATTTAAAAGTAAAAGTAAGCATACGTTTTAAAACAGTGTATTTCTAAAATAAACAAGATTCACTTTTTGTTAGACTCACTAACTAGCCGACTAATCAGATTAAAACGAATTTTCTTTAAGTAAATCTTAAAGAACAATATGTATTGCCTGCTGTTTGCATTAATTGAACGTCTATTTTAATGTTAAACTCAATGAAATAAACCCAATATTTATAAAGACCGTTTAGTAAATGAACCTTTACAAGATGAGGCATGTAATCTAAATTTAGGAATCTAAATGCTTCATGCTCTTTGCTTTGTTGCTTTATTCTGTTTAAATTAGTGACACAGCTGTGCATCCCAGACATTCAACATATTGCATATAATGTAAAGTTGTTTCATCTAAGTGGCCCTGTTATGGCAATATTAATAAAAATGCACCTAACTACTTCATGATATGTATTCAGAACAATTTTTCCCAATCTACATTAAGGTAGCTTGCAGCCTTTTTATCTAAGTAGCCCTGTTATGGCAATATTTATGAAAATGCACCTAGCTACAGCTACCTTAATAATGATTAGGGCAAATCGTTTTAAATATCTATCATGAATGAATAACTTTGAGCTGCAATATTAAGGCTTAAATCCTCTTGTACTTCTAATAGTTGTTATACATAAGATCTTCTGCTTCTGTTTTTATATTTCCCTACATAAGAGTTTATTTGATGGTGTAAATATGTTGAAGTTTTGGAGTGTGAACAATGCATGGCAAAGACTTTAACGGCTACAGATTTTTGACTTGCTGAATTTGTTTTGACTTTCCCCTCATGGTCCATTGGTTATTTTCCCCAGAGTTTCCCGTATTTCAGTTTTCCTACTGCATAAACTTTGCAAAAATAAAAGTCAAGCAGAACTTGTTAGGCTTTATTATGCCAAAATGTCAAAGCAGCCACAGTTTACCATCTAATCTGTTTATATATGTTTGTGGAAAAACACATGGGTTGGCTGTCAAGAGATTTCCCTGCAGATGAGGAAAGAAACGGATGAGTTCTATCAATTGGAGCAAAGTGACAATCTTCAGTTGAGCCACAAAACAATCAACAAACAAGAAGTTCAAACATATTCATGCATAGCAAAACAGTGGAAACCCTGACCATGTTTGCCATCTGCATATGTTTTACAGCAACCAAAAAGGTGAAATCTCGTGCGAGAAACAGAAATTAGTGTTTAGGTTTGCATCCCTTGTACTTATAGCGAGTCCAGCCTGTCTCGGACAGAGTGATAAAACTGTTGCTAAACAAAACACCTCCTCATCAAAAGGGGCTAATAAAGTCTTCAATATACTTAAGTGTAGCCTCAGATAAATAGAATACCCATTTACCTCTGCATTGGTGTTGTTCTCCAGAGTGTATTGATGTTCTTATTGACATTCAGTAAAGGAAAACCCTTTCAGCAAACCACAGAGAGCGGTATAAATCCCGTAAACTTCTTGAGCGAGCACAAACACTAATTTTCCTTTGGCAGAATTACAAGATGCCGATAATGTCACTGTGTTCAGACTGGATTTGAATAACAAGTGGACACATTGTTGCCTTTTCATCAGCTTATTATTATTAATTGGGTTGTATATACTTGTTTTCCCTAAGAAACCTTCTTTCTTGCTTTACTCTTAGTGAGGTATTGATCCTTTAAGTGTGCCATCCCCTACTGATTTCATTAGGCTAGCTGCTGTTAATTACTCCAACTCTAACCTTTCGTTATTCAGCTGGACCATCCGTTTGGGTAAATAAAAAAAAATAGCTGATATAAAAGAGCTAAAAGGGGGATAGTTAAAGAAAAAAAAATCAGGTTGGAAGGTAGGGAGTTACACGTTTTTGCAAACCCAAATAGCTTCTCTCCTAAGCAGATAGATCATTAAAGCATTTTCTTCTTTCATGCATATTTATCGACAAAAATCATGTGATAGCTTTAGCAAGAAAATGAAATATTGCTCTGTGCTGAATCAAAGTGCAACACCTTGATTCACAGACACACAAATTTGTCTTCTTAGTGAAGGTATTAAAGAGTGTGATGTGGCACATAGCTGCAAAGTTATAATTAGACTTCATTTAATACCCTATGTCACAAGATTACATGCACCAAGCACGCAGTCTGAAGGCATGCTCAAATCACAGGGGATGTAATTGATTAACCATATGAGACTGGGAGCCAGATGATGAGGATGATGCTCTAAATCCATGTTAAATCAATATAGCCACTTCCTACACATCGAGGGATTATTGACAGAAATTACACCCAGTCCTAATTGCCCGCTACAAACAGATAAGATTATTTTTCGGCTTGGTGCACTTTTATGTGTGTGCAGGGAAACATCCCTCCACTTTGCACATCTAAACAATCACCTGCTTTGAGGTGGGATGGCGCGTCTGCAAAGAAACATCACAAAACCATACATGTGACATTTATGGGATCTGTCAGTCTTATCATACGAGAGTTGCCCTTTCTTCAAGGTTGAGTATGTACTAGCAGGAAAGATTCTACATAATACAGGGGGAAAGCAATTGAGAGAACTCCCTTTGGCCGAGATAATAACTTCATCATAATTAGCTTTCCGTGCTCAGGAGTCTTGAATTGTCAGTTGCAGTGGGATCTGGGCTGATTTATTGCTTGATTTAATTACGTATCAAAATTCAATTAGACATGCTTTCAGCCAGATTCAAAGTGAAGTTTGTCAAGCTGTCCCTTGGAAATCAAAAAAAAGCTTGAAGGACATCCTTCATAAAACAGTGACATCTAACTCAATAATTGTCACATGCTAACTCGTTCATGCTCTAAAATAGGATTTAAAGCTCCATACCAGCCGCGCTGATTTTTCTTACCTTGCTATTACTTGTTTCACTTCTCACCTGACATCAAACAGCATCAAATGGTGCAAAACAGGCAGTGACTCAGTAGTGATTTGGAGCGAGCTGCTGGTACTTTATCAAGTGAGGAAACATGACAAAATGCTCTTTGAGGCTGACTACGACTAAGAAGGTGTCTGACTTTCTTTACCCACATCACTCACTGCCTGCTCACCCTTTTTTTGCTACAGACTACACAGGGGGGAAGGGGGAGCTGTTTTGAATAAGTGCCACAGAATCCTCTAAGAGCTACATTGATCTTTACCAGTATGCAAATTGAGGATGTCATGGTTTAAAGTTAAGAAGCCAAGCAAGAGAATGAATATTTCAGCTGAGAGTAACTGACTACAGCATAGTCTTTAAGCAGGGTTGTTAATACTGACATTGACAATTTTATTAGCAATACCAAGTTATTACTTCACACAAACTTTATTCAATTCTCAGATTTTTCTCTTTTTTTTAACCAATTAAAAAGTTGGAGAGACTTATGTTTTTACATTGTTTTCTTCAGTGTTTTTGAGCGGCACATATGCAATAGATTTCCACTTCACTTAACCACTGAAGTGTTTTATTAGGCTCTGATATGGGTACCTCTTCAGTAAACTAAAGTCATTTCCTGGAACCACCTTGAAATGATGACCCATTATCGTGCTGGAGAACTAACTTCTGAAAAATCATGCACATGGTCAGCGTTAATACTGTTTTTATAGTAAAAAAGCCTTGACATAAATATGCCGAGCACCAACCAAAAGGTGTTTTTCTTTCTCGTATTCCTGCATCTGTTTTTTTCTAAGGAAATAAAAAAATAGTAATTTCCAAATGTTAAAATGGAGCCCTATTTATTTCGTTGCTTCTAATTCAAAAAGTAAATTCTTAGACACTAAATTTATTTACCTAAAGAAGATTGTATCCCGATAGGAGCATTAGTTCTGATTATTTAGGCATGTCTAGGTTCACCGTGTTTACTGCAATCAAGGTTTTATCAAGCTGCATTTTAAAAAGTTTAGTTATACTGTTCATGCAGTTTAATTTAATTTAATTCAATTTAAAAATGCTTTATTAATTCCAAAAGGAAGATCAATGGCAAATTTTAATAGTTCTTCGTATACACATGATTATTTTCACATTACAAAATTTGTACCAACTGTAGGTACACAACTACTTTTTGTTAAATCCTACATAGGTAGAAACATTATAAAAAGTAATTTAATTCATAGCTAATGAAGTAACATATTTGTCTAACAATATGCACAGCTTTAAATTTTCAAAACAAAGTCTATTTAAACAGAGACACTCTCTGTTTGAGAGCTTTAGCCTATGATCTGTATTGAAAGAAACTATGCGACAGGAATAAACCACCTAATTGTGTATCCTAAACAGAAATACAATATAAACCTAAGTAAGATCTATGTTGGAGAATCCCTTTGGGGAATAAATGCTGCCTGTACGGAAAAAAAAAACCTTTGTCGCTGCCCAATTAGCCAAGTGGGGAGACCAACTGAATTCTTATTCTCAGGGTGTCAGATATTGCAGGTTCATGAAATTGTTTCTGAGAGAGGAGCAATGGGTTGTTCAGTGTCAGCATTAAGATACACTCGCCCCAGCATGTAAGAGAGATACAGCGATGGAGGTGGTTTTGGTCCAACGATTTATCATTTCAACCCCAGTTTATAGTCCTATAAATCTGTTAAAAAATAAATTGACAGTGCAAATAGATCCAAATGATTCTGTTGATGTGGGTTTCAAGAAATTAAAGGCAGGACTTTAATATACAGTATAAGTTTAGGTGTTTCTTTTAATTATTTTATCAACAATCACTTTAATCTTTTTAAGTGTGAAGCTCAAAAGTATTAAATATCGTTGATGAAGACTTTTGGCAATTTACAGTGTATGTTGACCATTTACCCCTCGTTTTTTTGAATGTACAATAATCCCACTGATAACATCTATAACCTGAACTGAATCAGATTAGCTGCATCATGATTGTAAATTTTCAGGGTAGAATTGTTGTGACGTTAAAAGTAAATTTGGATTAATGCAACCTCTATGCCAAGTCTTGGAATTTATTTATAGTATTGCTTTTTGTACACCTGGAAAAAGATGACCTGTTCTTATATAGTGCTGTTTAGATGTACTTCATTCAGTCAATCATGTATTCAGACGCACACTAATGGTGACAAGATACAATGCAGCCTAATATGGCAAAAACAAGGCTGCTGTACACAAACACCACCGGACCCTTTGACCACCATCAGTAGTGAAATGTCTTGCCAAAGGACACAACAACTCAGTCAGAGCTGGGGGTCATCAAGTTGCAAGATGAAATCCTCCATTCTATGCCAATGCTAACCCTATATGATGCAAAACTTCAGTAGAAAAAAGAAAAATACCCATTTTAGTGACATCATTCTACATTCTTGGTCAACCCGGAGCATTTGAAGTGATCAACCCTTAATTGTACACAGAGATATGCAACAGCTTGACTGTGTGTTTGAGGGAAAAAATGCATTAAACTGGGAGGTGCACAGAACAAAGTCAACACTAAGTGTACTATCAAGTAGGAAATATGGAAAAGAAAAATGGGTAGCCCACTTGATGTGTCAAAACGTCATTATAAAGATTCAGTTGCACTGTGAATTGTTCATCTGTTTGATCTGTCTCCCACCGAAACATCTGACAGCATTCTTCATACAGACTGACAGAGGTATTGTCCATAGATTGTGATGTGCAGTGACACACTGGATCACAAGCTCGTGTTTGAAGCAAAGAGCCTGGTTTACTGTCAGTCAGTGACAAATAAAAACCACCATGATGATACTGATTAATGACTCCTGAAACATCCATGGGATTGATCTCCTGCTGAGAGGGAGTTGCTTCTGTCTTAAATTTAAACACACAGATGTTAGCTGTAATGTTATTCAGCGGATGTCATCTGGGTCTCAGAATGTATTCACTGTCATTCTTCACATTACCGCGGGCATAAAATTTCACAAAGCTTGTGAAAAATTAACAATCAAAAAGACTTGTGGCCCCATTAGAAATTCCAATGAGGACCCAACAACACGAAGTGATGATAGTTTAATAATAATTCTGACAATGAAAGCCTCCTTGGATTCAAAGCAGGCAGAATAGGAAAACTTTTACTTAAATCCACATTTTATATGCATTTATATTGTTTTTTGTACATACAGAATGGATGTACATGTATATAATGTGGGTTAATGTTTCCTTAATTGCTTACTACACAACATTTGGAGTGTTTCCAATAAATAAAGAAGTCAATAAACATAAACATATTTTTGTGCATGCTTATTCATTTGAGATTCATTGTCAGAACAAAATTCTATTTAATAGCAGAGTTACTTTAGCCCTTCTTCTACCGCTGTGGACCAGAAATATTTCTGTACAAGGCAAATGTATGCTGCGGGATGTCAGTCCCATGTGTTGTTTTTCCCCAAATATCTTGCTGTTTCTCTGGCCACATTCAAACACATTAACATATGTTCTCACAGCGCACAGTGCTACTCTGCATTGGTAAATGCCTTATTATAGCAATACTCACTTTGTGCTTTCCCAGTGAATATCCATAAGTACTAAAACACAGCCATATCTGCCCACTCAGAACGGTAGGGATGTGTCTCACGTGACAGGGGGGCTCCTTAACATTTAGTCAAAGGCTGTCTTTGTCAAATTAATATTCCTCCCACTCACAGTTATAGCAGGTGGTAATAATGACAAATAGAGGCAATGCTGAAACTCCTTGGTACATACTGAGCATAATAAGGTCATCTGTTGGTTATGTTTTGTTTTTTTTTCTCTTGTATTTGTGCCTTTTTAGCATGCAGAGTCAAATTATCTCAGTGACTTGCATCTTGAAAGACTGCCTGCGTGAAATATGCAAAGGAAGAGGGTGAGAAGAATATCCTGAGCAATGCAGCTTGTTCTTGCCTTGAGAGCTTACATGCTCGTAATCAATGTCAAATTTAAATTTCTTGCCATCACTGCAATTTCTCCTTTTTTTCCTGTACAAAGGTATTCCACAGCTCTGAAATGGTTTTAACCAATTTTCTTTCTGTTTCACAATTAACTAGGAGGAAGGAGATTGCTTTTGCACATATGGTCTCCTGGTAAAAATTTTAAACCATAGTGATGTGAATAGAAACCAAAACCTTTGGGGAATATCTTGAAAAAATATATGTATTTATATTTTTAGGGGACAAAACAGGATAAGTACAGCTTATCTGACAGGGTAAGTATAAGCTTATCTGACATTTGGTTATTTTCTAATCAGTGAACATATCCACTTAATAATAACATTGATTACCTAAAAAAAAAAAGCAACGTTTTTTTTAGGCAATTAACAAGGTTTATTTCATGTGTCTACAGATATGTGCTCAATAATGGAAATTATTATTTATTTTGGCGGTCATCTGTTCTGATCTGCAAATAAAAAGAATGCATATCAATTAGTAAGGGTGAAATTCGCTTTTATTCCACAGTCGTAAGAATTTTTAGAAGGAAAAACTATAAAAGGCCAGGATAAATAACACACCTTAGCTTAAGAAAATATTCATTAAGAAAAAGTTTTTCCAAGACCTTAATCTTCAGGGGGTTTTTTTTGTTTGTTTTTGTTGTTGTTTTTTTTATTATTATTTTGATTACAAATGAAATTCTTATATCATTTTTGGAACTTTTTTATTGCAATTTTATGGAGCATGGGGGAAAAAAGAGGTATAGCAAGCATATAAAATGCCAATTTGCCACAAAATCTTTGTAACATACAAAAAAAACGCCAATTTTTGCATGCAGAGTACTAATTTATGGCCACAACATAGGCATACTGTAAGGCAAAACATGCAGCGGAGCCAGACTCAATTCAGGGGGAGAAGGCATAAGGCTGTCACTTCGCTTTACCCTTCAACAATTTCGCGGCACACAAATCCAAATTTTGTCTCACAATAATGTCATTGCTTGCTTTAATGACAACAGGGCCTGTTTACGGTCTTGAAAACATTTAGAGTTTCAACCCATCTATTCTTTTTCCAATTCCTTCTTTAAAAGTGTCCTTTAGAGTCTGTAGTCATGCAGTTACCCCTATAAATTCATCCCTCTCGCAACACTGCACTTACTAAATTTCATTCTACACCTGCTAAGTGACCCATCGCACCTCACTGTGTAAATTATGCTGGTAATGGAGAAGGGACAAAATAATTTAGCTTTTTCTTCAGCCATGGGACACCACTAAGGAGCAGAACTTTAAGAGCTGTACATTTTCTTTGGGTTAGCACTACTTAATCAATGCTCTATCTGTATAGAATTCACCAGGGGTGAGGGTCTTAAAACATTGCTGGCTTTATCCCAGACCTGAAAAAAGTTAGATTTTTCAAATATAATGGCACAATTTCAAGTACTTTAAAATTAAGATCATGCAGGACATGTACCAGTTGACTGGTTTTGGCTGTATTGAGGTTTAAACTAAAAAAGTTTACATTAATTGGAGTTTGTTTTAATATTTTATGAGCGGTGAAGGAAAACAGAGTTAAGGTTTGAAGTAAGTCTATTTTTGCTGAAGCAGATAATGATAGATTTTGTGATATACAGTATACAATAGATTAATCCAGTTTGCTTATTTTCTATAAAAAGTTTTTTTTAAGAAAAAAAAGAAAACTAAGTTCAATGTGGGTCAATCAGTGTGCTTCTCATCTGAATGAACTTTGTCAATTTTACACCCACTTTAAGCTCCTGAGGCGCCATGGCTTTTATTTCTTATAATTCAAAAAGTTATTACAGTTGACTTTCTTAAGTCTAAGTCAACTTGGGTGTGATTTATTAAACTTGCATATGCACGATATTAGCTCTGTAACTTGTGAACATCACTTTCCAAGGTCAGCATCTTTTAAAAACAAACTTGGCGTAGAAACATGTGGTCCCTTTCTAAATCGCACATCTTGGAGAAAAAGGGAGATTGCAAAACAGATGGTGAGGTAGACAACTGAAGCCAGATAAAAACCTCTGGGTTGATAGATAGATCTATGTCATCATAAGCATCCAATATCTAAATATATCTAAATGTTGTCTTATCATCACATTTCTTCTGATCAACATGGCGAGTCGTATCACAGATCAATACATGCATTTAACCAGTTGTGAGGCATTCACATTGATTGTTCTAAAGTTTTTAATACCACTGTGACACCTGTGCTTAATGGATGACGCTTTGCTGGAGGATGATTAAAGTGGGAGAATTAGAAGGGAAGGCATTTTCAGAGATCACCAAGGGTTTCTGAGACAAAGCCATTCAAAAGCACATATCAAGGTGCTCATTTTAAGCCTGGATTGATATTTATTTTTGATTGTGTTCATGGTGGAGAATCCTGCTTCACAACAGTAGGTTGGGCCAAATATGCTCAAAATGTGCAGGGTTCTTTGAGCACGCCCTTTCACTATGGCTTTACCATACAAACTGGAGAAACGGAGCAAGTTACGTTTAGACGCTGTCGTCGGACAACATGCAGTACTTTATAAATGTTTTAATCAGGTTGGGTCGGATTGGATTAGCCATCAGGTGGGTCCGGATCCGGACCCTGGTCTGCTAATCCGTGACCTCTGCTCTATAGAGCCTTGCTCTTGGATCTATGTATTGAACAGGGTTAAGAATTGAAGAGGTTGACCTGCTGGACCCATACCATCCCTCATCATAAGATCAGTGTGCACTACTCCAGTTTACAAAAAGAGAAGGGTAGCTGCACTTCAAAAACAATCTAGAAATAACTAAAAGATTCTTAGATTAAGTTTATTTACCCTTAATTTGAGTAGGTACATAAGATGATATCCCCATGGAATGAGATGTTTTACTGTTAAAATAAGATAACTAGATAGAGTAATATGTACTTGAAAGAAGATAATCCAATTTTTTTTTTCCAAATGTAAATTTTCTTATTCAATTGGCAAAGTGTTTCATTTATCTCCTCAATTCAAGAAAAATGTACTTAAAAATGATTTATGTAGGTAAAAGATTTTTGCAGTGTGGTTACTAAAGTAATGAAGATCAATATTGATCATCACCATGCCACGGTAGTTTGCATGTTCTCCCTGAGCATTCGTGGGTTCTCTCCGCTTCTTCACAGAGTCCAAAAATATGACTGCTTGTTTTATTGGGTTCTCTAAATTATCCTCAGGTGTAAGTGTGTGCTTGAATGGTTGTGTGTCCTGTTTGTCTCTGTGTTGCCCTGTGATGGACTGGTGACCTGTCCAGGGTCTATCCCGCCTCTCGCCCGTAGTTAGCTGGAGATAAGCACCAGCATCCCTCGCGACCCTGCTTGGGATAAGCGTGATGGAAAAATCATGGACCATTTCATGGTATATAACATTTAACATACTCTTGAAATGATAGTCATTAATATATTAGTATTGCAAAAAATGGATGTGACTTCAGGCTGCAAAGACCCCCCCCAAAAAATCCAGGTATCAACAGAGAGATAAGAGAACATCGAAATATAAAAAGCTGATGTAACAGACAGTTTTTTTTGTCCCAAATAAATCTAGACGCATTGGTGGGCAGCATATCCAGATATTCAACCCTTTGTATCTTTTATTTTAAAGATTAATTGCCACTTTGAATCACTCTGGAGTTCCTGGTAACTGGCTCTTGCTGTACCAGCACAAATTCATCCATAGGAATTTCCAGTTTGTGAGACACTGACAGAATTATATGTGTAAATATCACACAGTCCTGCACACATTGCGACATCTGGTCATCATATCAGGCTCTCCCTAATCTATTTTATCACCTCTCACTAATGAGAATCACTTGTAATGCCCAGCCCCATAATCTCTTCTTAGCTCAACTATTTAGGATAATTATGTTTTAGTATTTTATGCACACCTTATACATTGTTATTTGTTGTGGCCAGAGATCTGTGGGAACAATTAGTTTTGTTTTTTTTTTTGTGCACAAATTTGTATTTTAAGGATGTCCGTTTGCGCTTGGCCATTGGGCAGTAAAAAAAATCTAAAATCTAAAGCATAACATTACACATACAAAGCCATTTTAGAGCCAGAGCTATTCTTTGTCACATCTTAAGCATGAGAAGAGGGAAAACAATGTGTCTTCCACAGAGGCAGTAGTCAAACACAAAATCCATTGTTTCAAGGATCGATTTTAATTTAAAGCCTTGTCCGCTTCCAATAAGGGAGAATTAACCCACTCCTTACTTTATTTAAATGCACACTGTGTCAGTGTAGAGAATGAACAGTTTCCAAGGGTGACAGATAAAACACTCCAAAGAGTTTAATCGTGCCAATTAAATTAAAAAAATCACACCCTGGCAAAGTCTGGAGAGGTGTGGAGATACAAGAAAAACAAAACATTGTAAACTGTACATTTGTCATTTCAAACAATAAATAAAATGATAAACTCTGCTTAGGAAAACTCTAAATTGGCCAATAATTTATGTTGTTAGTGTGCATCTTAACTTTTGCCAGTTACAACAAATGTTGAAGCAAACACAGAAAAAAAATCAAATCATCAAATGTTTCTGTATCCTGTAAGCATTTTTCACTAGTTTCTGCTCAAAAAAGGTTAGTTGAAAGCCGCCGGTAAATGAGGAAAGAGAAAATCACATATGAAGCATTTAGATGAACCAGAAACATGACTGCTAAAGTTGTTGGTAAATAACAAATAATTGTTTATTGAATATGTACCAAAAATCAATATTCCAGAAATCTGGAATAAGAAATCTGTTTAATTTTGGTAGATTACTCAGGAATTTTTTGGGAAAAATCTGGTCCAAGATTAACATAGAAATTATTACAACTACCAGTGTAGCTATTTTAGTCATGTTCTAGTTTTCACTGTCTTCTTCTATGAAATACTTTGAATATTATAATTTTGGTGTTTTAAAAGATTGTTTAGGATATTCCAAATGTCTTTAATATTATTATCATTTACATCAGGCTTGATCTTGTAAGATTCTTTTTATAAAAGCCTAATATAATGCATTGATATGTTTTTAATCTTTAATACTTAAACTCTGACTCCTTAATCTAAAAATGTATGAATTTTCTTATCATATTCTTGTGACAGGAGTTAGCAGTCCATTTGTTATCCATTGACATTTTTTTTCATCTTACATTGCATATTATGAACCATTATTGGTCATTCTTTGTTAAATTTCTCTATTAATATATTCACAAGACATATGCACTGTTAATATCATTGTAATCAATGATACTGTCACAGTTTTGTCCCATTTAGTAATTTATTTGTTTTCTTTATTGATTCTTCTGTTGTCATTCTACAATAGAATCTTTAGTTTTCTGATATCTTGATCTTATAATTTATTTTGGATATTATAAAGACTGGTAAATTATCAATAATATCATTAAATAATAGTCTACCAACTTATTCATAATATGGTTTCTGAAAGTGCTATCAATCGAAGTAGCAGAATTTGATGCAACTTGGCTGGTTCTGATAATATTGGGGAAAAGATTTTAACTTAGTATTGTGTTATCAAAGTCATCTGTGCATCATTGGTACTTAGCAAATCAATGTTAAAATACCCAAAATATATTCCATCCAGTTAATAAAATTGTCTGTGTCAGATCTTTAAATACAACTTATAATGGCAATCTTACCTTTTTAATAAGGAATTCTGTTGTTATACATCAAGTTTATTATATTCTGCAAGTGTCATATCGTTTTTTTTATAATCTTGACTATTTTCCACATACTATCACTAGGGAAATTTTGTAGATTGACGCCCAAATGTTTTGTACATACTCTGTTTCCTAAAATGTTTTGGTTTTGTGTTTTTTGAGGTGTTTCCTGAAAAAAATGTTGATTCCTTTCAGCTTTTTCCCCTGTTTGAGTTGGGTGAGTGACTGGCTTGTCACTGGTATTTCTCCTCTGCAGTGGGTGACATGCCTCAATGTCCTTGCTCTCCTGTGCAATTTCTTTAGCGTTAAAGAAGGCAATGACCTGTTATAGCACTGAAGCAGCCTCTAACTCCAAGGAAACAGCAATGTCTCCGCCGCTATCTCTGCTCTAGGCGCCGGGCAGAAGACTGAAGTTTGACGGGCTGCCCAGTGATGATCACATCATTTTGCCTGGTGTTCAGCTCCAACTCTGTCTCTTGGTTTTCCAAATAAGCCAGTATTTTTCTTTTTCTACATTTTGAATCTGCAGAAGCTTTACCTCCTCAATCAGATCCAGTATGTGTTTTTTTTTTCTTTTTTTGCCATAACATCGCAGATACCCTGGTGGTGAGGGATTCCAGTGACTTATTTCCTCAATTTTGCCAGCTGACAGTGCTTTTTTGGTCCATTGGGGGCTGGTATCCAAAAAAAAAAAAAGAAAGAAATATATATATATATATATATATATATATATATATATATATATATATATATATATATATATATATATATATATATATATATATATATATATATTTATTAAAAACAATGTCTCCTATTCTCCGAAGACAGCAGGCCGCCGTTTTTGTTGTTGAACCGGAAACCCCAAACAGCAAAAGTGTAAACCCTGCTTCCTCCACAGCAAGTTATATTACGATTCCCTCATCAAAACCATGCATGGAGCGATATTTAACACAAGTCAAGCAGGTCTGACTCATCCTTGTGATTTTGGCTTGTTGAGCAGCAGCCCTTCCCTGCCCTGTACAGTCAGTGGGAGCAAGAGGTGATGTGAGGCAGAGCATGAATTTTAGCACCTAATCTGCTCAGGATGAGCAACTGCTCTTTTTTTTAGACATCGATAATTTTCAGGTTGTAAAAAATATGTTTATGAGAGGTTTTAGAACTTATTCAGGGAGGTCTTAGGTCTTTTTCAGTCTTCCTAATGAAGAGCCTAATCACCAAAAATAGCGTGATATAATGACATCACTATATGGGCGGCATCCACTAGGGCAGAGGCAATCTTGTAGTGAAGGGTTGGAAAAAGTAGCACCAGAAATCACAAATCCTACCACTGACGCTTACTGTACCAGCTACCCAGTTAACACCTGGTAGCACCCAGAATGGGCCTTCCTGTAAAACCATATGTTGCCTATTTTAAAGATATATATGAAATAAGGTTTAAAGTAATAAAAGTATGGTCATTGTAATTGTGTTTCAACAATGAAAGCATTATTTATGGTCAAAACACAAAACTTTTTCTGAACAAAGTTATTACTAAAATGTTTCCTCAGCTGACAACAGAAAATATGTTTATCATAGAGTTTTATAGCCGTGCCAAGTTCCTAAGCAAAAATATAAAAAAAGGTCATTAACTGTACCAAGAGCAAAGAGAAGGATGGACACTCTAGTGTTTTGAGAGGATCACAGCAAAGCCAAGAGCAAAAGATTGTTGATCCATGCCTCTGAATAAGCAAATACTGGTCCTCTAGTCCAAATAGCAGCAAAATGCCTGTCTTGTCTTCCCCATGTCTCAAAATATTAAACTTTGATTCTATGTCAGAAGACTTTATCTCTCGAAACCACGCACACAAAATAATTATGGGCATCTAAGGCTCTGTGTGCACACTGAATTTTTGTTCTGTATAAACACTGTGGTTGTCAATGATTTATGCAAATCAGGGTGTGTAATTACTTATTTGAAGGAATAGTGTTAGGGTTTAGTATTTTGTCAGCATATTTTATTGTACGTTGGTTGATATAATCGCCGCAGAGCCAGCAAATATATTCAGTGCTAAGCAGTGTCCTGAACTAAGTTGTCACTCATGCCTTAGGTTTACAGTTGGCTCATTTCTGTTGATTGTTTCATGCGGTAAGTAAAAACTTGTCAAGAACATTTTCACCATCTGAATAACAGCAATGCCTGTATTGCTGTGGGTTCACTAAGTAGAGCAGAAGCTGCTAATAGTCTAACATCAAGCAATATCATTCAGTTTTACATCTTTAATAACCCTGCAGGCCACTTCATCAGCATCTGTTTTATTCCAAAACTGCATTTTTTATCACATAGATCATGAATGTGTTTGTTTATTAAAGACATTTAGCACAATTTTATGAAAGAAGGCGGCTTCTTCTCTTCAATCTAGAGGAAACATTGCTATAAAGTAAATAAAATGCAAAATAAATATTATATGAAGCTATAAAATCCTAGCTTAAGTTTAAATATTTAAAGGCACTACTTGTGGGAAGCAACATTAAAATGCCAGGTTTATTTTACAAAACAAAGTCTATCTTTCAGTGCTTGTTGCATAATACCCTCTGGTAAAAGTCAAAACTACCTTTATGAACCATATAACCTAAATTCTGATACTGCACTGCTCAAGGTGGCTGCACATTGGAGTAGCTATGATATTTTGATATTATTTCTAAGACCTTCAGTTTCTCAGTTTGTAGATCAAAGTTTATTTTATCTGATCATTTTTTTTCTTCTGGCTTTGGGTGCTGTTCAGCTGAAAGGATTTCTGGCAATACTTTTTTAGACTTTTTCACAATACCTTTTTTAAACATTTGTTAGAATGTGTTACCACAGCAAGATTTATTTTTTTTTTCTACATCTGGTAGCAGCTCATTAACAACTCTAAACACTTAAAATAGTTAATCAGGAGTCAGCTAATCCAGAATGTGAGCAAACATCACATTCCTGCTCTCAACTCTTTAAATATTGACGGCTAGGCAAAGCATCCATGCATCTGATACTGACACCATGAGGGAACTCCTTGTCATATATTGACATGCAGCGTGCATGGTAATTGCAGACATTATCTTATGTGACCATGCTGAAAAGAAAAAGAGATATGACTGCAAATTTCAAAAGAAACAGGAACAAGAAAAATCCTATGGACATTATGGGGAAGAACTGGAGGAGTATAAATACCTTGGTGTTCACCTGGACAACAAACTCAACTGGAGACACAACTGTGAAGCGGTCTAAGAAGGGACAGAGCAGAAAGTACTGTACTTCATAAGGAAGCTTAGATCCTTCGGTGTTTGCAGCAAAATGCTGCATGTCTTCTATACGTCTGTTGTGGGGAGTGTTATCTCTTCTCCATCATGGGCTGGGGTAACAGCATCAGAGCAAATAAAAAAAAACAAAAAAAACTCAACAAGTAGATAGAGAAGGCCAGCTCTGTTATAGAAAATCCTCCGGAGATTATTTCACAAAGACTTTTCCATAAACATTATGGAACATCGTAAACATCATCTTCAGATGACCAATAAAAAAAACTGCTATTTCTTCGGTCAAAGGATTCTCCAAATCCAGCTAGAGAAAAACTCTACAGAAGACTCTTCCTACAGCTATCAATATTTACAACATATTGCTGAAAAAAAAAAATGCGTTACTACTGTAGAACTTTAAAATTATTTTAGGGATCAATAACGTATTTTTGAATTGAACTACATTGAATAATACAAAGCTTGAAATTCAATTTGCTTTATTTAAACTTTATTTAAACTTAAAGATTAGTTTTAGTTGTTACCTTCCAGTCGCTGAGCTTGCCACAACCACATTATTAGGATGGCTGACAGTTCAGTTACAAAAGCAATTAATAAAGTTACACTTCTTTTAGATTGTTTAATAGGCAGCATATTATATACCACTAAATGCACATATTGACACACTAGGTCTAATTATTTTGTAACCTTTGTAAGAATACTGCAGTTTAAGTTTAATCTCACTCTCATTAAACAACCTTTATATATTTCCAGATCTCAGTTGCTGGACCTGTTATGTATCCCTTCATCAAGTATTGAGTAGTATTATTAATTGTCTTCTTGTTCATATAGTGGTAGAATTAGAATGGGCTCTTGTAGCTCTTGCTACGTTTGATTTTATGTTTAAAACAAAATACAAAAACAAAATTCTTCATTGTTGAACATGGAGGCAAATTCAAACCTAGCAAATCAAACAATTATCTAATTTAAAATTGCAGCTAGGGTACTATTCATGCCCCTTTTATGCAATCCATTTAAATTCACTATTAAGATTTTGTGCAAAATCATAGGTTATCCTTCTTGAAAATATGTTTTAAATAAAGTTAAGTGGTAACTAACAGACAAGCCCAGGTTCTGACACATACAGGCAGCTGCAAAGCATTCCTGAAGCACACAGAGACTTACTTCTCTTTAATAGGTAAGGGAGCATGAGGGGAGCCCAACCCATACAGATATTTCCATGTGGATATGGCCTATGGCACAGGGGTACCTGCCCTCAGCCATCTGCACTGATTTGACAAATGATTCTATATCAAAGGCCTTTGCACTGATTTGGGAGGTAATTGATTGAAACTGAGGACCTCAAATCCCTGATTGGTTTAGCTGGATGTGAGGCTAGGATGTGGAAGCAAATGAGAGAAATTAAAGGATAGGCAGTAAGCTGAAAAATGAGTCTACAGTGCAAGAGATTTGTTAAATATCAGTTCTCTCTACAATTCTTTCTCAATTACACTTTACGGAAAATGAAAATAAATAAATATAACATATTAATTTTCTTCACCGAATAAGCATATTTTTAAATAGAGCAAGCAAGGTCTTCTCTTTGTTTCTTTCTTTCACTAATGCAGCTGTCTGGGTATCAAATTTGCTGGTGTGTCCATGAAGATTGGATTTCACCATTCAAAAAGAGTAATTTGGTTACAAATGGAATACTATTGATTTGTTCCACATTGTGTAGTCTGATGCAGATATATAAGCCATTCACGTTGGCTTAAAGGGAAATATGCATTATGAATTATTTCATCAATTTCCTCTAAATTTTTGATGCCATTAACCATCGTTGTGGAACTAGGATGACAAGACATGCTCTCTCCTTTGAAATAATAACTATATCATAGCAAAAGACAAAATTTTACCATCTAAAAATATTTTCCAACTGTTGAAAGGCTTACTTTTATTGAATTCACAGATGATGATCATTTTATTTAATGGTTAACGCTGGTCAAAGGAGAAGGAGTATACTGTAAGAAAATCACAGTGCTCACTTATCAGTCTGGTACTTTCTCTGGAGAAGACACTTAACCTAAAGTTATTCCCCGTAGCATACCTCTATTTTTAATAGCATCTCTCTTGCCCCTCTGTGTTTGAGAGGGTGATATTGGCTTGAACACTGCTGTGTAGTTTGGTACTGAGGTGAAGAACGCATCGTATATTAGCTGTCCATTAACAACTTTTTTAGTGGATGGAAATGACCTGAATATAAAAAGTGGATTTGATCATTTTTATTCATTTATGGTCTGGCTTGGAATATTTTTGTACATTTGAAGTGTTCGCACAATGCAGGCTATGCTATAACCAGTTTCAACGTATTAGTCTGGTTATTTGTAGATTGAGGCATGTTGAATGTTCTGCCGATAAGCCAGCAGACCGCAGAGCCTTGTTAATGCAGCTTTGACAGCAACGCTAGGTATATATAGGCCCTGCTGCCTTTATTACATCGCAGGATGACTGACCTGCATATCTTTTGCCATTTGACACAACACACAAACATGTGCTGTCTTCCCGTGACAGATGTTGCACAGTACTGGTCCCAGAGGTCACAACTGACCTTTTGGACTGCCTTTTTTTTCAGTCACAAAGGATTACTTGCTTGCAATAGCCACCGATGCAACCTCAGGCACTGCAATAGAGCCGTGGGTTGTTGCTGCTTGTCTTTTGAGATCACATTTACCTTAGTTGACTTGTGGGTGGGTGTGTGCTGGTGGGGGGTCTTAGGGAGGAGGATTGACTGAGTACATGCTTGTCATCACAATTTCATGTATAAACATGTGAATGCTAATCTATATGTTCAAAAAGATTCCTAAATGATCAGCAACAGCTTTTACATTAAAACCTTAACTAACATTGATCATTTAGACCTGAGTGAATTATCAAAACATGCATCTTTTTGACCTTTTATAGCTGTAGAATGACAACCAACAGCAGCGTTTTGGCATTTTTTCCATAACCACAGGTGACTTTATGTTCTAGGGTATGGCGCTTTCAAGTAGTAGGGTGACTGTCAAGGGTCTTCATTTCCACCTTATGTTGCACCTTAAAAGGTATGTTCTTTTATAAATAAAATGAGATGCAAAGTTTAAGCGAGATTATTTCTGAATAGAAGGAACAACATAATGAGTGAGTTTTATATTGTCAGGGGTCAATGAAATCAAACCAAAGCCCAAGCCTCAGCATCTGTCACCTGTTTATATTCACAGAAAAGCACATGCTTATAAATTGGCATAATGATTAGCATTTAACAAAATATGGGAAACATTTCTTCTGGTATTTGCTGCTTATTTACATTAAAGCCATTGCTTACATCACACAGCTGCTGCTGATTTGTCGGCTGCATATCCCTGATGCATACGTCCCGTTCCACCACATCCCAGAGGTGCTCTACTGGATTGAGGTCTTGCGACTGTGGACACAATTGGAACACAGTGAAACCTTTGCTATGTTTAAAGAAAAAAATTGAAATAATAAGGGCTTTGAACCATGTTGGAAAATATTGCTGTAAGTTAAACACTCTACATTTAGAGTGTTTACATTTAAAGTAGACATTTTAAAAAGAACCCCCCCACACATGCACACACACATACCACAACACCATGACAGTTAGCCTAAACCATTGATCCATGCTCTACCCAACCATTCATAGATGTATCTAAGAGAGACTTGTAGCTATTGTCCAATTTAGTTCAGCTAATACTGTGGTTTCTTTTTCCCGTTCTTAGCTGACAACAGTGGTGCCTAGTGGGACCTTCTGCTCCTATAACCCATCACAAAATGCCAAGTTATTGAATGTTAAGATATTGTTAAGTATATCCTATTTAAGCTACTGTTGACTCTCTATTTTCTAAAGCTCTGCTCCCCATTCTCTTCAGACATTTTTCTATACTACTGCCACTCACTAAATGTTTTCTAACCATTATCTGGTAAGACAGGAGGGGGTTTTGAGGAAAAAATCCCAGTGGTTCTGGCCTGTCTGACAGACTGAAATACCCTTAAAATCCACTTTCTTTTACATTTTGATGCTTGGTTTCAGCTTCAATCAGTAGCCTCTATGTTTAGATGCCTAGATGCTGACATGTGGTTTTTCTGATTCCTTTTTTGTGTAAACAAGAAATTGAACAGGTGTACCTATTAAAGTGGCTGGTGCATGTTTATCGGTGCATCAAACTCAAATAGCTGCAGCTGAAAACTGCTCAACTCTGTCAAAGAAAAAAAACATGCTGCAATTACAACTCTACAGCTGGCCCAATTGCTCTACAGTTCTACAGCTCTACAGTGGAGGGATATCTCTGTTTAAACTTGCATCTCTGATTATATTTCATTTTGCTCCGTGTCATGCAGTGATGAGAACCTGTAATGCGTGCGGCGGAAAACCTTGTGAAAAACCAACACAATTTCTACTGCCTGAAGCCCTGTGTCAGAAATATTATCCAACCTTCACCTCTTACACTGAGTGCCGTACTGTAATGATGCTGTGAGGTGAACCCACACATCAATTATTCACATAATGCAAGATTTCTCACTCTTTATCTTCTCACTGGCAAGAGAGAACCATTTAAGGAAAGCAGACATGAACAATTGAGAGAGAAAAAGTGGAATGAATGCTTGGTGACTGAATAGGAGAATTTTAGTGGACAGACAATGCTTTTGTCATAATTGTAGTTTGACAATATGTAGACCTTGGGGATGTTAACTATGCAATATATGGCCTTTAGACTGGTATCACTATGGAAACCGAAGGCCCTGAATGACCTGGTTTGCCCACCCACTTGGACAGCCGTTAATCATCTTCGTTCAGATCCTGGCACTCCAGAATTTGGCCAGTGTGTCAAGAAGCAATTATATATACTTAGTGCTCAGGCATCAGATCTCCTCCCTCCTCCTTTTCTGCGCTCCCTCTCACACTCTTAATATAATCATAGAGCAGTCAGTTTTTAAGCCCTCTGTTCATTTCAATGTCTATCTGGGGGATGCACACAATGCAGATGAAAATAAAAGTTTGAAAAGAGAGAGTGTATTCCATTCTGAGAGCCATTATAATCAGAATACTCTTTACATCTAAATCGTATTCAGCCATTTACTCATTTTACCAGCCTCCTGAGCTGACTGACATACTAAATTACCCCAGCTGGCCCCATTGCATTCAGTGCACATATTGGGCTGGTGCGGATCATGGAGACTAATGTGAGCTGACTAGAGGGAGATTATGTTCCGCTGCTAACAGCCAAAACGTGAACAACACCATCCGCAAAACCCACGGTGTTCCCACGTTACATCAACCCTGATCAAGTATTTGAAAATGGAAAGAGAAGAATTCCAATAAAGATATCAGACAGAAATATGGCAGACAGACATACAACAGGCAGCCAAAGTAGAGCAGTAGGTCCTGTCCAAAAACATATGTTTTGATATCAATATTAGTGTAAGAAGGCTCCAGAGGTATAAAAAAGGTAAAGGTCATCAAAAATGGAAAAAATACAATTAAAGGAAAATAAAAAATTCATTAATTGATTAGTATAAAACTGTACTGTACTGCAATGAAGATCAAGCTTTGATAGCTGCTGATTGCTACTGGTGATTCAACTTTTCTCGATTGCTTAAAACATCCCCCCATCTGCTGTGAAGCAGTGTAGGAACGCAATGTGTTACTTTATGAGTTGAACAGTAATACGGTGCAGGAACTAGGGTGTTGCTACAAAATGCCAAGAAAAAGGCAGTTAACTATGAAAGATCATCATCATGCTTAATAATATATACATCTTTTCTACAGATCCATTTATAGCCTACATCCTCAGGAACTTATATGCATGGCGCAGGAAGAGAAACGCTGCCTGTGTAAGTTTCAACTACTTTTCAAACATATGAGAAAGCAAGACCAAATCTAATCCTAGAAAATAAACACCAGCAGCATTAAAATGTCAGGTTGTTGCATTTATAGTTGCTTAAAACTGATTCTCTCAGAATTTACAACAACATTAAAACTATGGACCATTTAAAAGTCACTAAAGGGTGCTGTGGCATAAGGCATAATTGGGCATCCAAATGAAATCTGGTAAGGTTATGTTGCTATATTTTGTGGTTAATGGAATACCTGGTAAAATATATATATATATATATATATATATATATATATATATATATATATATATATATATATATATATATATATATATATATATATATTGTTTCTTTGTCAATGATGACAATGGTTGTTGGAGCTGCCATAATTCCCATAGTCTCTGCATGTAACCTCTCTAACTAACCTGCATGTAACCCTGGCTAACCCAAGGACGGACAATCCTGATCATGAAGGATCCGCAGAAGGGAACAACCCCATCCAACTACCGGCCAATAACTTGCCTATGTACAACATGGAAGCTCCTGTCAGGCATCATAGCGGCTAAGATGAATAGGCACATGGCTCAATACATGCACCCTGCCCAGAAGGGAATAGGAAGCAACACCAGAGGAGCCAAACACCAGCTACTAGTGGATAGAGCAGTCACCCGAGACTGTAAGACCAGGCAGACAAATCTGTGCACTGCCTGGATTGACTATAAGAAAGCCTATGACTCAATGCCACATACATGGATACTGGAATGCCTGGAAATGTACAAGATCAACAGGACTCTAATAGCCTTCATCAAGAACTCAATGAAGCTGTGGAAAACAAGTCTGGAAGCCAATGCAAAGCCAATAGCACAAGTCACCATCAAGTGCGGCATATACCAAGGCGATGCACTATCCCCGCTGCTGTTCTGCATAGGCCTGAACCCCCTCAGCCAGATCATCACAAAGACTGGCTACGGATACCAATTCCGAAGCGGAACAATCATCAGTCACCTCCTCTACATGGATGACATCAAGCTGTATGCCAGGAGTGAGCGAGACATCGACTCACTGATCCACACTACCAGGATCTACAGCAACGACATTGGGATGTCATTCGGACTGGACAAGTGCGGTCGCATGGTCTCAAAGAGAGGGAAGATGATCAGAACCGAGGGGGTTGAACTACCAGAAGGCCACATAACAGATGTTCAGGACAGCTACAAATACCTTGGGGTGCCACAGGCTAACGGAAACCATGAGGAGATGGCAAGAAAGACTGCCACAGCTAAATACCTACAAAGAGTAAGGCAGGTCCTGAAAAGTCAGCTGAATGGGAAAAACAAGATCCAAGCCATCAACACATATGCTCTACCAGTCATCAGATACCCCGCTGGTATAATAAACTGGCCAAAGGAGGAGATAGAGGCTACTGACATCAAGACGAGAAAGCTCCTCACAATGCATGGAGGGTTCCACCCCAAATCCAGCACTCTGAGACTGTACACCAAGCGTAACGAGGGAGGCCGAGGGCTAGTGAGTGTCAAGACCACTGTCCAGGATGAAACAACTAAGATCCAGGAGTACATCAGAAAGATGGCCCCCAAAGACAAATGGCTTGGTGAGTACCTCAGGCAGGAGAAAACCGAAAGTGAGGACAAGAAAGAGGAAGGAGAACCATCATGGAGGGACAAGCCGCTGCACGGCGTATACCACAGACAAATAGAAGAAGTGGCTGATATCAAAAAATCCTACCAGTGGCTGGAAAAGGCTGGACTGAAGGACAGCACAGAGGCACTAATCATGGCAGCACAAGAACAGGCACTCAGTACAAGATCAATAGAGGCCAGGGTCTACCACACCAGGCAGGACCCCCGATGCAGACTGTGCAAAGATGCCCCTGAAACAGTACAGCACATAACAGCGGGGTGTAAAATGCAGGCAGGAAGTGCATACATGGAACGCCACAACCAGGTAGCTGTCATAGTGTACAGGAACATCTGCCATGAGTATGGGCTGGAAGTCCCAAGGTCAAAATGGAAGACACCTCCTAAGGTAGTTGAGAATGACCGAGCTAAGATCCTATGGGACTTCAAGATCCAGACTGACAAAGAGGTGATGGCTAACCAACCAGACATCGTGTTGATCGACAAACAGCAGAAGAAGGCAGTAGTGATAGATGTGGCAATCCCAAGCGACAGCAACATCAAGAAGAAAGAACACGAGAAGCTTGAGAAATACCAAGGACTGAAGGAGGAGCTAGAAAAGATGTGGAAAGTAAGAGCAGCAGTGGTGCCAGTGGTAATTGGAGCACTGGGGGCTGTGATCCCCAAACTGGGAGAGTGGCTACAGCAGATTCCAGGTAAAACATTAGAGGTCTCTGTCCAGAAGAGCGCAGTCCTAGGAACAGCTAAGATACTGCGCAGAACCCTCAAACTCCCAGGCCTCTGGTAGAGGACCCGAGCTTGAGGATGACACATACCACCCCATTGTGAAACAATGGGGTGGTATGTGTGAAACAGGATTGTGAAACAGGATGCTTGATTTTGAAACAAGTTTATTTATGTGGCTCAAAGTGCACAGTCCTTGCTAATGTCATATTTCCATTCAATAACTGTACACTTATTGCCATTTGTTAAGGTAAACTTTTCCAAATGATACAACAGTATAGCTTGTAAACTTCTGGTAGCCAACAAACTTGTGCTGCTAGGTCACACATTCAGCCCTGTTTGTTTACAAACAGTAAATGGATCTATAGAAAAAACTTAAAGAAAGTCCTGGTGCCAGCGAGTAATTTTTTTCCATCAACATTCAGATGATCAACACTCAGATTTCCATTAACAATCCATTAATAATTAGAAACTGCAGGAGACTCCAATAGGAAAAGGTGTCAAAGACACCAAGCCATATCTGAATTGGACACATTTTTTTAGGGTTAACAGCTTGCATGATACTATGCTCTCAGTACAATAGTTTCAAACACAGCTTAATAGTAGTCAAAGTATAAAAGTGTCATTTTCAACTGTGAATACTTTCAGCTTCCGGCTTGACAGGATGAGTTGCAGCAGTGACACATTCCCAAGACATCAGATTAAGACAAAGAGGCATGTCTGAGCCATGAAACACTGCCACTGGACAGCTGAAGCCTATTATGGACTGATAAATCATACATTAAAATCTTTATAAAGGGGGAGGAAGCTAAACAGTTACAAAAGCCTTCTGCAGCACCATGCAATAATACCCTGTGGTATTAGTTTAGTTGGTCAGGGGGTTAATCTTACAGCAACATAATGATCAAAAACACATCTCAATTATATGCCAATCCTACCCAAGCAAAAGGGACAAGATGATAAGCTTGAAAATATTGAGTTGCAAGTTCAGGCTCCAGATTTGATTAATTACTTAATTAAAATATATCTAATGATTTGAAACTAAAGTGATGTGTTTTATATTTGATTGTATTGATAATTCAGTTTGACTTATTTCCATTTGAGTTCTAAAATTCAATTTTGATTCTAAAATTCTACTTTTTGTGTCACGCATGGGTCCTTGAGAAAGACTTGAGTAAATCATCAAATTTCACTCAGTGATGTTATTAGACAAAATTTAAAATGAGGGAAATTCCCCTTCAAACCAAAATATTTGATTTTGAATTTTGCATATATATTCATTCTTGGCCATTCAACTTAATTTCTGATATTTAGTTTTCGTTTTTCATGGCATAATTCTCTGCCCATAGAGTGACCATTTGGGTCGATGTCACATTCAGAGTATAGGTCTTTGGTTACGGACCAGATGTGTTATTTTAGCACTGATGTAGAGAGGAAAATGGTACTTCTATTAGATTTCTCCATTACCTTTTTCATTAATTGACTTGGAAAATTAAAGCATAACTTTGTTATTTACTATTTAACAACTATGTGTTGATGTGAATTCACCCAGAGTTATTTTAGACAGCAAGCTGTGCATTAGTGATGTGCGGCAGTGTAAGGCTTTGAATGGTTGATGACAGGCTGTCAGATAGCTTCCATCTATTGGGCTCCTTTTACCAAGGTCCACTTTTGCAATAAGTCACTTTCCACCATAGCAGCCATTCATCCAGAAAAGGACACAGACATTTCTGATGTGTTTGGTGCTAAGTGAAGTAAAATTGTGTGAACTTTTCTCTATAGCACCCTATCACATTTGCAAGTGGCATGCTCTGAGAGGAAAGGTTGAAGGGGAAAGTAACTTTAGTGCACTGAGATGACTTCACACTATTAGAGAGAAATAATGACTTTGACTGTGCCTGTTAAGTATTAATTAGCATTGAATAAATCTGCCCTTCTTGCCTCATGTTAAATAGGTCTTAAATGATTAACACAGTGTTGAAAGGAAGAGACAAAAATGGAATTGGTGGTTTGATATTAAATTAGCTTCTATTAGAATCCTTACTAAAAAAAATAGATTTAGCTTTGATTAGATTTTTGAAATAAAATTACAAATTCATGTAAAAATCACTGAGATTGTTTTATTTTATTTTTCTAACCTAAAAAAATGTAAGTTCTAAATTATCTATCATATAAAAAAAATGTTCACCCTTGACCGAAATAAAGCAGGAGCTTACCTTACAAATAGGTGATGTAGAGTTAAAAGACTTTTCTGGTGTCTGGCCCGGGTTCTACAAGAAAAACACATTATCAAGTACATGTGGAGTGCATCTTAAAGCAAATCTTTGGTGACAGAAGTTAGAGTGTATGTCTCTGGGCTTGCTTTTTTAACATTTCTGATAGATTCTTTCGTATGGTGACTCTTGACTTCCACTCTTCTCCTTATTAATCACGTTCTAAATCTTTTCATAGTGTAAAGCACAGTATTTAAATCATTTAATCAAACACAACCTTGGGTTTGATTTAGAATAACCTGAATGCCGCCGCTAAAAAGAGATTTTTACCTTACTCTAAATATTCCAATGATACGCCTGGATACAGTGCCCTGTGAACAGCAAGCTTCGTCATTAATGTCCTTTGTAGCTTATTCTTAAAAACGTGTCAATTCGATGACGATTTTAACTTGTTTTGAATTAATCACAGAAATAAATTTACTTTCGATTCGGATCTGATGTATTTACATTCAATAATATTGTAATAGCAATTGGGCCTGTTGTTTTGCCCAAGCCAAAGAATCTGTTTTCTATCCGTGATCATTTTGCTATGCTTCTAATAAATCCCAGCTTTTGCCTTTGTTTTCCAGTACCCCCATATGTATATAGCTCCACATGGATTATAAATCCTTCTTTGTCAAAAGATTTTACTGAGCATATGTTCAGGACTTTTGCACAAGCTCCTGATAGCTGTTTCTGAGGTTAAATGATTATCACATTGTTAATACGCCAATACATCACTTAGACACAAGAAAACACCATTAAAAGCACACACAAGGTAAGGCAACAAGGCAACAACAGATGGTCCTGCTGCTTGTGATTATGCAAAGATCCAAAGTATTTGCATACTCACAAAGAAACTGCAAAAAAAAAAAAAAAAGAGTAAACAACAAGCCTTCTTAAACTGACCTGGGTGAGAAATGAAAAGAGCGGTGGATGAGGCCAAAAACCCAGCAGGAAAGTGGATGGGCTCGGAAAATGTCTTTTGGAATCTACTAAGGGTCTACCCCCTGGGAAGGCCCTGTTGATTTCCAAGCAGGTGCTTTCAGTTATGTCCTCATATCCAATTATGTGCCTGTGGTATGTCTGATGCGCTGTGACACTATTAATGGTTGCCTTATGGTATCACCAGGACAGATGAGACACTCAACTCTCCAGACTCTTAACATCTATATTTCATTGCAGCGTAGGAGGAGAACACCTCGCTGGCCACAGCAGCGGAATAAAAAAAAGAAGGAAAAACAAGCATACTTTCAGTGCAGCATAAATGCCTTGGTATAAAATATAGATGCACAAATGGGTCTTTTTGGAACGATAGAATTAGCAGACAAAACATTCCCCTCTGAGGATGTATTATAGTCGTGATATCTGAAAAACGGCAACTAGATGTATGTATTTTTTTGAAATACAAACAAGAAATTAAAGAACATTGTTCTTTTTCTGCTTTTTGCTCAGAAAAGCAAGAAAAAATCAACTTAGATTGGCTGCAAGCACTGCCTCCAAAATAATATATTGTTCTTTCTTCCTATATTTTTATACAAGCGAAGATGAAAGAAAAAGTAATAGTTGTCCAATTATTTATCAAGTGACCAAGGCTTTTTTAAATACGGATTATGTGGCATGTTTAACTGAATATTAATCAGTAACTTAAATATAACACAGTGCACCCACACATATACCACTTGTGAAAATCTTAAAAAAGTGTTTTATAAACTGTCGCAAAAAAGAAAATGTAATCAGTTTAATCAGAAACCAATGGAAAAAGTAACAGGAATCCCATTTTGTTCATTCAGCTAGGCAAAATGTCAGCTTTTGTTCCGTCACCTCCCTTTGTCACTCCTTCCTCCTAAATCATACTCCTGCAGATGCTAATTATTAATCATTATTATTATATGTGTTTTTTTGTGAAAAAAGTGAATGACTCATCCTATGATTAATATAATATAATGAAGGTGGTGTATTCAGAAGAGCAAGCCAGAGTAAGAGCACAAAACGAAAAACAGCTGCCACTTTTCAACTTTGGTCTGGGACATTTAGCATCTGATAAAGAAACACTATTGACAGAGCTTGCAATACAGGGCTTTTGATTACACTGCATATTGATGTTTTTGTATTTTCAGAGTGCTGCGGGTGGTTATTGTAATTTGATAAGGGCACAGAGAGCAAAATTCAGTGATATATTACAAACTTATTTTCTGAGGAAATAGAAAGATAACTGAAACATGATGTTTCTTTATCTGACTTTTGGGAGACATGCTGATTTAATAAAAAAATATTTTGCTTTCCTCATTTATTTTTCTTTAACCTGATACCTACTATTAAAGACAATTGCAGCCCATAAACTGCAATGCCATCTTTATATTATACACATTGATTAATTGATTCAATGGGGGGACACTTAAAAAATACATCCTAATTATTAAGAACTCTAACAATTTCCTTTAGATAAGCATATGTATTCTTTACCTATCTGGTTATATTAAAACCATGAAAATGTATTTTAGTTGGATGTCACAGGGTGGACCAACACTAAGGTATGGCATAATTTTAGCATAGTTAGACTTAAATCTAAAAATGTGGCCCTCTATTTGCATCAGTCCCCCCCTTTGGCTGTATGTTTGGTGTTGATTGCCCATTTGACTGTGCTGCTGTTTAGTCTATTCTAACCTCCAATAGCCTATCTAAATGGTTTGCCCTATAAAATTGTCCTTTCAGTTTTTCAATAGCTGTGGCCAAGTTCTCTCTATCCCAGTTGAAGAAAGCATAATGAAAACATAATGTTGTAGCAACCAAGTTTTTACTTATTGGAAAGTTTATTTATTTAAATTTGTCTAAACAGCACTCATTTCTTATTCTGCTTTTTACACAAGAATACAGCGATTGTAGGATGTGTCTTTCCATCAGGAAATATATGAAACAACAATTACCTCAAAACAAATGAGACACTGTTGTCAGACACTCACAGAGGCAACACATACATGTTGGTCACACTATCCTTGTGGAGACTTAATAATGACTTCCATTTATGTTGGATTCATTTCCATGGCTAACTCACACATTTACCGTCACCATTACTACCACATAGATAACCATCAACCTAACCTAAAATCAATTCACACCTCAGTCCTAAACCTAACCAACATTCAAGGAAGAGATCTTTTCCTCATGGGGCCTAGTCATTGGTTTCTACAAGTACCTATAAGCCCCCAAAAAGTAGCATATTTCTGGGAAATTGCCCACACAGGTTTACGAGATCGTCGCCATGACAACCAGTCCTAAGACACACCGAGACACGATCACACACCCAAAGAGAACCAATCCTACCAACTAGAACGTCGATCAGCTAAAGTACAAACTGCACTTTATGTTAGCACAACATGTCAGATTTTCATGTACATATTTTTTATTCCAAAGATGTGTATATGTTCTTCAAATGTTTTTGTTAGTTCTTCTAAGAGTCAAGGGTGTTTGATATTTTTGTATTTTGTAATTCTCCACTGAGGGTGTTTTGTATTTAATGGTGTCGTCTAAGGAGGCTTTTCTTTCGTCTTTTTTATTTCTATCTGCACGCTACATATGCATTATGGCTAGATGTCCCAACAAAATGTAATGTTGAATATTAATGACAGTGAAGAATCTTGATTCTTAATTGTAATTGTTACTAATGACTTTCTATCAACAGCATTTTTTCTTTTTACTAACTTATAAAATACTAAATACCATATTTTGTGGACTATACGCTGCTACTTTTTTTTTTTTTTTTTTACCTCGCTTTAATCCAGTCCTCTTATATGAAGGTGCGGCTTTTGTGTGGATCTTTCCAAACCAGCAGAGAGGGAAGTCAAAGTTGGAAATGAAAGAGTAAAGGACTAATTTTCATTTAGCACAAGATCATGCTAGCTCAGGCACAAGAGAGAACAATTCACACATTTTGACGTTTATTTGCCTTGTTAATGCTGTCGAACCAATGAAGAGACTGGGCTCGATTCCTGCAGAGCTGAAATTAAGAGTCAGCAAAGCCTGTCACTACCCCATCCGTCCCAGAAGCACAATCCGTTCTGCGTATGCGCCATCAGCTCATTTGCGCATGCGCATCCACATATACTTCCGAGTCGTCCTCGATTTTATTTTGTTAAAAATACCTAAATAATAATCCCAAAAATAATAAACGTACTAAAACATGTGTTAAAAGTTAATGTATTTCTTGAGAAAATAAATGCCTTAAAAATAATTTCTTTTATCAGCCGTCTCTGCCCGATCTCCAGCGGAAATGGGATCCTACGCCACTTGCGGGAGCTAACTTTTTCGTCTTTGGTTTCACATATAAATCTGGTGTTTTTGAGTTGTATGTGTTCATTTCCTTTTAACCTTATGCTATATAGTGCATAATCTAAAGAAAGAAACAACTAAAATGCAGGTAAAGATGGTTTAGTCATATTTCGCCGGACTGCTCTGAGCACGTTAAAGAAGCCGTTTAACGCAGAAAATGTAAAAAGCATAAAAATTGTCTCACAAAATTCATAAAGCATTTTTTTACAGATGTGTATTAGCATTCGTTAGTGAGTTAAGGATAGAAACAAGTAATTTCCATAACATAATTACATTATGTATGGACACCCGGGACGGATCGGGTAGTGACAGAGCCCCATCTTTCAGTAGAAGCTCTTTTTGCTGTGAGCCAACAAGCTAAGAGGAGCTACAGTAGCAGTCTTCCTTGTCCCTACTCCAGGGGCTATATGTAGAGCTCCCCCTACAGGTTTGATGGGGGATAGTTCACCAGATATCAGCAGCTTATAACCCAGTGCGGCTTATATTTATATGTATATATAAACGTTTCCAGTTTTTTTTTTTAAGATTTAGTGGGCACAGCTTATAGTGAGGTGCGCTCTATTGTCCAGAAAATAGGGTAATAATTTCCTTATGAACACATTTTCTTACCTGAGCTGTGGATCTCTAAAGCTCCTCCAGAGTTATCATTCATTGTTATTATTAACTATTCTTGCCTCTAAAAATGACATCCAACAGCAACAAAGATTCTCAACAGTTTTCCATTAAACATACTTATTTTAAGGCTTTTATACACATCCTTTTGAGGGTTATTAATAATTGTACATATTGTGAATTCTACATCTATAGTCTACATCTATAGTACATCTATGTAACATATAATAGTGTAGTAACATTCATTGATTCCCCAAGAAACATCATGAAACAGAAACAAGAGCACCATTCAGATCTGAGTGGACAGGGAGTTGTGACACATTTGTGCTCCTCACCACATTGACTCAGCTTCCATTTTCTGCATGTAGAAGGAGGCTTTATACTGTGATCTTCTTCAGCCTGTGCTAAAGTTCAGCACTGAATTCTCTAAACTGTATTCCTACCAGTTACTTACTGTTTTTTTGGGTTCATTTACTACCCCGCCATTGCACTTCTACCCCCTCCTCACCCCACCTGATAAAACACAGTTCTCTGAGTAGGATTAAAGGAGCAATGTAGTTCAAGGATTATCAAATGCCTTTGATCATGTGACTGCCATGTTTTTGATCTACAGAATATAGCTCCAAATATATTCTCTTTCTTGTGCTTCCTGTCTCCTTCCCTCTCAATGGATTTCCCCTTGCTTTTTTTTTTACAATGTGAGAATAGTCCTTGATAGGCAGTGAAAATACAGACTATAACAAGCATAACACACATACTGTACACTTCTTTTTTAACACTGTGATAAACAAAATAAATCTTACATGTGCTTGGCAGGATGCGAACACTGGGTGAAGAAGTTTGATGTCAAGAAGTATTTATTTATCCTTGTAATGTATTCATAAAAATCTTTGAAAATGTTAACCATCTCAGACAGAACACATAATGCCCATTTTCTTTTTGGCTCATGACAAAGTTGTTTGGAGTTTAAAGACAGTGACATCACTGCTCATTATTTGCCTTTGAAAGACATTGGTTGCAGGTTCTTTTGTCCCCACTGCAGTTTAAAGTATACCCCGCTGTTGTTCATTAGCAGTTTCTAAGCCTGGAACAATCTTGCAATGTTTTAGTGAAACCATAATTATCATTAAATAGTTATTTTAGAGATTTAATTGTAGCAGCATGGATTAGTGTTATGCAAAATAAATGCCTATTCTCGAAACATGTGATTTCAAAGCACAGAGATGCATGGTTGAAATTAAGAGAGCATCATAAAAAAAATATTCTATATAGTTGTCATAGAATCGCCTCATATTATTGTCATTGCCAAGGTAAAAATGTAACACATCACAACAATTCTTCCGACTAGTCTCCAAGCAACAAAACATTTCAAGGTGAATGGCGTCTGGACCTCCAATCATTATAAGGTGTGGTTTCAGGCAATAAAAAAAATACAAAAAAGAAACCCATCAAAAAATGATTGAATATCATTTTAATGGGTAGATTGCTACAAGGCTTCTATACTGTCTACCTGCCATGTTATTAGATAGACCATGTCAGTCATGTCGGGGAACACAAAATCAACACAGACATGCTGACAAGACATAAGCATACTGGCTTCCATCTTACTCCGAGCTTGCCATGTTTATCTAGTCTTCCATGTGCTCTTAATGCAATACTGTGCATATGCATACAGAATGATAAAGGTTCAGAAACCAGTGCCTGGAGGAAGCTGCATATGTAGCACAAGTGCTTTGAAATTCTGCCAGGGTGGGCCTCATTTACAAAGCAATTTGACAACAAAAGTAAAATACTCTACGACCTCAAACTCAATTCTGGAGGTGCTGAGAGAGGGAATGTGACTGGTCCAGGTTCTTGTGTGTGTGCTTCTGACATGGCAAGTTTGCAGACCTTGCATTGCATCACTGCAATGTCATGACTGATTTGGCACAGAAAAGGCACATTTTTGTATGAGGGTGGAGTCTCAAAGACACAGAGGAAACTTGTATTTGACCAGACCTACTGAAAAACTAAGAAAAATGTCTAACAGAACAATTTATGAGAATTTGAAGTATTTTTGGTGTAAAATGAACTGAATATGTGCTCCCTAAGTAGCATAAGATCCTGTACATCTACAATGATAAGCAGATGGTCACTGTCAACCCCATTAAAATTCCTTGTATACCAGAGATATTTTTTTCCCCTCATATTTCTGTGTTTTGGAACAGCCTCTTGTCCAATTGATTGCTTTTTTTAAAATGCAGTATGTCTGTCTGGATTAACTAGAGAAGGATTTTGTTGTATGGGGATTTTATTTTATTTTACAAGGCAGCTTAATACTACTTTTATTGCCTATAGGATGCAGCTGCTCAACTTCTTGCTTAAGGGATGTTTTTATAATTTCAGAAAAGGCAAAAAAACAACATTGCAGAACCCATTAGTGTATCAATATGTACAAAACAAAACTTGTGCATGTGTATGTCACTTGCTGCATTTGATGCTTGGTTCTTTTCTTAATGTTTTGTGTATAATCAAGCATTTTTAAGGGATTCTAGATTTTTTTTATTATTATTGTATTGTTTTGCAGTAGCTCTAAAAAGCCACTGTTAAAATAACATGTTTTGGCAGGTAAAAAATAAATTACAACCATGATAATTAATCTCTGAGCTTTTCCACTTTAATAATGACATCCATTTTGACAGCTTAACAGCAAAACAAAAAAATAACATAGTAAACCTAGTTCAGTAGAAAAAAACCCAACATAGGTGAAGTAACCTGTACAGTGGCTGGTACAGACATTTTTTGGGGCAGATGATGAATTGGTGAAAAAGGGCACCTTGTGAGACACCAAAAAATGAAGCTAACTGGCACCTGCAGAGCATTAACCAGGAACTGGCTTGATCCGGGAGAGTAAGGTACGGTTTCCGTAGACTGCTTGTTCAATTGTTTTTTCTTTAGGTTTTCTAAGCCTTTTTTTCTCTACATGATGTTACAAATGGTAAATTAGATAAATCAATTTTCTGCTGAGTAAGATAATAAAAGGGTTAAAGGGGCCTAGTCAGTTACTATGAAGCCTATTGAGTCAGTAATACCCAGGTGAGGTTTAGAAAAAACTGAAATGTGAAAAAAAGAGTGTGAGAAAGCACAACATATTTTTCATGCCAATAGAGAAGAGACAGCAGTAGCTCTAGTAATATAATATGAATACTTTTGTGTGGTAATTTTAGGTGATTATATCTGCTGATCAAGCACCGGGCTCTGAAAAAGTATTCCGAATGTTAGTTTGTGATGTATGAAACTGATAAGGCCTAACAAAATACCAGATTCAGCAATAAATAAATCAAATTATATATATATACATATATATATATATATATATATATATATATATATATATATATATATATATATATATATATAAATGGAGATGGGGAAGATTGCATCCATTTTGTCAAACAGTTTATTTAAACAATTGGTGCTTGTATGCCATTTTTTGTTTAATTGTACAGCATATAAGTACCTAAAAGTCTTAAATTATAAGACTTATGACAGGGGGCATGTGAGCTTTTAAGAGCCAATTTTAAATGGTAATGACTTTCATCCATCAATCCATTTTCAGTCACGCTTATCCCAATCACTGTCGCGAGAGGTGCCGGTGCCTATCTCCAGCTGTCTATAGGCGAGAGGCGGGGTACAATCTGGACAGGTCACCAATCCATCACAGAGCAACACAGAGACAAACAGGACAAACAACCATTTACAAATACACTCACACCTAAGGAGAATTTAGAGAAGCCAATTAACCTAACAGTCATGTTTTTGGACTGTGGGAGGAAGCCGGTGTACCCGGAGAGAACCCAGGCATGCTCAGGGAGAACATGCAAACTCCATGTAGAAAGACCCCAGGCCGGGAATCGAACCCAGAATCTTCTTGCTGCAGACCAGCAATGCTACCAACTGCTTCACTGAGCAGCCCGGGTAATGACTTTTTGTACAAAAAAATAAAAAAATTATATATTTTAATATTATATTAAAATATATACAAGAATATAATTATTTTTCAAATACTTTGGAGAGAAATAGCAGTTTGACACAAATTGAGGCCATGTAACAAGAGAGCGCCTGATGAAAAGCTTTCTAATCCTATCATAGTTTGGGTGACTTTCTAAGATAAATACTTTGGCATTGTTCTGAAGAGAGAGCCTTGCCTCATTTTAAGTGTCTTTGGGATCTGGATCATTCTGCATGATGGGAGTCAGACTTGTACACTTGACCATATAATGTGCCATGCTTGTCAAAAAGCGGGATTGCATTTCTCTCTTCAAAGTATGATTCTTGGCCTCCTCTCTTAGCTCACTCCCTCTAACCAATTTGTCATTCCGAGACCAGCCCCAGCGCTGCCGGCGCCAAGATGATAGCAGTGGGCCTTTCTGATCCAGGCAGTGGCAAGGGAGTAGGCCAAGTGTTACACAAGCCACCCTGGGACCAAAAGCCGGCATTTTCGCCGGCTGATACACGCCTCCACGGCCCTAGAAGAAGTGGCTTTGCGGATGCTTTTGATTTGTTACAGAATACGGCTCATCTACTTTGTGGAAACATTAGCTTTGTGTGTGCATGTGCCACATTTAGACTCGGTTGTGTGTTGCAGAAGATAGATTGCATGAGAATGCATGTCTGTATCAAAACAGATTAAGAGTGTATGTTTGAGTGTTCTCTCCGTGTATCTGTATGTTGATAAGTAAGAAGCAGAAAGATATGGTTACTCTGATATGACTTTTCTGTTTACACTTCTAAAGTTCACCTCTGATAACCCAAAGAGATGCTGTCATACCAGAGGTTTGTATTTAATATTCTACACATTCTTCTGAAGGGCAGAAAGCAGCAGAACATTGCAGTCACCACCTCACTATTTCTGTTTTAAAGCAAGACCGTATAACTTCCAGTAGTGCCCATGAAAAAATGGCAACACAGGGTTGTTGCAAAATTAAACCATTTCCCTACCAATTTTAGAATTTGATAGCAGATCACTTTGGACCATCAGACTGAGAAGCCATTAAGTTCTGGTAAAGACAAGGCCACATTCACTTTTGCAGAACAAATCCTACATCATCAACCAAAACTATGTCTGATCAGGTTAGTGTCAAATCGGTTTTGTTCCCTAACAACAACTTACTTTTTATTTAGAAGTAACTGGAGTTATTTTGCTAGTTGTTTAACAGAATGTAAAGCACATCCAAATTTTGATTAGCAGTACATTACTAACTGCTTTTTCATAGAAAGACAAGTATCTGTTTTATAAATACAATCCTACTAATATAGTTTTTACATAAAACATGTAATAAGTACAGTATTTAACTTTAGTTCATGTGAATGTAACTGACAATAAATAAATAAATAAATAATTAATATACTCAGAAATAGGTGCTGTCCTAGTTTTGTATTTGAAATGTTAAATATAATATAGCTCAAATACTTACTTTTTTACTATTGATTTTTGTGCAAGTATAGACTGCAGCTGTAGTAGAATTTTCTTCATTAATGTTTCTACCAATGTACTTTTATGTACCTTATAATATTCGTTAAACTTGGCCCTCTCATCTGTACATAACTGGACTCTAAGGTACAGATGGGAAAGTCAGGGAAATAATCATATTTTTGTAATTTATTTACAGCTCTCACATTTTATCCAAAGTTTGTTTAATGTAGTTTTGTTATTTCCGGGTCATTAGTTAAGTCTGAAAGATTATGCTCAATTTGGAGACAATTAAGAAAGATGGTGCTGTCAGAGATGATGAGATGCAATTTGGCTTCATATCAAAATCTGCTCTATTCAGCCTTGGTCTGGCCCTGCACCTCAAAGCACGGATGCTGAATCTCTGTATCCCTGCAAGTTAACCAGGCATGGCAAATAGAATTTCCTCTAAAGTAAATGTATTTGTCCCTACAATTCATGACCACAGACCTTTTCTTTATTTACAATTCAGCTTTTAGTCTCTCTAAGAAGGTCCTGTTCAATTTCTGTGACAAATTAGAGCCCACAGCAGCACACTAAACATCTAGCTTAGCTTTTCTTGTTATACATCGATACTCATCTCACAAAATGACATCAGACTTTTATCTGTCTGAACACCCTTCAGATTTTGATTGGGAATGAATCTAGAAATCTTCAATCAGTTTCTCTTGTACGGGCATGTCTGTGACTGCTTCTTGTGTGCTGATGGCAGGGACATAGGCGATTTAGTGCAGAGTCCAATCAAACCAGCTGTGCGCCTTTTCCCCTGTGGTCCTTACTCTGACAGGAATTTGTTCCACACTAGTAGCAGGGAGAGAGGCCCAAACCAAACCCCAGCCATGAGAGTTAGGGCCACACATGAACCAGGACATGTAGACAGATAGTGGGTTTAGCTATGTAAACATTTATCAGGGGCACAGCTACTATGCAAGCAGAAATAATCTCACTAGGGGGGATGAAAGCTCAACGGAGAGAGAATTTTTGGCCAAGTACTAGTAACTCCAAAAACAAAAACAGTTGAAAACACATGATGCTAAGACAGCAGGTAAGTGAGGAAATTAACCCAGGTCCTTATTAAGTACAATTATAATCTATGAGGGTTTAGAATGAAGCCATAATTTTTTATTGTATTTATGCTTTTTTTTTTTTTGCAATGATTATTAAAGTAACGGCTTAAAATGGTAAACATAAAATAAGGACAGACTATCGCACTTAACCATACAACAATATATGTTGGAAATGTGCCATAACTCTAAGTATATTGTGCATGTGGCAGTCTGTTTTTATCTCTGTTTTCACAGAGGTCACATTTATCATCTGAGATAGAGATGCTATCTTAACACTCAAGGGGGAAAAGGCTGCTGTTTTACCATTATAATGATATCTGAGTTTTGGTTATCAACAACAGATTAGCTTAAAAACACACAGCATATATTTAATTGTACTTTTTTTTTTACCAGATTCAGTTCCAGTAAAGATATGTAAAGGACATGATTCACTAAGGAAAAAAATATTTTATTTCTATTACAAACTTGACAATGTTTTGTTAAGGTGGGAAAACAGAAATAATTGTATAACCTTCCAGACCATATAATTTTGACTTGCACAATGGCTTACTAAAGATGAACATGGAACCCTGGAGTCTAGTTTAGGGCATAGGGGCAACATCCCCCATGTGTATAACTTACACAGATTACCCTTATGATGAACTGTATAGTAAAGTACTATTTACTTCTGTTCCGAAATGTCCAAAATATGTGAACAAGGGAGCAGTTTAATTAGAAATTCCAATCAAAACACCCTTTGGACATCTCTCTAAATAAATATATAAAACATTTATTTTCTCTCTGCCTCCTCCAGACAAATCCTTTCCACGGTAAAAAGAAAATGCTGGAGCATCAAGGGGCTATCAAACCAAGGTACATGCAAGGCCTGCTAAACACCTATTAGAGCAATCGATGGCAGAGACAGAGGTTATGACCATGGAATGAGGAGGATATTTGTGTCTCCCACTCTGCATTACCAACATCTTTGGAATGAGCTTTATGGATTTGGACTGAGGCAGAGGAGGGTTTTTATCAGCACCAACATAGAGAAACACATTAAGAGATCAGAACCCCAAAGGTCAATTGCGCCTCTGGGCAGTGCTCTGTTATGGTGTCCTGTCTGTTTATCCAGCGCTGAAGCTAAATGACACAGGCAGAAACAACTAATGAAACATATATTATGTAGAATTTAGACTTATGCAGACCTCAGAAACATAAAAAACTGTGCATTATTATTGTTGTGTACAATACAAAATTTACAGTTTGTTTTTTTAAACTCTACAAGTCACTCACAAACATTTACATAAAGTTGGGGAAAATTAACATTATCAATGTACATGTATGTTTTTGTCTGTATTTTTACAATGTTTCAAATTTAAACCAGATGTTGGTAAACCTACTTAATAAAAACATGAGGATTAAAAAAAACATGATAAAAAATAAACATATTCATGTAAAATTGTGAAAAAAGCAAAGAACAGATCAACAAAATGAGGTTCAAAAAGATATATCAAAAAAGAAAACGTTAACATGTGTCACTATGTGTGCTGCTCCCTATTAGTTCAAATAAAATGTTTTAAGTTTAGTCCTAATAGATGGCTAATAAAAAGGCTGCACAACATGATAAAGGAGAAAATAATCTCTCAAGAATGCAACAAAATATTTGCAAACATACCTGTGATTCTGACATTTTTTTCTGAGTTTCTGAATGTTGAGGTGAACAAAAAGAGGCCATAATTTGGAAATAGAAAGGACATACTAGAAAACATCCACAAGATTCTAAGAAAGGAAGGAAAACAATAAATACTGCAGTAAACTGGTCGCTATGGTCTCAAAGACTTATCACTGCGCAAGCCTCCACTGCTTAACAATAAGTTTGTTGTAGCATTTTTAAAGTAGGAGAAACTGAAAAGACATTAGGAAAAAATAGATAGCCAGATGAGACCAAATAATTTACCTGTCAATGTCATCTTATGTATTATTTCAAGAGTAGAGAAAGCACTTCAGAGAAACAGAGAAAGACTTCCCTCCTAAAATAAAAACTGTGGGGTTTGGATTGAGGAAGGTTGTGATATTGGGCTCTGGCAGTCTGGATATATTTGCAGTCTGTCATTAATAATTGTTGAGAATCTTCAAGCTGGATAATTTGAAATCTAGAAAAACCTGACGTTCATTATGCATAGAAGATACCAACATCTGATGATGATTAATGTGGATGTATGGGTCAAAAATATATTTAAGCAAGGTATAAAACCAGTCTTTTCATACAGTTTTTCATTACCATCCTTACCCTGTTCATTATTCCCTTGGCCATGCCACCTTTGTTTGCAAAACTTCATTTAAACAACACAATTTGGTTGTTAATGCAAGCAGGTGGGAAATTTATTTAGATAACTCCAACAGAAATATTATCACTGAGATAAATGTTGACGTGGTAAATTCTTCATACATATTTTCTATATTAGATATGTATATGTCTTATCTTTTTGTTTTTATTTGCTGCAGAATATTGTTACATGGGGTTGATTTACTTGTTTTTGTAGCTCAAAACTACTCCCTGAGACAAATTGAGACAAACCCTTAATCCCTCAGTAGATAATAACAATAATGTAATCCTTTTTCCCAGATGGAGACATTTCCTGCACACACAAATTTTTGGCTCCACATAGATTTTATGCTAGAAGAAAACCAATGCAAATTTATTAAAAACACTAAAAAACACTGCATTCAAAATAGGAGTGTCCAATGCATTCCACCATGCTAATCCTTTTTGAGACATATGTCAGGAGTTTAGTATAAAAAAATGCTCTAATTTTTTCTGTATCGATTCTGCATCACCGTATAGTCCTGCAGAGTGATTTCTACTGAGTGTATTTCTTCACAAAATGGTAGTCTTTTCAGATGACTGTGGGCCTGGATTGAAAACATGCAAATGTTTTAGTTTAGAAGAGATTCTACAACATTTGTTGGGTGGACTGAAAAAGACACAGAAAAACCTGGTTGCACCAGCTGCCTGCTTTTCTACAGTAGAATAAATGCAGCAGGGATGAAAAATGATGAGTACCTTTTGTTACCTCCTGACTTCATAAGAGGCTAAGAACTCACACATACACACTCACACACAGAGAGCCACATCCAGAAAAAGGATAAAGAAAATATGGGCAAACAACATTTTCTAAAGCAAACAAGGGAAAAAGATTGAATCTGTCATTGCCAAGAAAACTCCTCATGATCACAATTAAAGGTGCCAATTAATCCTGTTGAATGCTGTTGCACCACGTTCGTGATTGCCTTCTCGTTATCTGCATAGAGGCGTGCAGAAAATGTTAATAATATTGATCCTTAGCACTCACTGTTTAGAGAATGCAAGTCTGTGCTTATTTCAAAATTAGAAATTTTCATTTATATTGCTTTTATCTCTCAGTTTATATTGTTTTATATTTGAAAAACAGTCTTTCTAAATCCACTAGAGTGTCTCGCAGCATGAGAGAGCTTCAAAGTGTTTCTCTATGTTCCGGCCCAACACTCCTCTCCACCACCCCCAAGTTGTTTAAGACAGCAAAAGCTCAGTGGTGCAGTTAAACACACAGATCCACCCCAGTACCAGCTGAGGGGCTGCTGTTTAGAAAAAGGGCCTCTCTTTCTCTTTTGCCTTCAACTGCTTGCTTCTTTCACTGTTTCTTCTTACCTCTGACTCTCTCTCCATGCCCTCCTCATTTTCCCTCTTCCCCCTCCATAGATCTCATTAAACCCAGATAGTCATCTCTGTTTCCCTCCACTCCCTTTTCTCTCTTCTACTGTAACTGTACAGCTCCCTCATTGTACAATTTATCTTGTGCTGGCTGTCTCACATTCACTCAACCTGTCAGTTATCTCACTCTCTCCATCCCTCTATCATCATTTACCTTTTTCTCATCTCCAGCAACTTGAGCTGTCCTCCCTCTTCACCCGACACTCCATCCTAGTGTCCTGTGCTTGCCCGCCTTCTCGGCAGCTCAGGTCCCCATTGCACCCTTTGCCTTGCACTTCTCTCCAGATGTAGTGATTGATGCCAAGCAGAGGCTGTACGCCATGCCTCCAACTGCACATGTAGGGACACCAGGCTGAATCCAGAAGAGAGATGCTATTACTCCAGAAAGGGAGCTGAAGTGGATGGTGGCTGCAGAGGGTCTGGCAAACAAGCTGTGCCCACCCATGTCTGATGGAAGGCAGGCTTTGGGGCCCCTTGGTGGGGAGTATGAATTGGTACACTGGAGTGCTCATTATGGCTCTGTAGGGACTGTCCTGCGGGGCATCTTCTACTGTGTGGCTGTGGAGCTCATTATGCCAGGCAGCCACCGGTGCCCAAGGCATGCAGGAGCAGCAGAGCTTTTTGCAGAGATAAAAAAGGGGGATACCCAGATTACCCTCAATCAGACGCACCTGTAGACCTCCAGCGCCTCCTTCCTTATTGCCTTCCGTGAGGACCCAATACCCTTCTTGCTGCACGCACACACACATTTCTCTCACTGCTGTAATTATTGCAATTGCTTCACTCAACTTTCATTCCTGAGATCGGAGCAGCACAGTTTGCCTGCTAATGAGAAACCCAAGCTATGAACCAGAGGTGTTATTTATTTATTTAAATATTTATTCAAACGCACTATGTGTGATATCAATTATTTAAATTAGCATGATTTTAGCACATCGTGCTTCTGCAAGAGCTCTAGCCACAGCTCCACACTGTGTCATTGGCATTCCAATCACACTGCACTCCTCAAGATGGTGGAAGGGGAGTTAATTAAGTTTTTATGTGACATGTGCACCAAAATGAAGGAAATCCGATTCAAATGGACTGTTACTTAAAATATAGGTGAGGCACATAGAGATGTCATTATAATGGGAAGGCGAGAGGGAGTTCAATCACTTTGGCCAGTTATTGAAGACATTTCATCTCAACATATGAGAGTATAGATTAGAGTGCTGTGGTTCATTACAATACAGGAGCCCAATTTTCAGCAACTGCACCACATTTTCTCTGCCTGTTACCTAATGTCAATTTTACACTACAGACAAAAGTGTAAAACATAACCCATGCCTATTAGCATTGAAGGTGTTAATGTCATGATTTGTTCTACTGTCTAGCTTGACTTGTCTTATTGATGCAAGTTAGAAGGCGCAAGCTAAAGTCTGTTTTAAGTGCTTCACAGATGTCCACTGGGGATTAATAAGAACAAGAACAATGTGATACGCATGGGTGAACAACTTTAGTGTTTCTCTCCTTTGAACACCTCCTTGCACACCTTCAAGTGCTCAGACAGTCTTTGAAACCAACTGTCAAGCTGTTGTCTGTGCAGGAAGCATACAAAGTTTATCCAAAATATGCATTTAGCTTTTTGATGCGCTCAAATAAATCTGCTGCTCAGCCCATGCCATTTGAGTTACAGGCTTTGTGAAAGCTTTAGAAAGCTTCATCACCGTTTATCATTCGCAGTGCCAGTCAATAGTTTATATACAGTTATTACTAGCATGAACAGCAGATTCATCTTGGGCTTCAAATGACAGGTTTGGAAATTAGGCTTCATTTACTGTGAATTGTCTTTTATATATCCACAGGATCCCCAAATAATATCTGGTAATTATTTTTCTTAGCAAGTTGTAAAGATTTAGATCTTTAATATTTAATTTACCTGTTAAATAATCTACTATTTGAAGTTAATTTAAATTGTGCATATTCCTGCTACAGACCTACGCTCGCAAATTTTTAGACAGGTTGGAGCCAGTCTAAAAGCCTAATGTCAGTCTGGTTCTGATGTTTATTTGGAATTGCTGTCCAGTCTGAGACAACCCAATGTAATAGTTTTACACCTCTGCCCAAACTGTCATATCAGAAGAAACTATTTTTTTTAATGAACCCATGCCTTAGCCAAAAAAGAAGCTCCTTGAAACCCTCATTTATAGCTGAAATTTATACTTGTTTATTTTGACAAGTTTTATGGTTGACAGCATCAAAAATGATCTAATTTCTCCCAATTACCAAAGATATCAAAGTAAGCACCAATTGTCCTAAAAGCGCAACAGAAGAGGAATACTCATGATGAGGGGCAGATTAGTTGCTGTGGTATCAGTACATCACACAAAGTGAATAGAATATTTGAAGGAGTCGCACTTGCAATTCTTCAACTTCATTTAAAATCCATCAGCCATAATAACTGGTAGACTAGTACTATTTCAATGTTTACCATTAAGCTTCTACACTAATTTTCCAATCCACAAGATCGTTTCCCTAAGATTGTAAAGTGATCTTGTTGATTTAAACAGAAAAGGCAATTGTATTTTTCTTAGGATGTATCATAAATATTTTCTAGAATGTATGTATGTACATCCCTACATATACTGTTTCAAGTAGATATAGTTTTGCTAGAATTTGTTTTCTCATTGCTTTTAGTGAATATTTTAGGCCAATTAATGGTAAGAAATATTGATTCTTCCTCAAATGATACACAGAAATATTAAAAAATCTCTTGTAAAAAGAAGAAACTTTGCAGCAAAAGAAAAGCATATGGTCACATAAATATCAAACGAGTTCTGTCGACTATCATGGAACATGGCCTCATTACTTCAGCTTGATGAGCTGCCACACCTGACAGAAATGTGACACAAACAACAAAAACAAAACATTTGTGCTTAGAGGCTGATCAGCCTGGTCCCTCTGTGCCCAGTAAGAAGACTTGCTTCATAGGTTTACACAGCAGCGACACCATGGGGGGAAAAAATCCACTTCAAAGAAGTTGTCATCTCCTAACGTGAAGTAAAGTGGTAAAACATCCAACAAAACACCCAGCTTTATTTGTGTTTTATTTTTGAATTTCCTCGATAAAATGGATCTGCCACATGCTTAGTTTTGCCCGTAGTAGAAAGGCTCAAAGGTGAAATGAAGAAACAAAAAGAAGAAAACAGAAAAGAGGCGTTTTAAATTGAGACTGGAGCATTTTCAATCTGTGTCATGGCGACAAATAAAGCTCTAGTCACAAAATATGCGACCCTGTAAAACCTACATCTGTTTCTTACCTTAGGTTTTTATTAAACCACTTTTAAAACCTGAAAATGTCATCACTCATGAAAGGAATTCAGAAACTGAACTGTCATAAATTTTTGCTACTTACAAGATGATGGATTACACTCATCAGGAGCAGGGTCTCTAATCGAATATAGAGGTGTATTCATCAAATCCCTCAGCGGAGATACTCTAATCTGGGCTCACTAAATATTCTCTGCCAATGTTTCAGGATCAAATGTTAAAACTGGTGTTAGTGCAACATGGTCACTTAGGAAAAGGTACAATTAACCTAATTTGTGCCGTGATTAAAGTAAAATAACAATGCTTTAGAAGATTGAAAAAGCCATCCAGTAACATTAATAATGAATAACACACTCTTTCCTACTTAGTGTTTATCTATGATATGGCTTAGTATACATGTTTTTGAAGAAAAAAAGAATTACATGAAATTCACTCTTTAATTTAGAAAAGGTCCCAGGATATGCAATACATAATCATATCAACATACTTGCAGACTTGACAGTAGAAATGTAAACCTGAAAAGAAAAAGATTGCTACAAAAGCTTTTATCCAAGGCAAATTATTGAATCTTTGAGTGGAAGGAGAAAAAATTGAAATAAAAGGTGCGCAAGTAACTGAAATAAAAGCAGCTTTAGGATGTTTTTAAAGCATAGCTTGTTCAAAAGTTTGGATGAGATCCCTGGGATGTTATCTCAAATCAAAAGTCGTCTGGAAAATTTAAAATACCTTGTCTTTCCCTCTGTTAAAAATCTTTTTGATATGCTGATTTAATTTTAGTAAATTACTTGACACCTTTAGACCTGTGGCAACTGCTGGTCTCTGAAACAGGGAAGACTCAGTGGTGTTAATTAAATCAAATTGTAACACATTGCACGAACAAATGCTGAAACACATCAAACACATTGCTATGCTCTGACATAATAAACTGCAGAAACCACAGAAAGAGTTCAGCACAAGTCGAGTATTGCGACTGAATCATTGCTTTTTTCCTCTCTTCTAAGTTTCAGGAGGAAAACCTCCCCTCTGTCTGGACACTGTCAGTCAAATATTTCAATCTGTTCTGCCAATCAGCATCAAGCAGTCAGTTTCATGAACCACCCCTAGTCTGCCTCTGCTCCAAAGACCCCATAACAGACTTAACCTCGCTGGAAGTGACAAATCTTTGCGTGTTATCCAATCAGTACCCTCCTTTCTTGCTGGCTGCTTCAATGTATGGAGGCTCAAGCCTCAACAGGGAGTTCTCATAGAGACTGACAGGCTGCGCTGATGCTGTTCCAGAGCAGAAGGGAGTTTGTGTACAAGAGTGGGCTCAACAGCTGATTAATGAACAAGATATTCATGAAAGCAAAGGGATTTCAGCATGCGTTTAATGCAGATTAATGACTACGTTCATAAATTTTCACAATGCATATTTGACCAGTTGTTTTATAAAATTTAAAGGGGAGGTTCAATGAGAAAACGCCACAGATATAAACTTTGGTCAAAGTAGCAATGTCAGCTTTACAGACAATATTATTTCTATGATTGAGCTTAGCCCCTGGGGAAATCTGGGATGCATTGTCAAGATGAAGATGACAGACATCTTATGTTAGGCTTATATTAAAGCAACCTAAGCTCCCTTAAGATACTAGCAGAGCAACTGATTACCTTCCTTCCATCCTTGATTGATGCAACTACTCTTGCTAAAGGGTCTAAACAAAGCATTAAGCCCATACACTATACAATACCCTTTATTTAGTAGGCTGCCATTTTTGCATCTGACAACATTTTTCCTTTTTCCTGTAGCTAAGATTTTAATACTCTTAAAAACTTTATTTTAGGTCTTTATCTAAGATGTTTAATAATATATTATATTTAATTTAAATAATAATCATCATAATCAGTGAATTAAGTAAATAAAAAAGTTCATAATATGTATCACTCTGTGAAGTATTCCTTCTGGAATAAAATTTGTTTTACTGTATTTAATTATATTCTTATTCATTTCAATGCATTTTTAGATCTAGATATTTTGTACAGAACAACATTAGAGTGTTCACTCTAGTGTAGTGCATTTCTTTTCTTCAGGCTGCAAGAAGTACATTTATTTTCATTAGATGAGCTTGGTCAGCAGTCTAGGCCCCTGTGTTCAGTAATGGAGCATACAATTGCATGCCCTTAATAGACTCCCAGCGATGAATAAATGATACATCCTGATCTTTCTGATAGATCTTAAACAATTCACCCGCTTAAGGCTTTCTGAGTTGTTTCTACAGCCACAAAACAAAAATTCTAGACTTAAATCTATTTTTATTTTATCAATTTAAGTGAGATCAATAGACTTCTGTTAAATGTAAGAACAGCAAAAGTAGCTTGCTGGCACATGTGCTAAACCTAATATCCACAGCATTTCTTAAAATATCAAGACCTTGAGTAATGAGGCAGAGGACTTACTAAAGCAATCATGCCTAATGTAAAGCTGTAATGAAAACAAACTATACGCAGAGGTGCAACACTGAGCATTAATGAAATTACAGAGTTGGAACTCAGTAGACTCCTGTCTGTGCAGCGCGATAAAACAGGACAGGACAGGAAAGCAAGCGAGGCAGGCGAGTCCTAGTCACAATTACTATTTCATTAAGGAGCTGCTAACCATTGGCAGGCATTCTCTGGCATTGTTGTACTGAGTCTGACATGGCACCGGAAGATGAGAAAAGGGGGGAGGGATGAGGGCTTAATGTGGTGGACAGGGGAAGGAAGGAGGAAGAGGGGGAGGTGGGTTTTTGGAGGAGGAAATATGGTCTAATTTGGGTCATCTCCAAGTCCACATGGGGTCGGATGACAGAGCCACAGCACCTAATCTGAAAGCACATGCTGAATTAATTATTCTAATCTGAATATAAAAAGGATTTTACGAGATAAGGATACAACAGAAACTAGATAAAAATAAACAAATAAATTATTTGTATTTCTCTCAAACAAAGACTTACTAGAGTGGCATGTATGCAGAGAAACCGAAGCTACCTGACAAGTGGGAGCCCAAAATTGTGTTAAAAGGGGGTGGGCTTGAAAGCCTGCATGTAGGTGTTGAAAAGGGGGAGGGACACATCTTTGTTACCACATTTGAAGCAGCCTGTCGCTTTGACTCAACGGTGCCTTGGAAACCACAATCCGCTGAGCCGAACGGCGCTCATGAATGTCTCATAGCAACTTTTCACACACAGCCATAGGCCAACACACAATGTCTAATCAAAAACAATAAAGCCAAGACATTTTACTTAAACAGAGATGAAAACAGGGGAATGTGTGCCCTTGATTTATTCTCCAATGTAGCTTTGTACACAGGAACAACAGTGGATTAAATAAAGATGATCAGATTGAATTTATGCAACCCATTTTTTTTTTATAATGATTGGCATACAGAATAAAATTAAACCTTTTTAAGCCTTTTTTCTACCGCAGGAAATGTTACGAGAGGACAGGGTAGATTTCCTGGGCCATATTTTTACCTTGCAAGAGCCACTACTCAGTTAAGTTACTAGGGTGGAAATCTATCCCCAAAAACATGCTGATTAGAGAAAAAGTACTTAGTGGATGGACTCTTTGTTGAAGGAAGGATCTGAACAATTTTCACAGGTTAAATGTTCAGAGCCATCGCCCTAATAAATATTGTGCTACAGTAATGGCCATATTTTGGTGTTGTTATGCCCAAAATAATGGAAAATATGGCTGCTAGCTTTAGTAAAACACTTTTGCAAAGTAGACTTTTGTAAATACAATTTCAGAAATTATTAATTTTCAAAAATTATGGATTATGTAGAAGGTATATTCTAAAGGTCTTAGTCATCTAGATGCAACCAGTCTTGTTTGGAGAATGTTTTCAAAGGTGAAAGTGTCAGGGATTCATTTTCAAACAGTCTTTAAACCAAAGCCACTGTTATATCGTATTTCCAAGACACATTTTCAAAAATGTCCTAATGTCAAATTCTTTTCAAGCTTTGTGTCATTCTGTTCATCTAATGTATAAAACTTAATAGACATAAGTCTCTTTACCTAATATGTACAGGAATTTTTTTTCATAACCTCAAGGTAGCAATGAAATATAGTCAATTAACTTTTCCGTTAAAAATGTCAGTTTAAAGTTATATAGCTCATGTAGCTTTTAGGAATTTCAACCCTTTGAAAAGCTTTTCATTAAAATATTTAAAAGGTGCATGTCTTAAAAGTGAATACCTAACCTATCTTAAAAATAGGAGCTGTTATCAAAATAGTTTTCAGTTTTAATATGACAGGAAAAAAAATTTCAGTAGTTTGCGTGACTTATGCCTTTTAATGCAAAATTGTTTAAAAAATGCATCAATACAAAGATTCTTAGTGTAAGACAGATGGCTTGGGAGGTAAAAACCAAAATGTATGGTCCTTCATATTAGCCCAGTTATTGAGGGGTCTGATATTTCTTATCTGAGGGACAGTTTCATTTTTCAACGAGGCTGCTTTGTCTGATTATTCCAACATTTAAGCAGTAAAGAAAAACAATGAAAACAACCAAACAATTACCATAGGGTTCCCTGCTGAACAGGGAGTCGGTGAACAGCCATGCAATGATCATTGCACTGCACAAACTGCAAAGGCAGGTCATAACACACTGCTTTTATAGTCAAATATCAGAAGTTGATCCCAGCAGGAGTTTAATGAAGTCATATTATATCCAGTTACCATAGGTATAGGTTTCTCATCCACCAATGTAAGGATTAAGGTTAACCATCAGGGCAAGGGATAAACCAAAGATATAAAATTTGGTTAAGGTATTAAGTCCACCGACCTTGGAGTTAGGTTACCTTTAAAAAAAAATTCTGGTATGAACTGTTTATTTTGTTTTTCAATTTAACAGAACTTCATTGGTAAAAATATATAGTAGATATAACAAACAAAGAGCAGCGTTTAAACCTCTCAACAAGCAGCAGTACAATAATCTTTGAATTACATTTTAAAATAAAAGAATTTAACAAAAAAAATACAATAAAAATATGGTCTGAATGAAAGAACTTCCGGTGTGAAGTTCCAATATGTTTTGTAAAATGGCACCACCCTGCCCCTGCATTATGGTGCATCTACTCATGTCCGTTAGCTTGGAACCCTGAACAAGTGCTGCTACTATGTATCTTACTTTTGCTCTTTTAGAACATGTTTTATACACTTTAATTCCTAAAAATGCTTGGATTTCTCAAACCCTCTCTGACTTTTGAATGATGTTGAATTAGTTTTAAAATGTACCCACTGCAACATAAGCTCAGGTTATGTATTGTATAACTGGGTTCTAATCAAAAGTGGATCTCTTCCTTCTTTCTGCTTTTCTGCGTGGTTAAAAAAAAATGTTTTTTTCACATGTTTTAAATAGTTACAGGTGCAGCTTTCTAAAACTCATGACCTTAATTTCTTTTGAAATTGAATAATTTGAAAACATCTTGGTTATTTTTTCTGCAGTAATGGAGGTGATTCTTAGCCTGACGTAGTCCGACTCAATTCTAGTCAGAATATGAGTCTGATACTGCTCCATAGAGCTGTGATTATGGGGCGTGTTTCGAATGAACCAGGAAAAAAAAATGCCTCTGCACTAAATTGGATAGACCTACAACCAATAAGAGCAACGGAGTGCGTGACGTATGTTAAGCGAGGCATAGTTGTTGTCCACAAAAATCAAAGCGTGCAGTTGCATGCCTAGAATAAGAAGATGAGCCTTGATCGCGTTTCTCTGTTCCTCTTTTAAAATTTATTTGCTGTCGATATCTTCTAGAATAGACCTAATAGCAGAATCTACTCACCCAAACTCTCCGGCGGCAGCCATTATTGTTGTCACCCAAGCGCGCATTGGTCACGTGGTTGATAACGTTACTCTTGATCATCTGTCCATCATCGTATAAAGCCTGCCCTGACAATTTGATTGGATCGCCTGACAGTGGGCTTTAATACTCGCGCTACTATGGAGCAGAGCCAGACCGAACTTCCCCGAACTCAAACCTTGTGGGCGGGACTAAGTTCGGACTGGCACCCAGGCTAGGTGATTCTAGTAGTATTCATAATAATAGCCTCTCCTTGTAGAAACAAGGAGTAAAGATTGAGGGAAGTCCTTTCTGATTTGAAACACTATGTTAAATGTCTTTCTTTTTTTCCGTTTGGGCTATAAAAATGCAAGCTAAAAAATGCAAAAACATAAATGAGAGGTAACCCAAGTAGTAACCCCAAATTATCTTAAATTTCAATTTATTAAGTTCAAATTACTTTCAGTTTGCTCGGCCACCTCTAAAATCATAAAACAGTGGCTGATGGTGGCTAATTGTGCAGGTGTTACACTGCACTTTATTCATCTCACTTTATCTGTACCTGGGTATGTTAATAGGATTTCAACTCAATTTATTCAAGTGCTGATCAATGGCCTGCAATCTCTGCACTTCATGCATTATGTATTTTAATGGAACTCTCTTGCTTTATGGCTGAATGGCTAAAGGTTAACAGTCCCAAGAGGTGGGACTCCCTAAAGACTAATCTGAACTTCAAATACAGCTTTTTCTCTTCACTTGACAGCGAAAAAAGCACATAACAACTGCAAAAGTTGTTTTTATTACTACATCTTATGGCTCATTGAGAGAATGAAGCATTTTACACTTCTCCCCACATCTTATACTCACTTTAATGCGAATGTAAATGCCCACAGCCATTTGGCTCTCTATAGGAATTGAGGCAGAATAAAGGAGGTTTTAGAGGATGGGGTATTAGTGAGAGGGCCAAAGGCAAAAGGGTGGTGCTGGGGAAAAGAAAAAGGATGGGAAATGATTAGAAGAATGTGTAGGTGGGTTAAAGGGAAAATGAGAAATCGAAGGCAGAAGAGGCTGTCGGGATAAAATCTCAGACCAGCAGACAAGGATATGTCACAGCTTTCAGGATTATCTACTTGAACTGTCATTTTGATATTAAAGAATTACTCATTGCACCAGTAATAGCTTAAGTATTTTTCTCTTCAGTTTAATATGGAAAACATCAAGGCATCTCTGAGGGCCCCTCCGTCTCTCTACTGCCTCTCCTTGCACAATAAAGCACAATAGCCTGCCATGCTATTCCCATGATGAGATTCCCACTGGAATAAGAGCGGACTGTGAGATAAAAACCCCTCCAGTCCTCACTAAATCTAGAATTAGAAGACAGAAAGTGCAAGAGAGATACTCTGAGGGTCAAAAAGCAGTTCTCAACTTATTGTGTTCTCCGTCATCTTAGATTCGCCTTTGGCACTATGAAAAATTATGTTAAGCTGCCCATGAGGTGACTTTTTTTTAGTCTTCCTCAAACTGAACATTTAAGAGCCATTTTCTCACACTTTGTCAAGTGCGTCACTATGGTGCATGATATGGATAACAAATATTTGGAGTGTAATGGACTGTTAAGAGGATGTAAAACTTGGTCAATGGTTATTTGAGTACAATCAAATGATGAAATACCGAAAATGCAATCAGTGCTCTTTTCAGAGCTTAAATTGATAAATGCTGCTGTTCCCACTGCCTGTTTGCATGAACACGGATCACATTGCTGGAATGCTTTGCTCTACGGTTACATAAACAAGTATGAATCAGTTTCACACAAATTAACAACAACGACTCAGACACAATCACAATTTTGTTCCATTCACTACCATTATAATTCTGACATTGTTTTAGTTTCACATAAACAAAAGAGGATTATGGGTTAGATGTATGATTGCTCAGGGAATAGGAGTATTTGGCATGGCGAGAGGAGGCCTAAAGCTGTCAGAAAATCACTTAGTCTACAAAAGATTCCAGTTAGAAACATGACGTATAACCTGTAAAGAAGCACTTGACTTCAACACAGCCTGAGAATGGGTCCAGCCATTTTAACTGGCGCCATCAGTCTCCTTCAGGTAATGCAATTAGATGCCACTAATATCTTGGGATGCTCTTTGAACTGCAAATGCACTTTTGCTAGATAGCGTGCACAGTAATAACTAGTGACAACACTGAAGGAGCCAGACTGAATAAGCTTTTGCATGTGATTGGTTTGAGTAACTGCAGACTCAGAACGATCCAAAAGTGATTGAAATCAGAAATTGAAATTAGATGTTATCTAAATTTGTGCTGGCATGTTTTTGTTGTTGCTAGTCAAAATACATCGGTTCAAAAAGCAGGTGGTTTGAGAGTGAACTGACAGCTTTGATCACTTAAGGGATCATTCATAATTTTTATTATTTATATAGTGTACAAATCATAAACTTCGGTGTGTTTGTGTGTGCGTGTTTTGACTATGAAAATGTTAAAACTCAATGCTGGCTCTTTTAATGAATTTATGTTAGTCAATAACCTATGGATAATCCCCACTGTCATTTGTTAAATTAACATTGACAAGGTCCCCGATAATACCAGTATCTGTTCTTATTTAAATTGATCTTGTTAGCTAGCTTGCCTAGGTGTAATGGCTGCTGTTGCACACACCTGGTTTTTTTCTGTTTTGTTAATATTCTCAGTCTGTTTCTTTGCACAAATTTTAAAATCAAATGTTTGCTGTACATATTATTTTAGATTAGGAATAGAAAAAGAATACATTAAAGAACTTGACAGTCTTTAATAAGGCTCTGCACTAAAGCAAGGAGAGCTGCGCTGGAGCAGGTGAAATGCAGAGCATTACATGCTATAACATTCAAACCAAAGATTCAAGTTTATAAAGCAGTAGAACATATAGTTTTTGTCCGCATAGTTAACTGAAAAAAAATCCTCAAAAATTTTATTAGCCAAAAAAAAGTAAGTAATATCTAATCTAAGGATAAACTCTAACTTTGCATATTTTATTTTGACACATTGTCTATACATTAGGAAACCTATAACATAGTTATAGGAGGAATCAGAAGTTGATTAAATCCTTCAGTTCTTAGTCTGGATCATTTCACATGACGGATTAGCTGTAAAATCAAAGGACAAAAAGCTAGAGAACTGTATAAAGCCTATCAGCAGCCAAGATAGCGACTATGTACCTAAAAGACTACAGATAGAGAGGCGGGGAGACGGATCTGGTTGTTGCTCCCAATTTTTTGCTGAAGGCAGTGTGAGGATAAATCTTCTGAGGGATTATCCCAGCTACACAATGTTCCCCCGTTCTGCCCATTGTATGCCTTTTTAAGAACAACTGTTAAATTAGTTATTTATACTGTAAATTAATCACGTTCAAACAATGGATTTCCTTTTGGTTTGTCTCATTTAGGGAGAACTGCAAAAAAATACACTCCACCAGCCGGATTCTATGGCATGAGGCAATGTGGTGTTTTTATTCAAAAGTTTGTCTGTTATTCACTTATTTTACTGAACATGACTTTGTAGATTTATGACGATGCCAATTTTATGTTGAATACGTTTTTACATGTTTACCTAATCTTGATATAATGTGAAACGTGTTTGAGCACCAAACCTGGCTGAAACTTTATTCGGATTCTGATACATAGCCTAAACATTTTAGGTTATTTTTAAGCTAAAATATGAGCCAGGTGCTAGCTATGTGCAATTGGACAATGCTATACTGTTGAACAACCCAATTATATTCCACTACCCTCGATTTACTCTGCCTACCAGCTCAATGAGGGCCAGTATCAGCTTTTAATGACCCACACATGGGATTAGATAATGTTCTTGGACTCCCCCCACATTTAATTTAAGGTAAACCAATAGCTTCACTTATTTGCAATAAAAAAATTATATTCTGTTGTAAAAAGAGTATCATCTTTTCCCCCTTTGCACTGGCAGCTCACTTCAATAGTTCATGAATTTTAATTCATCTATAGTGGTTAGGGCAATCCCCCAGCTGTAAGAAATAACAGAGAATTTTAGTCAAATTGAATTACACTCTGCGTTTCCGAGCTTTTACCCCTTGCCGTCCTCATTTCTCCCTTCCTATACCCTATATCTAAGCCCCATCCCTTTAAATGCCCTTGTTTCATACATCAACAGTCTTAGACAGCAGTTAGCTGTATGGCTCTATTTTAACTCTGCTTGTTTCCACCACATGTAAATGAGTTTGGCACTTAGTGTTTGAGGAGAAAAGATGAAGTTAAAAAAAAAACCTAAGTGGAAAATCAATCAGATAACAGCCAAGAATCTTGTGTTTTGACATAGTGTTTTTCTTCTTTTAAAATAGTAAAGGACAGTCAGGGGTAGGGACGTTGAAATCGTGAATATCAAGGAATATATTCACAGGTTTCCCATTACAAGTTTTTTTCTTCTTTTTTTCTTTTTGTAGCAGAGAATGTTACTATAGATTTCCTACTAAATCAGTGTGATATGGGCAGGTGGCCATCATGTTATCACGCAGCTCCATGTGTGTGGCCCTGCGCCCTGAAATAAGCCTACAGAGCTATCGTTCATATATTAGCAGTCACTGTATATTAGAAAATAAAAAAACTCCTAGATAAAAAAAAAAGGTCATGTTAGAGATTCAGCTGCCGTAGGCTTTTAAGGTGACCCACATTACACAGAGTCGTTCCTATGACCTCTAAGGTGTTATCTTCAAAAGGAAAACATGGCAGTGCACCTGAACACCCCTTCAACCCCCCCTTCTTCTCTGTATGCATGATATATCTGACTTTGCAAGGAGCCAATTGAGCTCAATATGCAACATCATATTTTAAAGGTAGGATTGTGTTTGGTTGTGGGATACAATAGGTTTAAAATAAACTTCAATTTATTGCAATCACACAGATTTTACTAAATATGCTGAGGTTAGTGATATTGTCACCCATGGGAGAAATTTTCTCAAATAGATCCATATTTTATTACTGCAGTATTTTGTATGACTCACTGTGAAACATACAGAAGCTTTTAATAAGATCCTTTATTTTAGTAAATTTATTCAGTAAAAAAATATACAATAGGAGGGCATAAAATTCACTGGTTGCAAAGTTATGTGTTCTCCTACTGTTGACAACTCTGTTTTTGCCAGTTCAACAGCGCTTACTCTTTTCCATTGACATGTGTCATTGACAAGCCATGTTTGCAATACTCTGTTTATCATCCACACTCCTTTATTTCTCTTATGCTCTGTTTTTATTACCGCATCCAACAGGTTTTCTGTAGGAGAAGGCTTTAAAAGTATAACGATGTACTTTCTGCTGGAAATATAATTAGTTTTATTGCAAGATGAAGATGCTTCTATACTGTAAGTGATTCTATGATGCTGCTTTAAAGCAAACACATTGTTAAAAGGGCTGCTAATTAATGTGAGCAGCAATATATACTCATGGTCGACTACTGTAGTGACAACAACAGACAGTTAACACAATAGCCGATAAAAAAATGAGATTATGAAGGGACAAAAGTTGCAAATGTATCCTTAACCTGCATTGTGCAGCACGTTCTCCTTCACTGACCTGGATCATCAACTGTAAACCCATTAGAAAGAGAACACCAGATGACATATACTAAAGAATCATGCTGAGCATTCATCTGCCACATTTGACTGAGTGACAAAGCATTTTCTGCTGGCAGAGCGGGTCATCTTACAGGGTTGACATGTACATAGCCAATGAATGTGCACAGTACAAAACACTGAATCATCTCCTTGGATCTCAATGATGGCTTCTCTCATCTATTATGAGAGCAGAAAATGACCATTAAAGGCCGCATTCATCTACTGACTCCCACAGGGCCCTAAGTGACATTGCCTTAAGGAAGACTCTTGGCTGTGCTTCTTCATTGTTTCACAGATAAGCAGTTGTACATCGACAAGAGGATGGAAGAACACTGTAAGTCAACCAGATAAACTGGACACCCCTGGCAATTGCTTTGTTGTGTCTAAAAATAGTGGTTCCCAGTAGTCTGTCAAAGAAAAAAAGCAGAGGCATACTTTATTATTTAATTACATTCCCCCACTCTAATTTACATACACACCAGAGGAAGCAAAATCTTTGTCTGAGTGAAGCGGCTGTAAAGGGGAGCTGTGAACTGATCCCCAAAAGAGACACACACAAATACACTTGCGTACTCACACAGATAAAAAAGTGGCTAGAAATTCACTGGCATCCCACCCTCAAGAGGTAGATATGATCTCATGTTATCCATGTTTTGCCTTAAGCATTAAGATATGTGTGCATCATGTCACTGAGATTTGGAATGTGAGGCCCCACCTTTACAGAATCTGTTATAAATAATTTATCAAGAGCTAAATAGAATTTAATTATGAGACAAATTCAGGATGCAGTGTTGCGTCATTTTTTCCAGACATACTCCTCTTTCTTAATTTGGTATTTGGATACTTTCTAAATCTGCAAACAGTTATATAATTAAATAGCTTGATGGATTTTAGATCTGCCTCGCTGTAGATTTTGTTTTCAAAAAGAAGTTAAGAAAAAGTAAAAATAAAATGCATAACCACCTTTGTTTTTTTCAAGTTCTTCTTGTAAAAGTATAATAACAGAAGGATAGGATGCACATAAAAACAAAAACACAAAACACAGAAACAGGGTTGGTAATGTGTTTTTCCATGACTTAATAGCTGTGTCTCTCTTTTACGATAGAGTGCTGGCTCATTCACCTTCACTAATACATGTTTTTGAACTTGCTGTTACTTCACTGACTTTTTCTTTGTGCAGCCAGGATCCTGAGCCAAAAAATTGTTCCAACATGGGACACATTAGGAGCAGAGTTCATTGACTACACTTTAAAACATTAAACAAAACTGTTAAGTTTCTCTAATACAGGGGTTTCAAGCTGGCACTGTGTTAACTGAACAGGATTGGACAGATTTTTGTAAAATATGCGTTAGATCTGATTATGTTTAAAAAAGTAAAGGAAATTGGTAACATATGAACTTCAGCATATAGGTTACCTGAAAAATGGTTTCCTTGTGCCACACAATAATGAAGTTGACAATTCTGGGAACTGTTTCATGGCTGTTTTGGTATATTTAATCATTTTGACACTTTGCCTAAACATATTATAATTGGCTAATGTTTTCTTTTGGACGATTTCTATGAAAAGGGCCATAGAACTGCAGATGGCATCTGTTCTGAGTCACTGGAGGAGTCGGTGAGGTGGGGGCGGGGACAGAGAGGGTCAAACAAATGTGGTGTGTCTGGGTGACCTTAATCACTTCCAGGTTCATCCAGACTCGGATTTCACTTGTGCGCCTTATTTCAGGTCAGTGCCTCAAAGTCGAAGTAGGGCACAGTCATTATCTAAGGGAGCATAACGCAATCATCCACACAATACAATAAGGTCGGCACAATTCACTGAAGTCAGTGAAGTGTTGTCCATTACCTCTGGGTTTAGGCATGTGTGCTCCATCCAGCAGCACCTGTCTATAACATACCTTATATGTGCAACTCTCTTGACACATACTTGAACTCAGTAAACATAAAAGCACATAATAACAATAAAAACATTACTTCTTGAATTTGGCCAAAACAGAGCTAGGTTTAAGACCCTCCCAAAATAAATGCAACTTGTGTTTTCTTAGGGGAAATTTCAAAAATATATTAGAAAAGGACAATAACCAATTGTCACTATTTGGTGTAATGTTAAGTGAAGACCTAAAAAAGATGCTCAATAGTTGTACATCTCAAAAATCTCATGCTATTCATTTGTCTTTCTTTGTGTTCTTACTCATTTCTTCCAGGTCAAATGTTTATTTCAAAGCCTGAACATTTGAAAAGTCATACTACTAAATTGTTGCCATATCGAGCATAAACTCAATAAGCACAACAGAGCATGCAACAGGTTGCTGCATAAATAAAAATTTAAAAGCAAAATCACACACTTTGAAATCATTTCACAATATTTAATCATAAATGTATTCTAAAGAAAAAAACACTTTAGCTAAAAACTGTTTGTATGTTTATAAACCAGTATATTTTTCTAAATTGTTTAAATTGCTAACACCTCTCAGACAAAATTAAATCATGAAGTCCTTACAAATTTGAAATTATTATATTATATATTATGAGTTTTGTAGTTTCTTTGTTTAAGTGACCACAGAAATATAATGAGTAACACCTCTGACACTATACCCAACTATAAAATGCTCTCTGAAAAGCTGAGATGGAAATATGACCATAGATCCTCCAAGACCTTTAGTGATCCTTAGTGTTTGAATATAAATTTTTTTTGAAATATTTTGAAATTATTTCCACTTGAGAAAGGATAGAAATTTGAGCATAAGACACAAAGGGAGATCAAATAACCAGAGTCTCTAAGCATGGGTGAGAAATGTAGATATAAAGCCACATCACCTCTTAATGATGGTCCCATTATTAAAGTGTTTCAGACCTCTACCACTCAAAACTATCTGAAAATGTAAGAGTGTGAATTGCTGATCTTGGGAATGAGTTACTGGTCTTTTTTGAAGACTGCATGCACATGAATTCTTTATGAACACTGGTGAATATCACACGCATTATTTACGAAGACTCTTCAAAATATCCTCTATTCTATTATCCTTTCATGCTTTAACTCCAACCAGCACCCAGCTTTACTGTGGTATGTATGCTTTGTATGGTATGGTATTAGATTTTCACATAGATATTTCGTACCATTTAAAAAAAATAAAAAATCCAAGCCATCAGACTGAATCACAGAATGTGTTTTACCACCGTCTGGCATGCGCTTAATGTGGTTCACCATTTAAGAGTCAGTGGCTCACCACAAACCTGCTTGCTGACAATGATTTTCAGGCATGTGACATGTCGTACATTTTTATCTTAACCAACCTTTAAAATAGCACCGATCTGACGACAAACCAATTTACGATTTATCATTACAAGTCAGACAAAGAGATCAATCTGTACCTGTAATTTTTTTATGTCAGTTTATGAACCCTTTTTAAATAAATCATCTCATTTCAAATCCCTGCTAAAGGGGTTTACTCTTGGTTTCTAGAATTCTGCTCCTATCACAAAAGAGCGAAAAAATTAGTGCATTTCATAGTGTGTATGTGCAGCTTAACTTCTGTTTATATAGTTTAATTATACATACATGCTGTTTGTTTTATTGTATTTCTATTCCCAGATTCCAGTCCGATAGCTACATGCAATATTTACGCAGTTTAGAAAAAGAAACAAACAAAACAATACAAAACAAAAGAAAAATTAATGGAGGAATTAAATGTTATGGTTAAACATTTCTTTAGTGTTTGTAAATCCTTTCAGTTAGCTCACTTATACCATGCCCAGGTTTAATTAGTCATTGAGCTGATCTCATTTGTTCAAATGCTTCTGCTGTAGGTATCCAGTCCAAGCTGAGAAGATTGCCGGAGGCATTAGGTTAGGCAGGTTGGCTTAGAAAGCCAATATAAAGAACCTGATGGCTGATACGCTGCCCTGCGTCCAAGCAGACATGCATCAAATATATTGCAGGACAATGCAAAATTTGCATTAAAAGGTGAATGCATCTTCTTTTTACAGTGGAAATGGATACATCCTATTAAGAGAAATGACTGCTGATATTTCAAATGTAAAAAAAAAATGCATTTTACAACATTAAAGAGTAAGTGCAACAAATTCATATCTAAAATTAAGTATTAAATAGGAGATTATTTTCTGTATTCCTAAAACTGAACAAAGCATTACCAGTGAGGCAGTATAATAGTCTGAAAAGCAGGAATTAGCAGAGTGTCCAGTCCATTTCAACACCATTTGCAATTGAAGCAATCAGGAACTAATAACAGGCATCTGCATTAGACTGTCGTCTTCCTGTGTTCATTGGGGAATACTCTTCAGGACTGAAAAAAAAAAAAAAAGGCAATTGTCTGCACTCTGCCGATTATCTCTTGCAAAAGCTTATAATCTGGCTAAAAGTACTTAAAGAGTCAAGCAGCAAAATAAACAACATTGATTGTCATCCCACCACAACCCACCGCCCCCACGCCCAAAAGAGGACCATGCAGCGAAGGAGGAGTTTAGAGGCTAAGGTTGTGCTTTCCTCCGTCAGCGCCATCTGCTTGGGCAAATGTTAAGGCAGGCTAAATACCCCCTGAGTCCTCTATTCAAACCAGATTATCAGCTATTCTAAGGAGGCGGACGAGCATCTTATCATCTCCCAATCTCTTTTACAAAGGCAAATCAAGAATTCTCGGCAAGGATTACCCGGATTAGGAGGGACACAGACATAACCCTTCTTGAACGAAGTCTTTAAGTTGTTGCCTTGTCTTTAAGTCTATTCCCTACAGCCTGCAAACAAGCGTCTGCCTCCTGTAATGAGAAGACCTTCAGCTTTCCTTCAGACAAAATAGAGGATCCAGGAGACATTTCTCACATAATGCAAATACAGGTGCTTCTGGATAAGGTTGAATATAGTAAAATATTAATTTATTTTACTAATTAAATTCAAAAATGTCTAATATATATACATATTATTTAGTTACAGATACATTTTAACCGTTCGTTTGATTATTGTGGCCAATTAAACCACAAATTAAGATTTACAGTAAGTAAGACATACACAAATCTGCTGAAATAGGATTTTTAATACAGGATTGTCAGTCACCTAACAAATGGTAGTACAAGGCCAGATCTTCTTTTTTATCATCACAAGGAGCTGATAAGCCTATGGCATATTTAGAAAAATGCATAAAAATCTTGGCCGCTTTAATATTTCTGAATATTTTCCTTATGGTTTCTTTCATCTTACAACTGATAATTTATTTTCTATAGAGTTTAGAAAAAGCTAGCATCCTGGCCAGCCAATCACAGTGATGCAATAGTAGTTAAACCAAGTATTTCTACTTTTGGCAGAGTGGGCAGGTGCTACGCCCTACTAGAAAATAAAATCACCATCTCTCTTCTGCTAACAACCCACAGAAAAATGAGGTGTCCTGAAATGTATGGTATATTTCTGTTCTGACTTTGGACTCAATGAAACACCTTGGAACTATAACACCAGATCACATGTGTACCCAAATCCTAACTTTACTTTAAACCTCAAGCAACTAAGATTCCCTGTCTGTTTGCACGCCCTCCAGGTTATCAGACTTCTATTTTCATATGCATAATTTACCTAATTTTGAAAACAGTTAATTTAAAACCATTAAGGAACAGTTCAGTCCTTTTTCCTTTTAAGTCAATATGGGATAGTTTTGAATAAAACAATAGATGTTTGTGTTATAGCCCTTAAAGCACTGATTTCAGCAACAGTTGTTGTGAATCTCACCGACATTGTTGAATAAACCTTTCTTCATAAACCCATTGAGACTGTGGTTATCCTGTTCATTGCCGACAACCGTTTTTATAGTGTTTACAACTAAAAACTCAGAATGCATGAAAATTACAATGGTAAAATGTTTACTAGTATAGAAATGTTAGAAATCGTTGGAAAGCTTTGATTCTCCACAATTCAACCACCAAGTGGATGAATGTTGGACACAGTGAGCACCAAAGCACAATTAACACAGATATAGCAGCATGCCAAAATGTAAACATTACAAAGTAGCCACGATGACATACCTTTGAAGGCGTCCAGAAGCCGTTTAATAAATCCACTCTTCAATTGTTTAAACTCCAATCGTCCATAAGGGTCCACAGATTAAAAGTATACCAGAATATTCATAATAAAAACATTCCATGATGAGAAAATTGCCACATAAAATCAAATTTTTTGTCGTCAAAAAAATTTGCTGGTCATAGCTAATGGCCTTACTAATAAGACTTACTTCCTCAAACATTTGTGATGGTTGGTATGTTTCTTTACATCGTCTTCTTTCCTAGTAAACAAAAATGTCCGCATCTTTGTATGACTCGATTAATTACAATGCTTAAGGCCAAAAAAAAAATAAAAAATACAGCTCAGAAAAGGCATTGGGGCTTATTTTAGCTGAAAAAGCAGCAGTTTAACTATTTTTTGTAGATTTTTATGTGATTTTAGGTGCTATTTTGTTATATACACTGATTCTGAAAAACTGTAAAAATACTTGCTTCATACTTTTTTGTGGCCATCAAAATGCTTCAGTGTTATTCTATGGGTAAAATAGTATAGTAAAAGCATTTGACACAATTTGGAACAACCTGGCAAATTTGGAGAGGTTTGGAGACGCTGGTGACACCAAAAGTTCAAAGCCCCACAGCTCTGGAACTGTTGTAGCTAGAGGTCTGAAATTTTCTTCATTTGTGGTTGACATGATGTAGACCAAATAATACAATGAGACATGCCCATTCTCAAGCATGTCTTTATTACTGCTTTTCAAAAAGACCTATTATCTTTGACAAGGGGAAAAAAATGGTGTCATGTTTCTGATGCAACTGAGGCTGTGTTTTACTCACACTATATTCATTTATATTTTCAGAAACTAGAAGGGGTAAGCTTTCACATGATGTATCACACATGTAATTTGGTCTTACAGTTCCTCAGTTATTTCCTTTTCCATTTGGGTATGGAAAATAGGCGAGGATAACTTCAAATAAGGTGGGTGTTAATATTCTTAGATACATCAGACTGGAATCAGTCAGCCTCTGTAGCATTAACATTTTGTGGTTTTACCTGGGGGGTGTTGATGGATCTCTGTGGGACAGCCACTCAGTACATTGCTTTTTTCCCCAGTGATTTTTCAGACTTTAACAAAAAATGTATGTGCTTTTCTCTTGTTAGTTTGTCATATTATTCTCACATTTAGTTCTAACTGGATTTTGTTAATACAATAGTTGAAAGCAGTAATCACCGAAATGCAAAAATAATAATTGAAAAAAAATATCAAAGAATATAATAAAGGAGTTTAATTTTTTATCAAATTCAGGAAACAGAGTATTGTTATAAATTGAGAACCCCTTTTATTTTGTAAATTTTTTTGTGACTTGAGAGTATTTTATTTACAGTTTTCCTTTGTGTTGATGACGAAGGTGTCTTATACTATAGCAAGGTTAGACATTTTAAAATTAACTGTTTTTCACAATTTTTCACACAGTATCAGATGCTGTTGATCCACTATTTTAGATTTCAATGTAAAATATACATATCTAATCTAATTGCTTGCTAGACTGCTGCAGAGGCTTTTTGTTGCACGCTAAATGAATATAAAATGAATTAAGGTTTTTCATGCAAAGATCCACTGTCAGAGCAATTCCTCACAAACACACACAAATACACACAAGTAACCAGCTTTGTAAAATAATAATAAGATATAAAAACAAAAATACACAAATAAAACCTTGGCTATTTCAATTTTGTCTTATCCCTATAGTATTTGTCTTTGTGTTCCAGTGGATTACACTTTAAAGTACATGGGTAAAACAAAGGCTAAAACCATGTAATTGCCCCAAAGAGGGGGGAATAAAGGAGAAGGGGAGGACATTTCGCTCAGCAGAAGCTTTTAAAGATCAGCCTTCCCTGCTGTAACAACTGTATTAACACGCATACAATAAAAGTCTAACAAAGCCAAAAAGTCCAGACATCCCTAAAAAAAAAAAAAAATTGCATCGCTGTTAATCTTGTGGCTATCTTCAAATCCAAAGCAACAGGCCACAATAAATTTCTACCCAGGGTTTTTAAGAAAGATATAACTATGTTACAGCCTCCCAGCGATCTATGTGCTCCTGGCATACTCAGCAACCACAGTTTTAGATCACACTTTTAACAAGGAACAAACAATTGTACAGGCAATCGATGTTTTTCAGATCCCTGCTTCACAGTCACACCTCGTTTAATCAACAGAATTGTTTTCTATGAAAACAATCTCCGGGCTGTACAGCCACACTCAGTGTCTCCGAAAGAACCACTCGGCGGGCTTCCACACAGATTTGATTGTTGCACACAAAGAAAAAGAAAGGTAGCCAGCCCTCTACAGCCATGATTGAATTATTCAGTTTGGCAAAGATTTGGCAGCAATTGTGTGGAGTGTTGCCTTGGAGTGTGACAGCAAAACAGCATCTTCTTGTTTCCTGCATCACTGCACAGCTCATGCATAAATAGCTACTGCTTAGATAGCCAATATTGCTTTGGGACAACTTCACATCACACCCTAAACATGCTTGTTGCTTGGTAAATTGACTTACACCTTCCCATAGCATCCCATGACATTAAATTCTTTTGGATTTTAGGCAGTAGCATGAATGAAGTTAGAAATTTTTTTCCATAAGGTGCTGGACCAGAACAGATAATATAATAACTACAAATATGCACACTATAAAATAGTCTTTATCAAAATGAAACAAGCATGTACTGCAGATGGAGGAAGAAAAATATATCTTTTTTTATTTCTGTATTGTAAAATATCCAGACTGATGCTAATTTTATTAAATGCATGTCTTTTAAATATCATTTAGATGGACAATGCAGTTTGGCTTAAATGAACTTAAATCTCATACAGCCTCTTGTGTGCAGTGTAAGACAGCAATCTTAGTGTAGAATGTTAGCAGCTCACAAAATCAATGTAAGAATGTTTTTTTTTTGGCTTTCTCTATATTTTGCCATGTTACCCATGTTAATAACGGATATGTTGGGGTTTTATGTTTCAGGCAGGGGACTGATAACAGAGAGGTACTGATTGCACTGATTGCATTCTCAAGGTTGAAGAAAGTCACTGGGCTGGTGCCGAACATTTTGTCTAGAATAACAACCCTCACATGTGGTTTCTGATTAATCTTGAGAGGTCATTATTCTTAACTAATTATAAACATTCCTGCTTGATTGTTGTTTGGTGTGTCAAATTATTAATGTGAAGACGTTATAGTTGATTCTCCAAGGGTTCATGAACTTTCCAATATTTTGTCATGTTACATCCACATTTAATTATGAATATTGAATTTATGTAAACAACACTAAAATGTCATATAATTGAGAAGTTGAAGATGATGTTGATACATGGTTTACAACTTGTTTTAAAATCTATTTCATGCATTTGCATTCAACTATTATGATTCTACTCAACATAATCCAGCACACTGCGTTCAGAAGTCATCTCATTTGGAAAATCTGTCTACCCGTACGGAGCCCTAAGGGGTTTATTACAGAACTTTGATGAACAAACAGTCAAACCAAGGAAGGCAACAGAAATGTCAGGGATAAAATGCTGATAAGTAGGTTATTTGTATAAAATAATATTACAGACTCTATATGGGGTAACAGTGACACAGGAGGGTGTTCTCCAAATGGAGACTCACAAGTCATTCATCTCAGTCGTTGTGTGCAGGAAACTACCAAACATTGTATACTTTTGCTGGACAGAAGCTGCCTGGTGGAGCTTCAATGAGCCCCAGAGGAGCTGTGGCAACAATTTAGCTTGCCACCATCAAAGAATGAATGGGTGAATGACTGAATGTGTTGTAAAAACCTTTGGGGTCAGAGAGAACATGTTCAAGAAAAGATTTCTGCTGGGATGATGCAATAATAGACTGATGGGCATGCATGCAAAATGCCAGATGTGGTGGAAAACTTAAGGGCCTTTAAGACAGGACAGGACGTGCACACTGCTGCATTCTGAAATCCATGACTTTAAATGGTATGTACCGTGCAAGGGCACAAAAATGCTGCGTCAAGCAAACGCAAGCGCAGCACAAGCGAGGTCCTGTGCACTCCGCAGTCAAAGTTCAAATATTCTTAGCTTATCAATCCGGTCAATAGAAATCAGCAGGTGCAGCGCACACCAGATCCTTTCTGAAGGGCTCTATCCACTGCACTTTTTCTGAATTACAGCAAGTCCACACTGAAACATAGTTTGCTACGGCATTATGCTTGGGAATGTTTATTTCTAAGAAATACATAGGAGCTGGTTAGAGTGACTTACTGACTTTTTCAAAGTTCTTAGTTGGAAACACAAAGACACCCCATAATGTCAAAATTTCAAACTGAGAAGTTGGATCTCTATGAGAAACAGTAAGTTTGGGGCATATATGAATTACCAAATGTTACTGATGTAAACTATGAACTATGACCTTCAGATACAAAAGAATTAAGAGTGGGACAAGCTTTGCCTTCTAGCCAGACAATCGCTTTAAACCCACGGCCAGAACAATAGCTGATGGGCTGAAGTAATAGCATATTCAAAATTACAGTTCCCAAATCTACACCAGTATGACTGACTATCAGCTAATTCACAATGAAAATTTAAGACATATTTTAGTCATTTGATTTGCATAGCTGTGAAAGCCACGCTCCAAAAGATTAATCTATAATTACAGTAAATGCATGTTTCTAAGCAGAATAATTTGAAGAGCACACTGCTTTTTAATTGTTTCTCCTTTAAAATCTGAGCCAAATATATTACAGTTTGCATTTTATTATTTAACAAAGTATTAAAAAACCTCAAGGGATATGAATACTTATTACAGCTTTGCCATAACTAAAGCATAAAAAAACAAAAATGAAAAAAAAAAAAAAAATAGGATATATAACCAAAGAATTCTATTAAAGAGCATATGGAGAGTCTCACTCCCAGAAACAGAACACAGAGATTTGTGTGTGTACAGTATGTGTAAACCCCTGTGTGTTAGTCTGTATGTTTTCATTGCATTATATATAATCATATTCACCACATATAACCAGCCTCCTGGTCTGTTGGGATGAAATTGAATAATGTGTCCTCATAAATCATGAATCAATAAGTGTCAACAAAGAAACTCTGGAAGCAGGTCTCTGAGATACGCTTCGGTAAAATGATCAGACAACTTCAATGTGTTGTCTTATACAATTTGATATCAATGCACAAACTTATAAGTTGAAACAGCCTAAATCTGAATACCGATCTCAGCTTTAACAATACACTTTTCCTTTAAGGCTTCATTTATTTCATTTTATCTTTAAGATTGAAGCGCCAGTTTAAATGAACAGATTTCCAAAGCTGTGAATTTTCTGTTTGATGAATTTTATACAATTGTAGCTTTTCTGAAAGTGCCTCAATATACCCATGAATACAACTGAAATACCATGAATCCATGTAACCGAAAGAGACAATACCACCCTATTATCTGTTGAAGTTGTTTTTATGTTGGGTTTATGCATTTAGCATGCTGTAGTTTATCTATTATTAGAAATGTGACATTTCTGCTCCTTCTTTACCTTAACACTTTTTATGTCTGCACTATTTTTCCTTAAATCACTGAGGACACTTTTCTCAAGGGAACTGATTAGCTCTCGTTCTCTCTTGGTTTTCAAAATGTGAAATAACTTTGATAAGCAATTAAATACTTTCTGTTGTCAGGCTTTGTTTTATGCCTTTCAAGTCTGTATTTTTGGATCAAATCTGCATAAACACTGCATCGTTGGATATTGGGGGGGGGTTGTATTTTCTCGCATCAATCTCTCTTGGATGTGTGAAATTTTGTATTGGTGCACCGCTGTACATCATACTAGGAAAGGTATCATTATCAGATGATCATTATCAGCTTTTTGGTGAAGGAAAGAAAATAACAGTAACAACAAACAATGTTGATTCAATTTTATTTATTTTTTTCTCTGTGTACTTCAAAGGAAGTGTTCACGCTACATTTACATAGCTTCTTATCTGTTCCTAATTAGTGATTTATATCTAGAACTTTATTTCTTCATTACAGTTTCCTTCTTAGTGTGCAGCATTGCACCGCAGAACGGATTACATTATTGTATTTCTGTGGCTGAAATAAGTCTTTTAATTGTCTACTTTGACTGTATATATCACCTATTAATAGTGTCCAAACAAGCAAGGCAACATTTACCTCCAGTGGCTACAAGTTGTCTGACCAGCTGCACTTAAAACAATTGCATGCAAAGGCAGGTGTTTTCCCTGTTTTTTTACAAAACAGACAAAGCAGCTTTAATGTGAAGGACACAGAACCAAAACTTATACAGGTTAATCTTAATGATTTACAATATTGTTATATAATTATTTTAAAACTTAATATGAAAGACTCAAATATCGATATTAAGTACAACTAAAGCACAGATTGTTTATGTACAGTAGGGAGTCTTTATGAGAATTGTAATGATTATGAAATACAGCTAATTAAAAGCCCTAAATTGTAGATAAGGTTATTTTTGATATTACCTTAGATAAAAATAATTTTATACAGAATGTATGGCACACTGAAATGTATGTCCATGTAAGGTTATGTATTTATTATTGTTTTCAAGGCTGCACTTTAAAAAAATGAAACATTCTAGAGCCATTTTAAACAAAATTTATTTTTGTATACACTTGTGTATACAAAATAAATCTGTCTATGTCAATGTCTATGTAATGTAATGCATATAGCCAGTTTCAATTTATGGTCTTTTGGAATTCAGAGTGGCATAAAGGGGATCAAGCTTTGGCTCTTAGTATAGGGTTGCTTATAGAGCCCTTCCAACTTTCCTGTTATATTAGATATGTGATATTTTATCTTCCTTTAAAAAAAAAAAACATACAATTATGCATTCTCTTGTATTAATTCTCCAATTTGGTTAAACCAGTTATAATTGAAATAACCAGCTTAATTACAATTATCTATTTATATTGCTCTTATTTAATATTTTCTTTTACTGAGGAACTACATTTGAAAATGTTATGTTTAAATACTAATCATAAAAAAAGCAAATAACAGAATTAAAGGAAACAAATGTGTCAAATGCTTCTATATCATATATATATATAAGCTTTTCTTTTTTGAATTACATCACTTAAAGTATTACCTTTATGGCAATGTACCCATATGAAATGTCAAGAACAGTAAGGAGAATCACCATTCCATACAATGCAAAAGACTTTAATAAATTTCAGAAGCTCACACATACATAAACATTTACATTTTTCTCCACACAGGCAAATAAAAATCAATTACATAGATCATGTAAGGTGCATATTTTACTTCACATTAAATAAAGTGAGGTTTTCGGTCTCCTGTGACTCCTGTACACAGACACATACGTTATTGAGGGGGAAAAGTATATACAGTATATATATATATATATATATATATATATATATATATATATATATATATATATATATATGTATATATATATATATATATATATATATATATATATATATATATATATATATATATATATATATATATATATATATATATATATATATATGTGTGTGTGTGTGTGTGTGCTTTTCGCCCCCCAATTATCAGGTAAATCTAATTATTACACAATGCTAAAAAAGTTGGGTAGTTTATACTGTGGCTCCTACGCAGCAGTGAATACATTTGATACCATAATTGCAAGGACATATCTTCCGTAAATAATAATAGCCTGCCTCACTGAGAGGGGAAACACACATAAATTAAAAGCTTTAAAATAGGCATAGTCTGTACAACCATGACAAAGAATAAGCGGGACGCGATAAGAAACGGACTTCTGGTCTGTGCAGTAATTTAATTTACCTATTTACAGCCTCTCACACAAGGGAAAACAGCCTTTTGCTCCTATCCTGTCTGCACATTTCTGAGAGAGTACACAGCCTATATCTATATTAATGGCACTGTTTTTATGGCCTTATGTAAGTACTGAAGGTGCCTTTTAGGCTTTAGCTAACAAATAGGTCTTAAGCTTTTCATTTAACAGGAATGCCGAACACTGATTCAGCTAATAAATTACTTGGTTTATGGTAGAGGGTTTCCTACTTATGTCATTTGGTGATGATTTGAAAGTAAGGCAAATTAGATGATGAAAAAAACAAAACAAATTTTATTGAATTTATTTTATAAAAATTAAATGTATTGTTTTTTTAGATGCTACGATTGCATTTTCATATCAGAGCATGAAAACTAACTTTTACCACCAGCTCATACAAAACCGCTTCCCAAGGATTATTTTTTTTCTTCTACTTTTTTTTTTTTTTTTAACCATCTGGAGTCATTTAAATGTGGATCTCATGGGTAAATCACTTCTGATTTAGGAGTGGAAAGCAACACAAAAGGTGAGGCTTAGCACGCTTCAAATGTGCCCTACATAAACAGCTTTTGATTATGACCCGAGCAGTTAGTCCCTTGTGATTGTGGCTTAGCTCAGAGTATTAAACTTGTCCTACCATTTCTTCCAGTGTAATAATCGCTGGGTGATCTTTAGCACAATTGTATTAAAAAGAAAAAGGGAATGAAGTTGTATTGTTGGGCTGTGTACATCTGTTAGATCAGCCTTGCTTTTCAAAATGAAATAGAAAGAGGCAAAAGGGTAAAAACATGAGTGGACTCAATCCTAACTTAGGTTTAAGGCCCTTGCAGCATAAATACATTAAAAGTCATAATAAAAAAAAATTAAAAAAAACAGCAGGTGCAAAAATAAAATAGCCACCAGGCAGTTTTTTTTAAACAAGGCAAATAATGCAGTCAATAAATATAAACAACCATCAAATTTTGGTAGATATACATACATACATATCAACATACTTTATACATACTGACTGAATTTCACAGCTATTGTACAGATCGGTTGCATGGGAAACATTTTTTGGGGGAAAAGTTCAGGTTTAATCATCTTCTCTTATAAAGGTAAATGTAGCACAGAACTCAATGGAGCATTGTAGCTTTCTAACAGATTCACAAGAGGAGCTTTTTCAAGTTTTAGAGAAGCACGTCTCCTTTTTTCAAAAATACCCCACCCATCCCTTTCCCCCACTTCCAAATTCATCTTTGAAACTGAATTGAATGAAGAGGTGCAGTTTGAGGCTGTAGAGACAGTAAAGTACTTGTTTCACCTCTTGAGTTCTTCCTTCTTTGCCCTCTCTCCCTCTTTTCTCTCTTTTTCTCTCTCTAGGAAGTAGGAGCTAGAGATTGATTTTAATCCTGTGGGAGCGAGCTGTACCTGTGCCACAGAGTGTGCCATAGTGTGGTGGTTTCAGTGCCATCTCCTGAAATATAGAGAGACAGACAGATATAGGGAGATTGTAGTTACAATGTCAATGAGCTCCGAGCAACCTAAGCTGTAGCCTTATCGGTGAAAGGCTAAATTGAACACTGAATGAGAAAAAAAAAAACATCTCTGTAAAGAGAGTGAAGAAAAAGAAAAAAGGCGTTCTTCAAGGCACTGCTGGCAATCAACTCATTATCATGTCAGGTTGCCTTGAAGAATGCCCCAGGTGTCACACGTTTGTGTATTTTCCTGTACTTATCAGAGCATGCAATCTTATCCAATTGTCACTCCCAATTTGTCTTTTTTGTCTCCCACCACACTAGTGCAGCACTCTCCATTTCCCCTAAAACAAACATTTGATTGAATTTAGGCCCACTGTTTCGCTCGGACCCTTGGAAATGGGTCCTCTGATATGTACAGAACATAATATTTCACTGTTCCTCAGAAAGTTAGAAACACATCTGCAGACATTTAAAAATGGGATAGTGGCCTGAGTGCCTAAGGTTGCCATAGCAATCATGGTTGCAGTAATTTAACAGAAAGGCATAAACAACAAAGATCAACTTAAAAATATTAATGACAACAACAACAAAGGGCTACGGATCCTCAAAAGACTGTAACCTTGTTTGAAAATACCAAAGTTCTACTGTATTCCTACCATGGTTTAATCTTGTGGTGCTCCTTCAGAGCCTTTGCATTATCATTAACATATTTTTTCCAAATAGCAGAATTTATCTTTGAAAGCAGGGAAAAGTGATGTAGATTCCTCAGCAAATGATTGAGAAGGCGCATCTCTGTTATTAATGTGAGCCAACCAGAAAACAACAGGAGAATATGACCTTTGTTTAAGATTTCAGGAAAAAAATGTCATAGTGAAAAATGTTAGTATTTTTGATGCCACATTTTTCAATGCTCATGCAATCTGATATCCAATAACAATAGCATCACACACTGCAGTGTTAATAGTTTATGGGTTTCAAATTCACACAAAAAAAAAAAAATAGAATCTCCCATGAAAACCTTCAATATTTGATCTATATTTTATTTAGATATTTAAATCTTAATAAGATGCCTCAGAAAGTTAGGGAAATCAAAATTAGAATCACTTTATTACTTTATAAGACCTCAGTTGAATGATTAGAGTACAGTGCAGGCCATCTGAATGGCAGAAGTCCCTTACTCTATTCTTTCTTAATGTTTAGAAATATTTTGTTTTAAAAGGAAGAGGAAATCATATCTTTTACTAAATGGCTAATTTAGAGCTGTAAAGTTACTAACACTTCAGATTTTGGTTTTCTTACCGGTGGGCAGATATCATACATTTGAAAAAAAATCAGCAAATATGTCCTTAGGGTGGTAGACAGCTAACACCTAGCTGGGCAAACCATGTTTTAACATTTTAATTTACACTGAAAGTCATTTAGATAACATTTTATAAAATATTAAAACAACTATTTTCACAAACTTTTTATTATTATTTTTTTTTTGTAGCCGTTTTCTTATCTGAACTGTATCCATATTCCAATACGATACCTCCAATGTTTACACTGTTGGCTGCATCAGCTCACCTGCTTATTGTCAGTTTATCAGGATAATATCTGAACAGCTCTAAAACTTTATATATCTGAAAAATGTACCTTTGATCCCATTGCAAAAATGATAGCCTTACACAAAATACCAAACTTTGTTCCAGTCTTGTTGGTCTTAGAGTGGACTGATAAGTCAAAAGCCCCATTGACACTACCCTTTTGAAAGCGTGTTGAGAACGGTCTGAGCTAGGTAACTGAGATAACGGTTGAGTGTAAATGGAACGCAATTAAACTGGACCGTGTCAGATGCAACCAAACATGCTAAATTTAGCACTAGTTCAACAGTAGGGCACGCTGCGGTTCAGTTGTTGATAGGTTCTCTAATAACAAAGAGTGCATGAGCAGATCATGTCATCTCCTATTTAAAGTCAGCTGACTAATTTCATGGGTTTTACGGTGCGTCCAGCTTTGCAATTCTTAGATTTCTTCATCTGTTCACAACATTAAATTCTTCTCAGCCTATTAACAATAAACAGCATCAAAAGAGCGTGGTGCGACCTGGGATGATTCAGAGACCAAGGCTTTCATTAAAATTTGGGTATAGACGCTATCGAGGCACATAAGTTCCTGAATGTTATGGGAACCACCATTTTTGTCTTTATGAATCCCACCTTGAGATCTGTATTATCGTGGACTGCCAATAGGAGGCGAGGAACCGTGCTAGCATGATGTGTAAATGGTCATTAGAACCAAGCTCGGCACGGTTAACTGATCCAAGCTCGGTCCGAACTCGGCACGGATTGGTTTCAGTGGGGTAGTGTCAATGGGGCAATAGCTGACCAGGTGGATTGATACAACTGGCAGACACATTACGCTACCTAAATTACACAAACGAATTCTGCAGCCTCTAACATTCTTAGATAGACTTATGGATTTGTTTGACAAGCTATTAGCTTCTCAGGATTTTGTCACTTTTCCAAAACTGACCGCAATCTAGTAGAACTAACTTCAACAAATACACACTAGAATTAAAAAATGTTAGCTAGTCTTATGACCACAAAAATCAATATGTCAAATCATTTTCACATCAGTAGAAATAGTCTTTGCTTTCTATTAAGAACAAAAGTAATAAAATCACGTAAATCATAATTTTTGCTTCCTAAGGTAAACACCATAATATGATTCAGCTGTGGTAATTTTACTGAAGGTAGTTATACTAAATCTAATTTGAACCTGTGAATAGCTAACAATTGCAAATCATAATCATTCTTGAGAATGTTAAGCTTATGCAAACTTCATTCATCCACTGCTTTTAAATTCTGATTTCCGAAGATAATAAAAGCCAACTGCTAAAAATATCATAAACAAGCCTAATGCTATAAACACAATTTAAATAAAGATACGACTGAACAGAGAAACAAAAAAACCTTCTTCAGAGGTTTGGCGCAGAAGGTTACATTTATAAAAAACAACCCTTCACCAAACAAATTCATTAACCCTTTTCCTTCTGTATATTAAATGTGCTGTTTGATATCACTGAAGAAGGGTGTTAGTTTTTGATCTGCCCCCGCTAAATCACATGCTCTAACAAGAGCTCCTCATCACTGAAGGCAGATTGACCTCTTATATCAAAGGGGTAGGGGTTAAAAGAAAATGATGAGACTGTGAGAGGAAGGGAGGGGAAGGAGGAGGCTGGCATTTGCAAATACAGCTCTCGCTGTATAATGAAGCCATATGGTGGCACAAATCTGTAGTCTCTGAAGTATTTTTACAAGCTTTCCTCCTTATCAGCTACATCTGTAAGCCCCTGAAAACATATTAGTGACCTTCAACCATAATTATCTCCTGTGTTCCCCCCTGATGGTTATTCTATGGTAAGGTTCTTTTCCATGCTTTATTTTTTTTTTTCCTGAGTCTTTTGTAAAGTCAGTAAAGCGTTGTCACTTTGATGAAGCCAAAGGAAGGAACTTAACAGCCTGCCTATGATCTCTGTCTTTGGAGCGCTGGCATGGCGCCGTGCTGATGAGAGGCAGAACTTAAAGAACAAATAGCGCTTTTTGTTTTAAGAACTGCACTCAACACTCAACAATAATCTTGACAAATATCTGAGTGCTCACTTATTCTTTTTGTTTTATCTGATAAAAGTGAGAGCCTTACCTTTAGAAGAAAGCACCAGGTAGCAAGTATTTGTTTTATAGTCTCCTAAAATTGTCTTTATTTTGAAGAAACAGAGATTAAATCAAAGGGAAATAAAATTCAATTGGACCACAGCAAATATGGGCTGTCGGTCATTTACCTCAAATTTCTTGGCCTTGACTTGCCAAAGGATAGTTATTGGCATCCCTGATCATCTTAAAGGACATCTTCCTTCATTTTTTCTCATCTTTATCAGTCTTATTCGCAAACCAATTACAGTGATTTTAATCATACTGCATTACAAGTGATTAACCCTTTAGTGCATTTAATTAACCTCTGCAGCCACCGATTCTCATTGGGCACTACTTCATGCTATTTTTTTCTATGACACAGGCTTTAAATAAGCACACTTTAAACTTGTGGGAAATGTAATGTCTAAAGTGGGAGGAATCACTTGGCAGTTGCTTAAGGGGACAGAAAAATTAGAGACTGTATGTTGTCTCTGCAGCCCTGTTAAGAGGTTGGCTGCTGGTGAGCAGACACAGATACCAGACATTTTTCTTTTGATATATTATTCAATTGCTGGGACCCCTTTGACATCGAAATGTGAAATAATGGTAAATATATAATCCATCTTAAGAAATTTGAGGAAATAAACACCTTCGAAATAATGAGATATAAACATAGCCTGAAGATTTGGACGAATGTTTACGAATCAAATATTCATGGGTTTAAATCATCTGCTCAGAAATACTCCACTCTGATCAGCAACAGAAGTGAAAATCCATTTAAATCTATGATGAATAAAATACAGAGTGATAATAATAATTATGAATTGTTAGACATAAACTGAATGTCTGCATATTAGCTTGCAGTCTCTACAAGTAAAAGGGGAAAATCATTCTGACAAGTTGCCAGTGTGTCATATAAACACATTATGGATTAAATCTTCAGCACTAGAGCATGAAGTAGGCTTATGTATGATTTGGTGTGGCAGGGCATAGCTTTTGACTGAGGTTTCAAATAAAAGGTGGATGAAGGGAAATGACTATCAGCTCTGTGTGGGTGTCTTCATAAATTAGCCTAAGCACTACACTTTACAGGATCAACAGTCATTTACAACGCTATGAAGAATTTTAAAGCCCAGAACTTGTCACACAAAATATGCTTTGACGCAAAAAAGGCAAAACATAACCACAAATAACAAAAACAATACAGAGAATCATGGTGTCGACATAAACAAGAGAGCACCTAATGTTAAAAGCATCCAAAAAATATTGATGCAACATCATGAAATTGACCCAGAAATGCATGAGTGGCAGTTATGATTATTATGATCAGAACTGAAACACAAACACCCCCCACCAAGTAAGGATCAAATTGTTAAATAAAAACACAAAAAAATACAACTGAAAAAATGCAACTAAGGTGATTGAACCTTTGAGACTGAAGTACAACTAATGAAAACATTCATATCAGTGGGAATGAATTGCCTCTCTGTGCTTATGCTAGTCAGCCCTGCTTAATTGAATTTTGCTACTGATGGCAGGTCAAATACTTAGTCAACAGAAACATAAGAATAGCTTTCTTTAGTGTCATATCAAACACACTAAAATACATCAAAGTGGCAAGACATCTTTGCTGAGATTAGTCATTGTCCATATTGGCAAGTTTAAAGAATGCAAAGAATGTATATCTATATATGCCATTTATAATAATAATTGGTGCCATTAAAGTGGAACATTTATGGGCTTAATGTATAGTTGGCTAAGCAGGCTTTATTATGGGCTATTGCACCCTTAGTGGTTAAGTATATTGGTCACTAGTCTCCACATCACCTTGATCTGTATGACCCGCTTGTCCCAAGTAGCTCTCAGTCTTTCAGACAGCACTGGGCTTGGGCTGTCAGGACAGAGTAAGCCCACCTATCCTCATATCTGATTTACATTTATTTCCCCTAGCAGCTGTTATTTATTAGAGCACTTCGCATTTGGCACATATCTTTAAGGGAATCATAAGCCCTTTGCTGTACCCTGTTATTTAAATGAGTCTCACTCTCACAAATTCTCACTGGTAAATTTAAGATGCATAACATTTGAAAGATAGAAGCAGCAAAACAGTGAGGTCATTTTTTTAAAGCCCCTCTCACACAAAACCACACACACACAAACATACCCAACCCATGGATGTTTTTTTTTTATATATATATACTGTATATCCTTAGCTAAAACCTTCCCCGTTAACTGTATGGCAAAATGAATACCTGAATGAGGACCCTTTGACACACTTTATATGCATCGTTAAACATATCAGCCGGATACACACAACTTAATTTACCTTTGACCTCAAATGTAACAGAGAGTCCAATCTCTGTCCCTTTTCTAAAGCCCACTAAATCAAGCTTTACACCACCTACTATTCACATTCAAGGTTAAAAAAAAATGCCAGTTACCACAACCTTTAAAAATTTATATAACCTGCAATTACTTCGGATACAAAACAGTATCAAACAAACTGTGGGCTGTTAGTTTGAGAAATTATGTATCATTTTCATGTGACCAAATTTTTAGGTGCAAATAGCATTTAGGTAGACACTGTCATGTTTGGTATGAGAAAACCTCTTGCTTTCATGCTCTCTCTCCCTTTTTACATCAGCTACCACGGCAGAAACAGGGAAATGTGAGTGAGGACTAGTGTGGGTGGGTTTAAAAAAGAATTCATGAATTACCTGCCGGGTGGCGATTTGCCCTGAAGTCTTGAATCCCCCCTGACAGCCGCACTCTGAGACACTGTATGGGTCAGAACTAGTTGATGAACACTTGGAGAGTGAGTCACAGCCCACCACAAACGTATTGTCCAAGGGGAGCTCCTGGATCACATGGTGCTTCTTAGGGGCCACTGGAGTTTCTGGTTTGATTTGAAATGTGGGCTGAGGGGATGCAGATTTATAATGCTTGGCTAAATCTGGGCTGTCAGGTTTGAAGGTCGTAGGTGTGGTCGCCCAATTGTACTTTCCCATGGTCTGCTCCTCTAGCTCCACCGGAAGATCCAGAGTACCATTAACATGCTCATGTGTGGGGTCTTCAGGCTTTGACTCATCTATAGTCACTAAGTTCAAGAGAAGGCTTTTAGGAGACCGCTTCTTTCTCTTCTTCTTCTTTTTGATTTGACGGTTTTCTTGGTTGGGTGACACCCACTCCCCACTCTGCTTGCCTTTCTGAACTACTTTATGTCTAGGTGTTTGTCGGCAGCGCACCAGGGCAGTGACAAATATGACCAAAATAACAGTCATGGTCCCTGCAATAATTGCTATAACAACAATCACATATCCATTGGCTTGAGGCGTTATCTCATTGTCCCCTATGTTACGATCCAATGGTGTTTCCATACTTTTCCGCAGCTGCTCTTGGATAAATGTGGAATTTGACACAGTGTCATTGACAAACAAGTGCACAAGTGCAATAGCATGTAAAGACTCAGGCTGGCCTAAATCTTTGACCTTGACCACCAGCCTATGCAGTCCCACATCAGCCAATACTATTTTCTCCTGCAGAGTTATGTTACCCGTTGTTTTGTCGATGGAAAAGAGACCTCGAGGGGAGACCCTAGATGTGACAATGATGCTGCTGATGATACTGTACTGTAACTCAGCATTCATACCTGTGTCATTGTCAATGGCAAACACTCTTGTGACCACAGAACCTGGTGTGGTGGTGGTTCGCACCAGGTCATATGAATAATTGGAGGATGGGATGACAAACACAGGGCGATTGTCATTCACATCGACAACATTAATTGTGACCTTAGCATAGGAGGAACTTGGTGGCTGCCCTGCATCAACTGCCTTGACCATGAATGTATAGGAGCTTTGCTGCTCCCTGTCAAAGGTGATGTTTGGTTTGATCACACCAGTTTGGGGGTCAATGATAAAATTATCTTTGCCATTCAAAACAGACAAAGTAATGACAGCATTATCTCCAGCGTCCGCATCTGTCACTGTGATCAAGCCTACTGTCCCATAGAGAGGCAGGTTCTCAGGCACATAGAAGTTGTATTCAGGGTGTGTGAAAGCTGGGCTGTTGTCATTAAGGTCCTGCACAATTAGCCTAACAGTGACATTACTCTGCAGGGGTGTTGAGCCATTGTCTCTTGCCATGACAGTGAATGAGTACCTCTCTTGCTTCTCTCTGTCCAGTCGCTTCCCTACAGAGAGAATTCCTGAGCGCCTGTCTATGTTAAACCCGTCCGGTGCATCAGGGCCAAGAGTATAAATGATCTCAGCATTATGTCCACTATCTGCATCAGTGGCACTGATTTTTATTAACTGAGTTGAGGGATCATTGTTCTCTGGTATTGAAAGTTGAATTTCCGGCTGGGGGAAAATTGGTGCGTTGTCATTCTCATCCTTGATTTTAATTAAGACCATAGCTGAAGTGTTCAAAGGAGGCGTTCCTCTGTCTGAAGCCACTATCTTAATAGCGTATTCACGAGTGGTCTCATAATCTAGAGGGGCAGCTGTCTCCAGTAGGAATTGATCATTAAATACAGGCTTTAGCCGGAAAGGAACATCATGGTCAGTGTAGCAAGCCACTTTTCCGTACAAATCTGCATCCTTGTCAGTAACGGTAATAAGGGCTATTTTGGTGTTCAAAGGAGCATTCTCAGACAGTAGGACAGTCCCATTTACCAGGTTGATAATGTAGCGAGTGTCTATGGAAGGAACATTGTCATTAACATCTGTGACATTGACAGTCACTGTGGCTCTTGATGGGGTTGAGCTGCCATCACTTGCGAGAACAATGAGTTTATGAACAGGAGTAACCTCTCGGTCTAGAGGTTGCTTTACAGTTATTAGTCCAGTAGAACTATTGATGGCAAAGTGACGCTTGGTTGATGAGGAGATCTGGTTGCTGAATGAAAAGTGGACCTGTGCATTGGATCCTAGGTCTGCATCTGTTGCATGAAGCTGAGCCACTGAAGTCCCCATCTGAGCGTTCTCTGGAACTTCTACTTCCAATTCATTGTCCCTGAAGATAGGACGATTGTCATTGACATCAGAAATGGTTACTTGGAGAATAGCAGTGCTAGATTTAGGGGGGCTGCCACCATCCTCCACCTTGATCTTCATCACAAAGGTGTCTTTTTGCTCCCGATCAAGGTTCTGCTGAACAATGAGCTGGGGCCACTTGTCACCTTCAGGGGTTTCAATGATGTCTAAGCCAAACTCATTGACACTCTGAAAAGACAAGACATCTTTGGTTAATTCTTCTGCTACACATGACAATGTGAATAAAACCATTTTTTAAGGGCACTTTGGAAAGTCAAATAACTAAAGACTCAATGACGGGTGACGGGAATCAGTAAAATTCCAGATTAACTATCTATTTAGAACTTCATGCCTTAAATCTTACCCTTTAGTGAGCCCCAACTAACAGGTCATAGAAAGAACATCAGCATTGCCAACAATTGCCTTTCAGTAAATAGTTGCAGTTAATATTGAATATTAAACGATTTCCTATGAATCTCTAAACGACCCACCTTTTAAATATAATTAAATATTTAAATTGTTTACTGCGTAAAAAATGTGTACATTGCTATTAATATGTTTTTTAAATACCTGTCACTATGGGTTCTTTTTTTGACTCTCATGAATTAACAATTTTAAGCTTAACTCCATATCATAGATAAAAATGTCACTGGTTTACTTTGTGAATAATGAAATATGTAATTGTTTAAGAATTACAACCTAAGATTTTAAGAGGTGTCTCTCTGCTCAGTACAATGGAGTCAAAATATTTTTTCCTCATGAAGTGATTCTATATTGTGGTTTATTGGCTGCAAAAATTCAAATAAAGCTACTTAATCTGTTTCAAATGTGACAAATCTTTCAAGTTAATCAAGTCTGTTCATCCTTTTTAAGTAACCATAGCTCAATTGGGTTTATTAATTTCTTTAGCCTTCTCATATGTTGTCTTCACAAAAAATAAGATTAAATTTATCCTCCTATCTTGTATATATGGTAGAATAGACTAGGTAACCTTGCACTGTTTCTGTTTCATTATCAGAGGGAAAAAGACTGATGGAAATGGAGACACACCAATAAGCTTATATTTGGGAACACTGCAAGATGGGATCACCTTAAATTAAAAAGAGCAGAATGAAAAACCTTACATTTTATACGCTACTACATTAGAGAGGCTTTTTGATCAAAAGGAGCTAAATCTACGCAAAGGTACAGCTGGAGGAAAATGAAAAGAAATGCATGAGTAATCCACATGAGAAACCAGAGGGACTGGCAGTAGCTGTTAAGAGTCAATGCATTCCTAATGTTTAAAGTAAAATTTTGAATCATATAGGTTCATAAATCAGAAGGAAGAGGAAATAAATAAATCAGGCAGAAGACAGAAAGAAGGGTCACAAAAAGAGGAGAAAAGGAGAGTAGGGGGAGGAAATAAGAAGATCAAGCCTATGAATGAGCTGCATGCACATTATGAAACAAAGAAGCCCTTTGAAGCTCCCTCAGTCAGAAGCAGTTTCATGGTAAAACAAGAAAAAGCATCCTCTTTAAAGAGATAAGCTTCATGCTGCACATAATGTTGGAAGAGATTACTCTGTCTAGGCATAGCTATCAAATGAGATTAAGATATGTACATTCTCGTTATTCAAGGGGGAACCGTTTTCACCAAATTGCAAGCACAAGAGTGTGCAGAATGTAGAGCTGTCCTTCTGCCAACACAGCGTTGTAGCCGACACAAGAACGTGCAGCTGCAGCATGTAAATTATTGTGTACTCTGAAAAATTGCATGCAGAGGAAATGTTGTCAACACATTAGTGATTGACAGAACTACTTAAGTAAAAAAAATAAAAACTCTGCGGCAATGATCTTTCATGCCTTACTTAGGGTTCCCTTTGGGTAAAATCTTGTAGGAATAAATGGACAAGGTATATAAAATATAGAGAAACTGCCACATGACTAAGCTCTGTGGAATCTTTATATACACTGCAAAATGATTTCTCACATAACTTAAAGGGCCAAGGAAACATTCTGGGAGCTGTAAAGTTATCATCCACTCTATCCATACAGAGCTCCTCAATCCTCAGCTGTTTGAGTAGTTCATTGATTCTGCATGGTAGCTCAGTATCTGTGCAGTGATATTTGGAAAAGCCTGATAATAGTAGGATGTTGAGTTAGCATGTGTCAAAGGGAATGTTGCACAGTGATTTATGAGCTTGCAGTTCGGCTGTGCTTTTGTCTTGGTTTCAAACAATTTTAAAACTGACAAGACAGCCCTCACTGCATTTCAATAAGTTGAAGAGAGCTTTCTCGGAGGCTGTGCATTCCTCTGAATGCAAAATTAGTCTGGTGGATTGTGATAAGATCTGGGGCAGGGTAAGAAAAGGCCAAATACTAGCATAAATCACTTGCTGGAAACCTTAAGGCTGAGCAAGAGGGACAAAGCTCTCTAAACGGTGACGTGTGCATGCCCTCCTGAACTTGTTTTATGTGTTTAATTCCATGTAACAGGTCGAAAGGTTGGTGTAAAAGCTGAATGTGGGTTAGAAGCAGAGTCAAACCAAATGAGAATTGGCTAATTTATGGGAAAGTGATTGAGTGACAGTCGCAGGAGGTGAGCTGGCTGCTGATAAGGAAGGGTTGACTGTGAACCTCATTTTCACAAACAGTGCCTCAGATTATCAAGGGCTTCATCTTTCACTCTAGTTCTCAAATGAGACTTGGATGGAATTGTGAATATATCACTCAACTTGATGCTCATTAGTGGAATAAACATTGAGAAGTTCAGCACAACATGTAGGTTTGCATTGCTGATAGAATATATTCTTTTTCTCATTCATTTGCCTGCCTGGTCCCTATAGACCTTTCCTGCTGGCTAGAAAGCATATCTATTATTAAGGCAAAATAATCCAAGCATATTAGTCATTTTATATTAACCCTTAAATAAAGAAACAACATAGGATACAATTCATGATGTGAAAAATGTTCACTCATAGGATAATTTGTCAGCAAACCTTATAAACCCTAATCCCCTGTGGAGCTATAACTCTGTACTGGCTAAGTATTTTTCATCTCTTTAGCTTTTAAAATAGGGGAAAGCTGTACAAGACATTCTTAAAATTCTTTTATTTGTTCTGTGCGTTAAAAACCTGCAAGTGACAAAAAGCTGAATATGATGACTCTGCAATATGATGGTACAATTTTAGAAATGTGTCCTGAACAATACAAGAAAACTGGACAAACTATCACTCTTGGGGAGCTTCTGAGACAAATCTCCCAGGACCAAACACAGATAGACCACGGGTGGCTTAGCAGCCAAGAGCTATTCTAGGAAATGCTTGCACAGTCCTTCCCGACTAAACCCCTAGCTTTCTACAGCACTTCTGAAATGAATGATAACAAAGGAAATGTCTCGGGCTCCTTTAATGCTTTAACTCATACAGAAGCTGGGACACGAGGAAATTAATCTCAGGTAAAACGAGAACATAATGTGAGGAATTGAATCAGGGACACAAAGCCACAGATACTAAAATGTATGACTACACGCAGGGGTTTATGGGGCTATATATTGTGAAAAGGGCAAAGAAAATGATTGCAGATGATCACTGTAATGAGCTGAACATTTGGTTGGTGATTTTCCAGACATGAACAATTCAGGACACTGCAGAGGAGAGGTCCTGGCAGCGAGGAGACGCTTTAAAAATGCCAATTGGTAAGCAAGAGAGATGCTGACGGTAAATGTTAATTCCGTCACTGTTGGGGGAGTTGTCAAATCTACATCCCATTATGCTTTTTTTCAAACCTTTCTCTGTTGTGAATATTAAAGTTTTTCCTCCATTACGCTAATTAAACATTTTTATTTTCCTTTTTTTGTAATATGTGAAACATAGAGCTCTGAATTTACATCTAACTCCATTTGGATATCAAATAAATTAATTCACTATATAATGCTGTATGCTTTTATTTGCCTAAATTTAAAGAACAATGTCCAGCATATGTAACTGGATGCTGAAAATTGAATATACATGGTTTTATACACCGTGTCTGCACTCTCAAATGCACAGTCTATGATATAGCTGCATGGTGAAAGAAGCCGCTCATTTTTTATAGCCTACTGCCAAAGTGATATAAAGCACATGGAAAGTTTTATGGCTAGTGTTAAATATTCAAGTTTTGCAACACATTTGGCTTAATGAAAAAATAGGTCATGGTATTTTTTTCTCTCTTTTTTATAAAGAGAAAGGTACTGTACAATCAAAGAACCATGGAACACCTGATTCCTAATGTATGAAGTCATCTAAAATGACAAAGTAAAACAATGCAAGAACCCAGCATTTACACTGCCTATTAGTCATATATCTGGCATCCTGCAGGCACAACAGTGTGTCAGAGCTCAATCAAAAGCATGTAGGCTACACTTGACATTCTTCGATTTCTAGAGACAGTTCATAAATTGACTCTAAAAAAAGAACATACTTTTGTATTTGAAATTAGTTCATAATTTCATTCTAAGTTCTCTAATGCCCTCCCAGAAATTCATCTAAGCCCCTTTATTATAATAACATCGAAGAGTAAAAGTATGACTTAGACATCATGCCATTTCTGTTTTATTTAGATGATTTGGACCAATTAGCTTAATGACATTAGTAATAACATTTGTCTTTGTTCTTTAATGTAGCATATACAGTAATAGTGAAAAAAGTTACACCATTTTTTTTCTTCAGTGTCTAGTTCTAAAGATATATTACCATAATATAATCAAAAGGACAAAAAAAAACAAGGATAGTCTAATTATTCTTTCCTGACTGCATTTCCATGTGTCTTTAAATAAAGTTAATGTGTGAAAATATTCTTAATATTATTCTTAATTTATCTACAAACCTACCAAATGTATTAATTTATATTAGTTTTACAAGTAAAATCTAGGTTCTTTTGTCACTCCAGTAGTAACAAAGGAACCAAGTTGGATAAAGTAACTGACATGATTTTGGAATGGATAGGAGAAAGGAAACATCTTTTTTTTTTTTACAATAAATCTAAATCATGTGTCAGTAAGTCTAGTTAACTTTAAAGTGATTACCATTGCAGGACAGATAAAAGTTTTTTGCTTAAAATTATTATTTTATTTTTGATAAATTACTAAAGCACAAGGTTAATAGAGACATTTTAAAGCAGCCTTTCTGTTTCTAACAGATGCCTAAACACTGCTTGTTTAGCTAACAACCCCCTATAATCTGTTAAATACACTGTTGTTATTTAAATTGGGCCTTTTTGTAATGGGATTAGAAGCCTTTGAAATAATTTATGTTTATGTGAAATTTTGGACACAGGAAAGGGAAGAATGGTAGTTAAATAATCACATTAACTGCGAGAACAATATTTTAAAAATAAATAAATAAATAAATAATGGATTTTATTGTGACCTCTGTCATTGTCATTGCTGCCTGACAGCTAGAAGGTTATTAGTCGAAATCTTGGCTCTGAGTATTCTATGTGCCCTTTCCCTGTCCATGCGTGTTTTTTTTCTCCAGGTTCTCCAGATTTCTCTCACAGTCCAAAGGCATATGCACCAGGTTAACTGGTGATGCTAAATTACCCCTGGGTTTGAATGTGCAAGTCCATGGTTCAATGTCTCTGTTTTGGCACTGTGAAGAAATAGAGATCTGTCCAAGCAGTACCCTGCCTGCAGCATGTTGATGCCTGGGATGGGCTCCAGAACCCCCTGCTACCCTAAACAGGTTAAAATGGGAATAGAAAATGGCTGGGTATATGAATCCATTGGTTATTTTTATCAATGTGATTAGATATTCAGCTATTGCATATAGTTCTCAACCGACCCATTTGGTTAAATAAAAATAAAACAAATGAATAAATAGAATAAGTAGAAATAAAGTTCTTATTAAGTGTATGTGTGACATGAGATAAAGTAAAGAGGTAAAGAGGTAGATCATGAAAATGTATTGACTTGCATTAGTTAAAAAAAAGTATCAGGTCTGTTATAATGATGAAAAATAATAGTTTGACCAACAGACACATTTTATATTTGTATATTTTTACACTTTTCTAATTAGCAATTTAACATTTCAGTTTCTTTGATGAAAAACAAAAAACAATATGCATGTATTTATTATATGTGGCTCCTTTAAAAATAACGTTGTTTTTTTTTTGAGTTGATTTAAATTAGAGCAATGTTTTTAACATCATACTTATTTTAATTAAAACAGAATATATCCTCACCTTGACCAGCTCATAGTGTTGGATCCCATTGATCCCTACATCAGGGTCAAATGCTGATGGCACCGGGTAGCGGGTGTTAATAGCTGTGTTCTCAGGGATGGAGATGTTTATGACAGTGGACTGGAAAAGGGGTGCATTGTCGTTCACATCCTCAATCAGGAACCGGATCTTAACCAGCCGAAAGATCTCATCGGGCAGCACTGCCACCTCGATCTCATAGTAGCAGCGTTTCTCCGTGAAGACCCCCGAGCACAGCTTCTCCCGGTCAATCCTGTGATTGGTGGTGAAAATCTCCCCCGTGTTGGCCTCCACCCTCACCAAAGGCACGTCACCTGTCTTATAAACAGGCTTGAACTGCAGCGGAGAGGACAGCCTGATAGTCGGGTCCAGGTTAAGGTCGAGGTCCTTGCGCAGATTTCCAATCCGAACGTTCTCTGGCTGCTCCTCCTTCACGATGTAGTCCCTCTCCTGGGCCTTGCATAATGAGACCAAACAGGCGAGCAAGGCCACCAGAACATGCACCTGACTTGCCAAGTTCATGCTCAAAATTAGGTGTGAGCTTCACTTCTACAGCTGCAACTTTCTATAAAAAAAGAAAAGAAAGGGGGAAAGGGGAGGAAAAAAGAAGACATTTAAAGGGTGTCCATGTTCAGCTGTAATTAGTGATATTTTCCCACAAGGGGAGGCTTCATCTTGACCTCTTTATTCAGACTAGTTATGAGCCAACATTCTTCCCATGGCTTTTAGGGCAAATTAAATCCAGTTTTACATAATTAACCTATGTTGACATCACTGAGCCAAGACACATGTAAAGGTCAGCAGATCACACATGCCATAAATCCATCTAATTATTATAATAACTGATTAATCCAAAATGATGACACTTGTTGAATTTACTGTTGCTTTAGAACCACGTTAAGAAATGACCTTGCCTGATAAAAATGATCTGCGGAAAAGATCAGATGTGAATAAGTCAAACTGGTGCAGCAGTGTCATTATGAAGTGCAACCTCACATCAAGATCCCAGCTAATTTGGAGGAAGCTGAACTAAGCCTTAAGCGTTAGTGCTTTCATGCAAGAACACACATGAACACTTGCACTTGCTTGACAGAAGCTATTAATGGAAAACCTCATTTGCTTTGAATGTAAACAATAGAGCACTTACATATTTCACGAACGCCAGTGTGTGTAAGCGAGCACGGCATGATAAGAGCTCTGTTTAGACGACTAACGACAGCGGAAGGAGATGACAGAGTGGAACTCTTTGTTAAAGCCACCATCAATCAACTTCACTATATACCCAACTGGCTGTTTGTATGAAATGACAAATCCTTGCTGTGTTTGACTAAAATCTTTGACTGTTTGATATGTGTAAATAGATGCCAAGGGGCAAGAACCCAAACTGTTAGAACCCAACTAGGTCACTGGAATGTGATGAAAGAGTCATGCTCAGCAAAACCCCTCCTAATAGTGCATAATAAAATAAAATATTGACTGCTCTCCACCAACCAATTAGATGGCAACAGGGGAGTTACTTTGTGTGGTTTGCTAGCTGACATTATGACTTATCCATTAATTTAACCCATTATCAAGCGCATTGAAGAAATTTATTCCACAATTTTTATCAGTGACACAGGTTGTTTTAGGTTTGCACCACAAGCCTTTATAAATCCATGACAACTGGTATGTAAAGTATGAAAGACCAATATACACAGCAAAAGTTTCTTCATTCATTCTGTCATGTTACAGCCACAGGGGTTCATGTATTTTGGGGTGGTTTTATGTGACAGTTAGTCCAAATGTCCATCTGCACATTATTTAGTCTCTGTGAAATACTTTGTTTTTTTAAAAAAAAAGAAGTTTGTTGGAGAGCATCGGTTAAGTGAGGCATATTGAGTTTAGGAGCTGCATAATATATCCAATCGCAATTATCATATCATTAATGTTGCAATGGCAAGACACTGCTGTCTATGTGATATTTGGTTGGATATCATATTTCAAGATATCGTAAATGTAAAATCTACTTGCAAAGCAAATATTAGGCCTAACCTTTGGTACCCGCACCAGATGGATTGTAAAGCCACAAATGATTCACAAAATAACATTTTCCCAATTTGTCTCCTATGACTGGAGGTAAAAGTAACCTTTCCTTGTGGCAAACCAAGAGTCCTAACCTAAATTTGACAGAAACTATGTCATAAGCTCTTGATTAGGGTGACGTATACCAGTCTCTTAGAGTTGAAGCTAAATCACAAATAATGAATTGGCAATCATATCAATAAAACCATGCTATTTTGATCAAATCCAAAACATGTTATTTTACTTTTTTTTAAATAACATCCCTCATGCATAACATTACTCTTTTGTATTACTAATACCTTTTAACTTTATAAATCTTTTAAGGTGTATGGATACATTTTAGTGGCACTGTATATGTCTACTGGCCAAGACTCAAACTGTTAAGTGGATATTGTGTAGGAGGTAAAGAAAATTAGAAAAATTGTGATTTCTAACACTGTCATGGTCAGCAATTATAATACTGTAATTAAACAGGTCACATGCAAAATCTAGGAATACTTTGATACTTACTGTACCAGTGTTTGTCAAAAGGGGAAAAGAAAAGAATAGAATGTTTTGGGATAAAAAAAACTATTGAAATTACTTCCTGTAAGAGGCACAACAGGCACAGAGAATAAGGTGCACTGCTCAGATGAGATCAAAATAGGACTCTGATCATAGAACAGCCTAAATTTAAACTGAATGGAATTATCTGAAAGACCTTAAAAACCAATGTTCATAGCAGCCTTCCATCAAAATGCAACTGAGCAAGATTTATTTTGAAAAAGAGAACTGGGCTAAAGTATAAGTATTCAGGGATGTCACTAAATCAGAGTTTGGGGTACAGTATGTCAGGCGGAGACATGCTGCAGCAGTGTGGAAGCTAAATACATAGGAAAGCAATACCTTTCAGATTGTTATTAGTCAAAACATTTGAAACACCATGAATCATTGTTTCCCCTTAAACTTTAGAATTACGCATGATGTTGTGCTGGTGTATACATAATAATATCCCAAAATATAAAGTGTGTAGAAATCTAAAATCATTTAGGCTTACGAAACATCGGCAAGGCTCTGTGTTGTTTTTTGTTTTTTTTTACTATATCTTAGAGAAGCTGAAAGGGCATAGATGCAGCATATTTCCTTTTCATAATACTATTGGCTGGACGTCTCTAGTTTAGTATATGTTAGAAGTAATTCTATTACCGGTTTCTCATTGTGTGTTTAAATTCTACCCCACTGGTTTTTCATAATCAAATCTGAATTTTCCTATTGGTATAATATTGTTTTGTAGTCTTGAAATCATACATACATTTCCATCAAAGAGTTGCATAGACAATGTGACAGTCTGAATTCCAATTATAACTGCATTATCACAATATGACAAAAACACTACATAATGATCATATTTCCTATCTTACAAAATCCACAACAACCAACATTAAACAGATGCCTTTCTTGAAGGAAATTACTACCTAAAATACCTAAAAACCACAACAGGGTTCTTCTGAAATTCCAAGACAAAAATGTTCAGAGCTCATTGAAGCTCTTGTTCATCTGATAAAAGGGGATTAATTGGAAAAAAAAAAAAAAGAATTTAATGAAGCCAGTTTTAAATCTGCAACCATTGCAGTTCATTTCATTAAACACGTAAAGACAGACATGAAATGTATCAAAAAGCAGTCGCATGAGACTCATTACAGTACAGTTGGACAAAAAGAAAAAAGCACGGCCCGGCATTGATCTGCTTAGAGATTTTTTTCATTATTCATTCTGCGTATGAAGCTCAAGCTGTGCTGTCCTGTCAAAATACTGACAGGATATATCCTATTAGTGTGTCACTTTTACTATTAGTAAAAGTGACACACTTAACTCAGAAATGCAGACCTTTTTTGGAAAGTGAGCAGCAATTGCTTTACAGCGATGATCACCACATGGTCCGAGGCTGAGCGCGCACCATGTATAATGAAGTTTAAATTACATCCCTAAATGGGATGTGATTCACCGAAAAGAAAAAGGGAGAAAAAGATCAAAGGATGATCTAGATTTCCTCTTCCTTGTAATTGATAATAATGTTCCACTGGATGAAGGGTTGCCGTCTGTATTTTCACACACGGAACATGCAGAAGTACAAATGTAGTAACAGAAATGGCACCTTTTCACTTCATTGTGGGTTAGAGATGTACAGTTTTTCTACCCCATGAGAAATAAGAGCTCAGGTCGCTTTCGAATGTGCAACATAATATGAAACTGTTCTTCAACACACGCTGGTCAAAACCCATTTGCTTTTTGCATTTTGCAAACGTAATTTAAGTTTTCTTCTTAGTGCCCTGATTTCCCAACATTTTCACTTCTTTTCACATGTCACAATTCTTTACAAATATGTCCAGGAGGGATAAGCTAGGTGAGAGAATGAATAATGCTGCAGGGAAAAAAAGTGGGGGGAGATTTGAGGTGTCAGTCAGTGTCTCCATTGCTTATATTTTACTAGTCTCCTGAAATTCTATTTTGAGACCCTCGACAGCAGGTTGAATCCAGCAGGCAAACTGAAACTTCCCTCTTGGGAGACATAGTGAAGAAGGGGCTCTCCAGACCCAAAGCCTCTTTACACAACAGCATGATGGGCAGGTCTTCTTGGTGTTAGCGTCCACAGGAGGTGGCAGTAAGAGGTGAGATATGCTGCTACTGTCACTCCCTACCTTAACCCCAACGATGGACTCACTGGACTCTTTAAGTGTCACTGCTCAGAGACTCAGGGTGAATCAAGTCCTTACACCAGGAAAACTGTAGTTTTTATATTTATCTATTTAATATTTCAGCTGCATGTAATAATCGTGATATAGCAATGGTCAATGCACGACTTCACTGTCTTTCCTTGTTGTTTGTTTTCTCCAAAGTGCCTCAGGGATCCCAGATGGCTGACAAAACAGGTTTCTGTCAACCTTCGACAGCTCTTTTTCAGTCCACAAATACAAAACCTTTCGCCCCAAAAAGTATAGGGTTTAAATTTTAAGCAGAACTCTATATGTCAGGCTACAATTTTTAACAGAAATGGCTCCATAGACATTAATATTACATTAAAGTAATATATATTACCAGTGATTGTTTATCCTATAAACAATTTATATATCTGTTAGGAGGCTTAAGAAACTCAAGAGCAATTTCAGTCAGTGTGACAATTAGTTGACAGGACTGGATTCTCGAGGGTTTTACTGCTTGATAAATGAGTAATAGTTCTCAACCGTTCCATTAGTAACATGACAAGCTAATTTATTGCATTTTATATTAGCCTGAAGTGGGCCGTCTATACATCCAGAAGCCTTTCAAAAGGTTACAATTTTTAAATGTGATGTGGTCATTGTACATGATCTCACATCTTCCATATAAGTTGAAACTCTCAAATTATGACAAAAAAAAACATTAAATAATGCAAAACCGGACTTCAAAACTTAAGCTGCAATAACATTATTCATACGCTCATGTTTAGTTTAAACGGCACACTTCTGATGAAACAGAACAACACTAAAAATGTATTTATTTACTGTTGTTTGAACAAATGAAGCAGTGAGTGTAGGTCTTTGTTTCAAAGTATTAATATATATGGGGGAAAGAGAAGGACCCGGATATTGGAAAATTCTATTCATGGCAAAAGTCTGATGTTTCTTTGAACATCTAAATTTATTTTAACCTTTAAACCATAAAATAAAACATCTGAAATCCTTTTCAGCTTCTCAGGATTCAGGAAAGGTTGACATTGAGCAGAATTTCAGCATAAATTGCCAGCAGCAAAGTCAAAAGATAAGATCTTTGGCACAACAGAGACATGAGATCATGAGTAGCCTTAACTATTTAAAGTGCATTACTTAATGCACTTCTGCAAGCCAGTAGTTCAAAGTGAATTTAATAATCCAAATAAGCTAAACATGGTTGTGATCATGTTTTCCAACATGTCTTTCTCCATACGGGCACTTCCCCCCCTGCTTTACCTTAACTCTTGTTTATTTAGTGAATTATAACTGTATGAACAGGTGTGTTTTTTCTGGTGATTATCCAGGCAGAATATTTAACGCATCTTTGCAAACAAGACCTACCCAACAGAAGCATATATTAAATATAAATACATGCTCTTCCTCTTGAATCTGGTGCGCACAGATTGACATGATCGCCCCTGAGGTCTGCGACACGTGAACCGCTCGAGCAGGAGCGCACTGTTGCCACGCACCCACGCATCGACTTTAATGGCCAAAATGTTGAGAAACCGGTATGAAAAGTCCATGCAGTCGCCTGCTCTTAAGAACAAGGCCGGTTTATCTGGGAATAACAATGCGGAGCAGGACCGAATGACGCCCGAGATCGTTTCAATTTACGCAGTACAGTCTCATAATGCGACAACTTATTTCCAGTGAAGTCCGATCGCGCTTTGAAGCCTCCCACAAACTGAATCATTCACTGATGCAAAATATGTTTGTTCATCTAACAGATTATCACTTCATATTGGCTTAGATTTTAGTTATTATTAAGTGCGCTCAGGAGATAGAGCGGTGCTGCTGTTCAGAGAATGCTGGAAAAAACACATTTTGTGATAAATATAGTAATAATAATAAAAAGAACAAAAGCAAAGCTCACCCTCTGTGCTTGGAGATGATAAAAAATTAACCGTGAGTACTGCCGCGAAGAGACATCTCTGGCTAAGGAAAAAAAAATGCCACGAATGAATCTGAAGTGGGGAAACCGGGGAGAAAGAATCCTCATCTGACTCGGTTGTAGAAGTGATATAAAAATCCACTAAAAAAACTTATCCGTGCGCTACAAAATGCGATCCTGCGTTAGAGGAAGAAAAAAAAATCAACTTCTTGGACAGTTTTTTTTTTTTTTTTTTAGGTTTGTTTTCAAAAGGGAGGCTGTATTTCCTCTTCGGGAGTCTTTGGACTCACAATCCCACAGCCGGAGATACGCAGTGATCCATGCTTGCTTTACATAAACTTTGTATCTCTAACCTAATTTGCCTTGAAAAGCAACCAGCTGTTTTCACACTGAATCAACACCCACACCAGCGCTAAACGGCTCTTTATTCAAACATTACAACTTCAATCCACGAGGGCACAAAAATGAGAATAAACAAAAAAATAGGAGGAAAAAATATATATACCATCAATGAACAACAAAAGCTTCGGGCTAATTTATTCAGCAGTCACTTGTTTGGACTGATTTCAGGCTCCGCGCACACAGAAAAAAACTCTTAAATGAGGGATGCAGAGAGCGCATCGCCCCCCCAGTGGAGTTGGATCAAAGTGCGCCTCAGTGCAGCATCACTTACAGGAGCCCGGATAGGCGGTTCACCGTATCTGTCTGCTAAGCTGTAGATGTCTCAGTAGTATAGTATGAACTCAGCTCCTCAATGCTGCCCACCTCTCTCTCCCCCCCTAGCTCTCCCTCTGACTGACATCATGGGAGGAAGGAGGAGCCAGCCGCAGCTTTAAGAGCCACCGGTCCTCTTAAAGCCGCACTGCGCTGGAGAGATGCTTGCTGTCGGAGATACAATACAGTAGGTAGAAGTATATGAGGACCAGTGATGTCTGGGCTGCCTGCTGTAACTATAGCCACAGCAGTCCATAGGTCTGCCTGAAAGCAAAATGGGGGCACTGTTCTCTTTCCTACCAAGCCTTGCCTCTGCTTTTTATTTCCAGTAGGGGTCTATACTGTAACTTTGGAATCTAAAAAATAAAGAGGTTTAAGTTCCCTCCTGTAGAATGGTGATGATGTGAGTGAGGAAAAATAAAATAATTACTAGTCGGCAGAAACTTTTTTTGAATTATTTAAATATCATGATTACGCTGGCCTGATATGGAATTCTTAAGAAACTATATCCTTGCTTACTAACTGCTTTTTTTATACAGGGTTTATACAGAAATGAGTAACTGTAATTTAATGCTTTTTAATGCTCTTAGAAATAATTTTAATGCCATCAAAAGTACCCATGACTCTAAATAATAAATATCTATCTATATATATATATATATATATATATATATATATATATATATATATATATATATATATATATATATATATATATATATATATATATATATATATATATTTCTGGATGGAGTTTGCATCTTGTCCCTGACCATGCATGGGTTCTCTCTGGGTACTCTGACTTCCTCCCACAGTCCAAAACATGACTGTTAGGTTAATTGTTTTCTCTAAATTCTAAATTTTTATGAACTTATTAAGATAAGTCCAAATTTGTGATTTGTGGGTTCTCTCTGGGTACTCTGGCTTCCTCCCACAGTCCAAAAACATGACTGTTAGGTTAACTGACTTTTCAAAATTTTCCTTAGATGTGAATGTGAGTGTGCATGGTTGTTTGTCTCTGTGTTGCCCTGTGATGGACTGGCGACCTGTCCAGGGTGTACCCCGCCTCTTGCCTGTAGACAGCTGGAGATAGGCACCAGCACCTCTCGTGACAGTGCTTTGGATAAGCGTGACTAAAAATGGATTGATGGATAAAAGTCATTACCATTTAAAATTGGCTCTTAAAAGCTCTCATGCCCCCTGTATAAGTCCTATAATGTAAGATTTTTAGGTACTTATATGCTGTACAATTAAACTAAAAATGGCATATGAGCACCAATTGTTTAAATAAACATTTTGATAAAATTGATGCAATCTTCCCCTTCTCACATCTAAGATCAAAACTAGACATTTTGATGACCCCATTTGGGATAATCTTTACCATTAACATCATTTTTCAGCCACTTATGTTGAAATTTGCATTTTTTTCATTCTCTAGCTTTTTTTCCGCCTGAAGCTTCTTTTCCGAACATACGGCGTTAGATCAACCGGAAGCAGCTCCTCGCAAACAGTTATCTGATATAATACATCTGACGAAATTGTTTTTCTGAACTGTTTTTTTTTTAGATAAAGCATTTTAAATGCCACGATAATCACATTTATTGAATTTAATGCCTATTAAGGCCTGAGAAAGAAAGAATGATTTTTAATGACCCGCGGAAACCCTGTTATAACTTGCTTTGACAACATTACATTCATTGACTAAATTTTCTTAGTTGAAGTTATTTAATCAAATGTATGAAAATAATCTTGTAATAAAATGTTGTTCAGACTCAAAGCACACAAACTTGCTTTGTTAACTATGGACCCTGTGACTTTCCAAGTATCATGAAAAAATATAGCAAATAATAATTATCTAAATTATCTAAATATAAGTAATTAATTAGACATCCCATTATTAGTTCTCAAAGCATTTTGTAATGGAAATGTGTCTTGGATTAATTGGTACAAATTGTAATATAGTTAAATAGTTTAACTAAACTGATGGATTATAAAAAAAACAACCCAATGATACAAGAAATCTGTGATACCTAGATTAATACCGACAATAGTGTAAATAAAAATGTATTTAATTTTAATTTCGACAGGCAGCAGGTATCTGCCTGTTTAAAGACATTTAAGTAGATCATCAAATTGATTGTTTTTGTTTAATAGTGTCATTTAAATAAAAAAAAAACTACAGTGGACATTCTCAAGCAATACATTTTAAAGACACTAATTGAACGTAAATAATACCAGACGTTAAAAATATTTCCTGTGGGCATTCTGCTTGACATAAAGGTTGGAAACAAGATACCAGATCTTGCCTCCCTCACCAGATGTTGCTGTTATTATAGAATGTAGAAGAAAAACTCAGTAAATGGCATTAGATGAAGACTGTTGCACCAACAAGAGGAGGATATGGTGGAGGGATTCCTGAGGGATGGATTGGGTGCCTGGCTTGGTTCAATGGTTGTCTGCCCTTAGCTTTTCTTCTACAATACCCTTTCTCTTTGGTGTAAGATATCAAGTTGTTGCATGTTAAATTGTTAAAGTCTGAGTATATTCATAAATCCTTTATGTAAAAGTCTAAGTTCTACCCAGTTTTTTAATGAACTTATCAAGATAAGTCCAAATCCATTAAATTTGTGACTGTAGTCCATTTCAGTTCCAAATCACATGACTTAAATCCATGTAATGTGACTGTCATGTTTACCAAATACCTCTGGATAGTGGTAAACTTACAAACAGTTGTAAAATAGGTTGTCAAGTTCATGACTTGTCATTATTTAGTTTCTTTTTTTGGCTCATTTTCAGTTAAAATTATGACGAGCCCAGCCATCAAAAGAACAAGGACAGAACTAAACACAATGAAAAAAGGGAAATGTAAAGCCTCTGAATCTAAAGATGCAGAGAATAAACCTATTTTCGCGACCAGCTCTGAGAGAGGAGGAGTCACAGCAGGGAGCTCTTGATGTCAACACTGTGCAGCAGGATGCGCTTTCTCTTTGGCAGCAATAGGCAGCCGTTGCATTGGAGGGAACTGGGCCTGAATTTTTTGATCTACTCGGCTTAGTAAAAGAATACATTGTCAAAGAAACATTGGATCCAAAACAAGTATGTTCTGCTGTTTGTATATCCATTGACTATACCATAGCAGAAATAACTATTGATATCTTAACCAGGATCACTGAGCTTCTGCAGGAAATATTCCCAAGGAATTATTTATTCCCCCAAAAAAGATGTCATATCATCTCTGATTATGTCTCTTTGTACACATTGATCAGAATAATTCAAGTTCCTTGCTCTGCCCACACTGCAGCTGCACCACATTCAGTGTGAGCCTGGTGTAAGTTGCACCTGATACTTATACCAGTAATAATGTCTTTTGTGTAAGAATAGTATATACTACCACAGTCCCCTAAGCCTTTGTCAGAGTCCCCTTTTTTTGTCATCAATGCATTTCCGATCTGTGCCCCTGTTATTTCCCTTTTTGCATGTTCCTTTTTTTGTGTATTCTCTATTCTTTAATTAAAATTGTACTGCAGCATGATCTTGTCTGCTTTCTGCCTGCATTTTGACCCCTACACTACAGGTATATGACCCAAAAAGCATGCTCGATTAATTTTTTCTATTTGCTAGTTTTTATTGCTGTTTTAGTGCAAAGTTCATCTCAGATTATTTCTAAATTTCTGTTGGTAAAGACACCAGTGAAAAATATTATTGACCTTACCCTTAGTAAAATGTGTTAAACCAAATGTGTATGTGTAATTTATGAAAGTCTTTTGGCTAAACATTTAAATGCGACTGGTCTCCGCTTTGTCAATACTTCCAGTTTGTCAATGCTTTGTCAATACTTCCTTCCTTCCTTCCTTCCTTCCTTCCTTCCTTCCTTCCTTCCTTCCTTCCTTCCTTCCTTCCTTCCTTCCTTCCTTCCTTCCTTCCTTCCTTCCTTCCTTCCTTCCTTCCTTCCTTCCTTCCCAACTCAAGAGGTCCATCGGTAAGAAGAAAAAAACATAAACTGAAATACATCTCTCCATAGTAAAGTTCTACATGTATTTTAACTTTTCATGCATTTTTTACTTCAAGGCTGGACTAATGTAATTCTCTACTATCAGGAAGTCCACAAACTGTAATTAAAAGTCTTCAGTTGATCCAAAATGCTGCAGCCAGAGTTCTGATGAAAATTAAAAAGAGAGATCATATCTCTCCTATCCTGGCTTCTCTTCATTGGCTTCCTGTTAAATCCAGAATAGAATTTAAAATCCTTCTTCTCACATATAAAGCCTTAAATGGCCAAGCTCCATCTTATATCAGAGATCTGATTGTTCCTTGTTTTCCTAACAGAGCACTTAGCTCTCAATATGCAGGTTTACTAGTGGTTCCTAGAATTTCTAAAAGTAGAAGGGGAGGCAGATCTTTTAGCTATCAGGCTCCTCTCCTTTGGTACCAACTACCAGTTTTAGTCTGTAAGGCAGACACCCTGTCTACTTTTAAGGGTAGGCTTAAAACTTTCCTTTTTGATAAAGCTTATAGTTAGAGTGGCTCAGGTTATCCTGAGCTATCTCTATAGTTATGCTGCTATAGGCTTAGACTGCTGGAGGACATAGGGACCCCTATTTCAGTGGTTCCCAAAGTGTGGGGCGCGCCCCCTGGGGGGGCGCAATGCCATTGCAGGGGGGGCGCGGGAAGCGGTATGGATGAATGAAGAAAATAAAAAAAAAACAGCGCTTGCTTGACTGAGCATAATGGACAGTTGTGACACTGCAACCCAGATTTCAGAAGATCTACAGCAAAAAGCAGGCTCACTACAGCCACTGAAAAGATGGGAGGATTAAAGTACAAAGAAAAAACTCTCAGGGAGCTGTTAAATGTTTTCACTCAATTTTGCACAGAGGCTTTTTAATGTATAGATTATAGCAAAGTTAAATATTGTTACAAATAAAAAAAAAGAAATATGTTTAAAATAACACAGACAACAAAGAATCCTCTTCTAATCTACATTATAGAACTATGAAAAAAATACAGTTGTTCCACTGTAAAGATGGTGTAGTTTGTTTTGTTGCAACCTGAAGTGTGAAATAAACTTCAGTGGAGTTTGAAAACAAAATATGTGTATAGGTTTAATATATCTGGTTGAACGATGTGTGTGCCCAGTTTATTCTTTTTTATTTTTTATTTTTTTGGGGTCGTGGGGGGGTGGGGGGGGGGGGTGTATGGGGGGGCGTGGACATTTTATTTTAATCCAAAGGGGGGCCCAGAAGAAAATCTTTGGGAACCACTGCCCTATTTCATCATTCTATCTCTATTCTCCCACTCTGCAAAATCTGTTAGTTCAGTCTCTAACGTTATGCTCTCTGCTTTTTCTTATAGTAGCTTTGTCTCGCCTGTTCCTGTTTGGCCGTTACACCATCCTGGAGAGAAGTATCAGCTGTGTTGCTGCCATCAACACCCTTGTTTATAGATGTTGGAGATCAGCCTGTTTTCCAATGTAGTCCTGTTTCTTTGACTGTGTCTGGCTGGATGTGCTCTCTACATCCTCTGACATGGAAATTGGCTCGGAGCTCGTCTGCCTGGCTGTGTGTTTCCTGGACCGGGCCGCATTTTACAGCTGCTTTTTGTATCTCTGCTTCTGTCTCCTTGAACCTCAGTCGGCCTCGGCAGATGGCCGCTCACACTGAGCCTGGTTCTGCTGGAGGTTTCTTCCTGTTAAAAGGGGGTTCTTCCTCTCCACTGTCGCTACAAGCATGCTTAGTGTGAGGGATTGCATTCGAGTCAATGAGTCGTTGCAATCAACTGGTTTTCCTTAGATAGAAAACTTTGAATCAATTTGACTGTATGATCTGGTGAACTCTAAAGTGCCTTGAGATGACTTGTGTTGTGAATTGGCACTATAGAAATAAACTGAACTGAAATTGAATTGAAGATCTCACTTCCTTTCAAAGGAACTAGAGAAAGGATTAGGAAGTGAGACCCACAAGTTGTGGGTCTAACTGTGGGATACTGCAGCCACCAGCCAAGCACAGGAAATTCGCCCCCCAAATTGCGACATTTTATGCAGCAGACAGCCTATTACAGGCAATGAAGAGATACGTGGGTGGGCTCATTGGTTTTAATTATTTTATGCTTTTTCACCAATAAGCATTATAAAAAAACTGGACATGCATGCATATTCTTTCACAATTCATGCCCCTTGTACCTTTAAATCATATTCTCTTTCCCCTTTAATAAATCTGAGGCAAATATTTTGGTAACATTTTCTTTTGAGCTTTGTACATACATTTTTAAAGTTAATATTTCAATCAATTCATGACTTTTCAATATATTTAATTGCATAAATAGTGGGTTTGTATGATCTGTATATCCACTTTCACTAACTCTGAGATTTATTTTCTGTAAGCTTATAATTTACTAATATTTAGAAGAAACAAAGTTCAATGTTTTTAAAATTCTGCAGGAAGAAGATTGACTAATATTGCTTGGAATTTTCCATTTTAAGTTGGTTTGTTTGTAAGCACGCTTGATGGGGACTGTCCACATTGATGGAAAGTTGTTAAAAGATGTTTGATTGCCTAAAGGCAATTTTTTCTCTGCAGTGGTTAGAAGTCAGACAAGAGAAATTTTACTAAAGTATGCAAATCTAACGGTTATCCAAAACAACAGAAACAAATATAGGTTATGCAAATGCAGGCAGATGCAAACAGCATCACCTTACTTACCTTCCCCTTTTAAGCCTGGTTTACATGGCAAGATTTTTTAAATTGGAGGTGATTTTTGAAAAGAACTGATAACCCGCTTATGACAACCAAAAATCAGAGATACTGTAGGTTAGTTTGACAGCAGGAAGAACAGTTTAGTTAGTGTATTATTTCTTCAAAGTCTTAAAGTTAGTTTATTTGGTGAAATTTTGGAAATGTTGCACAAATGAGTTCATAGAAAAATTTAGTACTGGACTAGAAATGGATGTACAGACTCCACGTGTAATCCCTTTAGGAAGAAGTAAGCAAATTAATTGCAGGCCTTGGTAGAGTGAAGTTTAGAATCTATGGTTACAGGAGAGTCTGTTAAGCTGTCAACCAAATAAGACAAATATATTATTCATTTTTTCACTGATGATCTCAGATGAGAAAGACCCGTCTTTATCATTTTTTAATTGTAAGTTCATGATATGTTCATTGTAAGTTATATATATATATATATATATATATATATATATATATATATATATATATATATGAACGAAATTTCCTTATGTACACACTCTGTGTATACAAAATGATAACAACGTCTGTCTATATTTTTGTTTTATGCAACTATGACAAATATAACATAAAGAATAATAGTTGACCATTAGGAAAAACATGGTTTAAAAAATATTAAAAGTGTAGTCCATTGCATTAGGTCACCTTTACTCTAAGAATCCTAAATAAAATAGTTTTTTTTTCCTGAAGTTTAACTTTTACTGCTTTTTGTATTTTTCTTAATCAATTCATCCCAAATTCTACACAAAATAAAGTGCTCAAAAACAGCTCAAATACTAATATTGGTTATCAGTCAAGCACGGCTGGGAAAGGGGATAGGTAATAGATGGAACTGAAGCACATAAAAGCAAGGTCACTCTATATTCATAAGTATTGCGATAGACAAGATTCTTTGTTGACCATACATTGCCAGCCTTTTATTTTGATTATCATTCCAATTTAAAAATCATAACTTGTTTAAAGGGACCAACATGCAGCAGCTGCTGCATGCTCATCTTTATTTATCACCATTTGGGTTGCCATGGATATTTTTCCTTAACATTTAAACCTAAATTGTTATTATTGGATTGCTTCCAGCAACTAAAAAAAGAACAAAGTTTCCCCTAGCCTGTCACTCTGAAAGATAGTAGGCTTACTGCAAAAGAAGTCAAAAGATATATTATGCAGAAATACTGCAGACATTTTTCAAAAGTTGAAGACATACTGACAAAACATTTTTTTATTCATACAGGCCTGGTTTGTATCCATGGCAACTTTCAAGAAGCATTGAGATTTACCACATTGAGTTAAAACTATTGCTATTGCCTCTGTTCTTTTCTCATTCTGTTTCTCAATCTTCTATCTCACAGTATCTGAAGAATCTCTAGGGAAGAAAAAAGAGAGAAAGCTCTAGTAGACATAGCAAGGACAGTTCAATATTTGCTTTTATCTTATTGGGAAGAGATGAAATGGTATTAAAATAAAAGACAGACTAAAAGAAAGCCTGTCTAAAATCATATTTTGAAATAATATTTAAACTTTTCTACTGATCATGCAGCTTCCATGATCTGTAGATGGTAACAAAGTCTGGCATGATTCTGTCAATATGGCTGAAATGGAGGCTATACTATTCCTCAAACAGGACCACATCAGGTCATTTGGGGTAAAATTAACACTTTATTTTATTTTTTTTTGCTTACTCAGCCAGTGTTTTTTGGTCTTGTGAATCATTCCATTTTATGGTGATGACATTGAACACAAAAACACAGTTTTACTTTTCAATATAAAAAAGAGGTTGCACTTTCATTGCATCTATATACAAAGCATTTTTATTAGATTTTTCCTTTTAACTTTCACTGTTAGACTTTCATTTTTCAGAAGCGTGTTCTTCACATTTGGAAAAAATTCTAATCTTTTTAAAAGTTATTAGTAAAACTATTTCTTCAAACATTCTTGTTTTCATCTTGATCTGCTAAACAGGTAAATGAAATAACTTATATTTACCACCCCTACCTCCTGAAACAAAAAGTGTCTATTGGTTCTGGTAAAAAAAAGATTTCTGAATAGGTGAGTATGTGAAAGCAAAGAGATGTAAGCGCTTCAACCTTGCATCAATATTTCAACTTTGTACAAAAATGGCAAGTGCAGAAAGAAAAAAGCTCACATATGCAGAAAGAAAAGAATGAAACTACAGACTTTTATCAAGTCTGGGTCCAGGGGAAATGAACATCCTTGGTGTGATATAAATGTGTTGGGGGTATGCAGAGTGGGTGGTCATACATTTGTGTCCTTCACAGAAAATGTGCCAAGGCTGATGGGTTTGAGTTTGCATATAACTATTCACTTCTATGAGTATTTATTAAAAAAATAAAAAAAAGTTAACCCACCACACAAGGACTAAATCTACTGCCTAATGACTGATACTGTCCATTCGTCTTCTCTTGCTGGCTCAAATATTGACCTGAGTCAGACTAAATCAGAATGAAGGGGAAATAAAGTCTTGTAAACAATATTTATCTCATGGAATGTTCAGTGAACATAAATTGGCAAGTAACAACAGGCTATATCCATCGGCAGACCTAGAGAGGGCCCACATAGGTCAGTGTCCCTGTATATCTGGGCCGTTTCTCAATATGTGTACTTGTGCGTTCTCATGTACTTGTGTACTCATGAAACGTCCTCAGCCCTTGTACTGTTCCAATTCACAAGAACACAAAACCGAGAATGGACAAAGTCCTTGGATGTTGTTCTCTTCCCTCCCTCTTTACCGAGTATTAATCAGAGCAGACTTGTCCGTTCTTGAGATTGACAGCTGTCCCAGCATGCACCGCGGCAGCAGCAGCTTCCAGTAGAGCACTCGCATAGCTCAGAATATTAAGTTAACAGTTCACTTTTCTGTTGCTGTTGTTCAGTAAAAGTAAGTTTTAAGATCATTAGAGGCAAGAACATTATACTTTTAAGCATCACTATATGGCCCGTTTACTCTTTTAAGACATAATAAAAAAAACAAGACAAATGCAGAAGCAAACCGCAGCCAGGGCTAATCATAGCCTGTGTGCAGCAGCCCTGACTGCGATTTTTTATTTATTTATTTTTTTGGGCAAAATGTTAATTTGATTTGTGTTTATCTGACTTTGTTAATTATTATTCCCACACTAAATGAAAAAGGTAAGAATTTATTATCATCTAGAGACTATTAATAACAAGAGGTGAAATGCAGCTCCAGATGAGCCGGGCATGTGGTGACGTCACGAGTACGCTTCTGTTCCAATTGACCCATATTTATGCTGCATGGTCCTGTTCTCCCTGAGTCCATACATTCCTTTGTTCTTCTCAAGAACATACTTGGTGAGAACACGAGTCAGTACTTGTGTTCTTGTGAATAGAGCAATGGCCCTAGTCTTGGCCTGTGTTATGGCCCCTCTTCTGAATACATATCACTAAATTAATTTCTTATGACTATATGCACTGTCAAGAGAGACTCTTACTGTCTGTGACTGTGGTCAAAGTTAATCTTTTTCCTTTACACTTTAATTTATCAGTGATTTAAACCGTTTGAGTAATTACAGATATTTTTGCACCAGGTGTTTTATGATTATCCCATTTTTTTTCAGCCTCATAATAATGAACATATATTGACAGTGCTCTGATATTGTGATGTAACACTGAAGTAAGCAGCTCCTCCCTGGGCTGCTGCTATCTACCAACTCACTGCCTCCTACACATGATGCTTTGCTTAGGGACACACAAAAAACAATGGTTTTTACAATGAAAAATGTTAATAAGTCATGATTTTCTTAACTAAAAAAGTAAAAAATATATATAGAAAATGGATCAAAGAGGCATTACAGAGTTTTCTAATGATACTGCCACCTGTGGACCAAACGTCACATTGACTGCAGTGATTAAAGAGCTTTCTGCTACGCAAGGCAAGCTGGTCCCAGGGGCGCAGATAGGTTTTTGAAACTGTGGGGGACAGTTACTATAGGGTTTGGTCATCGTGACGTAAGCACTTCGCGTCGCCGCCATGTTGAATGCGTCTTTTACCGCAGCTCAGACTACTGCCTATGACTACCGCGTACTGTACTCCCTCTCAGCCGTGTTTTAATTTTATTAATTTCACCTTAACTTGATTTCAACCATGGTAAACCGTTGCTGTATTGTGGGCTGTAACAGCTCAACACATGATCGCCATGGAAACATAGAAAATGGGTTAACTTTCCACCGCTTTCCTGACTGGAGGCGTAACCATGGAGACCAAGCGTCAGAGATAAAGAGTCGTCGGCTAGCTTGGATCGCGGCTGTAAGACGAGCGAACATAACTTTCCACAGTATTCCAATGTCATTGAGAGTGTGTTCCCTGCATTTTCATTCTGGTAAGTTAAAGATGCACAGTTTTATTTTATAGCCTACATTGTTTCTTTCCTTCAAAGTTGGGATCTTTTACGGGAAAATAATAAAAACGGCAGCGGGAAAATGCTCAAATATGCGAGAAACCCGGAGGGTTGGCAGTTAACGTTACTAACTACACCTTTGAAACACATAGCAGCTAGTTAAAAGTACATTACATGCGTGAGTGGTTGTTAGCATTAGCGGTTAGCAGTTGCTAAACTAGCAGGTTCCAGAGCCCCTCTGATCACAGCTTACCTTCGTACGAATTACTGTGTTCCCACTGTTTGCTGGCTTTATGATGTGCAGCTCCTGAACCCATCCATTCATGAACTGCACATGAGACTCCAAGGACTTGTAGCTTCGGAACTGTTTTGAAGTATAGGCGCTCACTCATTGGTGCTCCACTCATTGTTTGGAACTTTATATGGATCCAAATGATTAACAATGCTGATTTTGTCACCATACCGGTCCCTGGCTTCTCTATTTAATGTGTCCCGGTAAATTCCAGATCCTTTTAGGGATTTTAACATATTTTTTCTCTCTACTTCTGTCTCTTCTTTCAACAACAACGTTGTGTCAGAGCTATGCTTACGTTTGCGTAGCAGTCAGTATGGCTGCGACGTCCCACAATGCAACGTGGATCCCGAGCCCTATTACTGGCTATTACTCAGCTATGACAACCCATCAATCTTAATTGCCCATCATTGCAAGAAAATAACATGTATTGGTACCAAGTACTCACCAAACATGCCACATGACGTGTGAAAAAAAAAAGGTTTTATTTAAACATGGACTGACTTTAAGTGCAGGCTGTAAACACACAGAAACACGAACAGCAAAGCCTACATATATACAAAAACAAATTTGTAAATAAGTACTTTACATGGCTTTTCAATAAATGACATCAAATGAAGAAAGTTGTGTGTCTACTTTGTCAAGGACTCTGTAGAACTCCACTTTGTGGTACTCCACAGCAGATTCTGGCCTGTGTGCAGGTGCTGGCCCAGAATATCTCTTTGGGGGCCTATGTGTTAGAGACAGCTTCTAGGCCATATCCACTGCTTCCTTAAAGACTGCCTCAAAGTGGGCTGGCTTTCTTTTGTCCCGTAATCTCTCTTGGACAACTGAGACTGCAGAGACCATGCCCTCCAATGTCTGGGTGCTTTTTTGGAGCGATGTATTCAGCACTTCCAGTTCGCTCATTACATCTAAGGCCAGTGAGCCCCAGTAGCCCCAATTTCAGTAAAATCTCAGGCTTTTAAATGTTGTAAAATCACCCATAAGTTTTAGGTGTTTTAGTCCTTTATAATTAAATTTATACATTCAAAAAACATAAGGAAGTTATTATCAACGTCTCACTCTACTTTACAGCTTTGTATTAACATTGCTTTAATGTGTGTTATTGTGTACAGCTGGGGACTTTAAGGGCCATGTTAATTATAGATTAAAGAATTTACTGTTCTGCAGTTTAAGCAATTGTCATATTTGTAACATCACTAGTCTTTCCTGTGACATGCACCTTTTATTTATTTATATATACACACACACACACATTATATATATATATATATATATATATATATATATATATATATATATATATATATATATATATATATATATATATGAGAGAGAGATTCTTTCCTCCGAGTTACAGTGACATAGACAAACTTGAAGATACATGACATCCTCAAATTTCTATTCTATTAAAATTTCTGTATCTGTATAATGGGTCTGTTCTATATGTTGTCTTCTCAATTCAGAAGGCCCCATGCCTGTCTTTGCCTAGGGCCCCAAATTTCCTAAATCCGCCCCTGTGTAGTGGAATTTGTCTAGCTTTGAAGTTAGTTTTTCTCATGATTCAACCTGTAACAACCTAAACCATTTGGCTTGGCATAAATACGGATTCAAGTAGCCTACTGTAGCCTACACATTTCTGAAAGACCCCCAACAACTCCAGAAAAAGTCGGAACAGTCGATTTAATTATAAATAAATAAATGCCAATCGATTCCCCCTGCCTCCCGCCTTATGACATTGGCACCTCTCTTCACGCTATTCTCACTGACCGTCTCCACTCTTTTTTCCACGGCGACATCGAACAGACAACCAAAAAAATGCAAGGTGATATGATACCGCAATGAACAGTTTACTTACAGTTGGTGCTTTTCGAAAAAAGGATGCAATTGTTTTCTGTTTTTTCGGTTTGGCTGGCCTCATGTTGATGTCCGGACTCCGGAATTGGGAACTGTCCCGCCACTACTGTCTGTCTGAGTAACCATGGAAACCAGGCTCGAGACGTAAATGCCAGAGACAGGATAACTGTTAGATTAGAATCTCTACGACGCAGGCAGCCTGCAGTTAAACAAAACGATTGCCCGTCTATGATCTGACTGTTTTATGTTGTTGTTGCAAAGCAGTAAATTAGAAAAAGCTTTTTGATTTTCTGTGAGTTTCGCCATATGTTTTTTTTTTATTTTTTTTATAAAAGTGGGGGGGACGGATTGAGGGTCATTCGAATCTGTGTACGTCAGAACACCCCTGACGTACACGCTATCTGCGCCCTTGGCTGGTCCTGATCTGTGCAGATTTTTTCCTTTCTGATCCAGTGTCCTATGACGGAGGTCTTCAACAGGGGGTTCGCAACCCCTAGGGGTCCAAGGAGGTACTGCATGGGGCTAGCAAAAGTTTTTGTTGATAAGACTTTTAAAAACATTTTTTTATTCCCCCCTGCAGTTTTTTCCACTAATTTAAATGTCTTTAAATCCACATTAACATGAATTGAACACACTTCAGTAAACAGACAAATGGAGGTAGAAGATGTCTTTCAGTCATCAATGCACACATTCAGTGACACACAGGAGCTATTTCAAGCTGGGCACCATTTCATTCACAACACCTGTCCCATCAACCAGGAATCAGAATCAGCAATACTTTAATAATCTCAGAACGAAATTAATTTTGCTACATGACTAAAGTTAAAGTAAAGTTAGTTGACAATGTTAAGGTGTATTACAGAGTGGAAAAGCTCCTCAATCAGTTTAACACAGGGGTCTGCAAGATCTTATATCCAATTAGCCCTTTTGCTCTGAGTCCGGCAATGAATAAGTTGATTAGAGGTGCAAATTATTACTTGACTTTTTAATAACACACAACCTATTATTTTTTTTTTTATATCTGCAACAGGAAATCTGTTGCCAAGTTAAAAAAATAGAATAAGGAAAAACATAAGACAAATTCTTAAGATGAAGTTTTTCTTCTATAGAGTATTATCTGATGTAAGAAAGAGTAAATAATAAAAATCATAATTTCTAAACTAATTAAAAGGAAAATATGTCATAATTATGGCATCCTAGAACCATAATTATGATTATTTCAATGTCATTGTGTCTGGAAAATTCCATTCAAATATTCTTTATTAAAACCGGTGTCACACTTCTAAGACTGGTGCTGGTAAAGATTTTCAGTAATTCAGTCCATAGTCATTCCAAAATAGTAAAAAGAAAAAAAAACAATCCACTGGAAACAAACTTAGAAACAAAGTTTTTTTTTTATTGTTTTTTTTTTTTTTTACTGTTTTTGAAATTCTAAGAATGGTTGATGTTAATATGGAACATTAAATGAAAATAGGATTACAACTTCTGTTATTTGCATCTAAGTTGTTCTAATGTAAGCATGAGGTTTTAATGTAATAAAGACTTTGGGTGTTTTTATCATTTGCATTTGCTTGGCTAACATCAGCTTTTTTTTAAGTGAATAATAGTTGGTTATCTCTGGATTGCTCAGCCCCCCCCAAAGGTTAAAGGTCAGGACACATGACTATTGCATTGCTCCCGTGATGAGGCCAATGATGAACACCCTTGGAAGTGTTTAATTATGGAAAATTTGTAATAAAACAGAAGTCCAATGAAAAAAAGTGCTCAATTAAAATCGCCATTCCTCCAAGGTACTGTCTTTCACCTCTGACTGTTGTTCCCCCCTAAACAATGACAGCATACTCAAGATCAGCACTATCAAGTAGCCTCAACAGTGATTCCAAGGAAGCTGGTCCATTGATGGAAGCAACAGTCAGGGACCTCTCTGTGACCAAATACCCACAGATGAATTGACAGAGACTGAGACTGTTTGGCTATTATATCCTATACATGCAATTATTTGCTTTACATATAATTAATCCTATCCCTTTCGACCGGTTAGTTTTGCTTTATAATTCCCCACAACACCTAGTGATATCAACGCTATCATATAATATATATTACATTTTTCACTTAAACATTGAACAGATTATTTTCTTCAGTTCAGTCCACCAGCATTGCACCCCAGTGCTTGGAAGACATCTTATCTACTCAGAGAAGGTTGAAGCACACTAAAACAGGATAAGACAGGCTTAATTGAAAGTAAACAACTCTTGAAGCTAATGAAGGGTCTGGCATGAGTGGCATCTAGCTGAAATGCACCAATTAGACTTCAGCCAGTTTACAAACCACTATTATTACTACACTTCATGTCCTCATACTCTGACTGAATAAAATATGATGAGCACAATGTGAAACTGTATTTCATTGTTTATTGTACTGTGTAGAAATTATAATATTGCCTGCACACGTGCAAGACATCTCTTTAGTTGAGTTAAGCAATGTTTGGCCTTGACAGTCTCTACTGCTGAACCGCTTTTTGCTTTTTTTCAAGTCAAATTGTCTTAGCTCAATTTCAAAAAAGCTCTTGTTTTGCTCATTTAAAAAATATTATTTCTTTTTCTTTTATTTCTTGTGTTTTAACCAAACTTCAAGAAAAAAAAATCCTTTTGTACAGTTCATTGAGATTCCCTAAACGATTAGGCCAAAAAGGTTGTTTTATAAATTATCTATTTGCAACACAGATGAAAAACAGTCTGTATTTTAGGACCTGTTCCATGTTATAAATACTGCAAGCTACAAGTGATCATTATAATGCAAGGGTAAAAAGACTGCATGATAATGACCATGTAATGACTATAAATAAATAATGATTCAGTGGAAGTGTTTTGGTGTTCTGCTCTGTTTCCTGCACACAGAGGGTTTAATATAAAATAGGAATGGTGGGCATTATTAACAAGATGTTTTTTCCATCAAGAAAGCATCAGTGCACCCTGATATCAGTACGGCAAGTCTTTTAGAGCATTAAATCCTCTTTGTTTCTAAACCTAATTAACCTGTTTGACATAACCACGACATACCACATTTCCTCCTAGGTTTTATTTTGTCATGTTTTCTTCATCCAGTTATATACTATTACATAAATCTGCTGTTTGACAATATATTTTTGTTATTTCTTTAAGACTATGTTTCTGAGGTGACAACTAGATCACAATGTGCCTGGAAAGTTAACATATTAATAGTTAAATGTCAATGAACTCCCTTGAATCGCCAGTCTCATTTAATGTAATTAATTAGTTTTAATTCAAATAGAGCAACTTTCATAACCTGTGGATCTTTTTTTAAATTTTGTGATAGTAAAGCCACAAACAATAACAATTTCAATATGAATTATGTCGCACAGCACTACATATTGAATAGAATGAGGAAGAAGGAAGTTGTGGTAGATTTTAATCTCTTGCAAAAAGGGAAATTTCTAAAACTGTGGTGCGCATTTGTATTCACCACCCATCCACTTGTACAGAGGTCATTCCACAAAGAACCTCCCCGAAAAATGTATGTCTCTATGGGATTATATTCTAGATCTTTACTGAGTCATCTTACCATATACTTAGTCATACAAATAGGGTTTTTTGATCCAAAAAAACAGGGACAGGAACTTATTTCAACCTAATCAGTTTGATTTGTGGAATTTACACCTTTACTAGCACCACTTGCAAATAGTTGGGACTAAAAAGCCATTAGATTGCCACTATTGTGTAACGATAAAAACAACATTTAAGCTATTCACTTTTGGCTTAAAAGGTCTCTATTTCATGTTTTGCTTTTTGGAACCCCTAAGGGGAAGGTATTCCGTAAAAATTCAAAAAATATCCACTGGACATGGTTTCCAAGATTTTAAGACGTTTCGCCACCTCTCCAGGAAGCTTTCTCAATTCAAATGTCTGGAACCACAGTGAGTTTGAGTCTTAGGCCCCGTCCACACGAAGACGAACCCTGGCCTAAACGCACAAATTTTTCACCAAACCAGCCTCTCATCCATACGAAGCCGGCGTTTCGGGGTCTGTAAACGATCTTTTTTTTATTCAGCCTTCAGAGTGGGAAGATTTCGAAACGCCGTTTTCGCGTTTCCATCTTTACGCTCTAACCGCATATTTTTTTTACACGCATGCGTCATAGCGTCGCCTCTAAACACGCATGCGCGACACAGTATCACAACAACAATGGCGCCGTTGCTGCTAATGCTACTCACCCTGCTGTCGGGCTTACAACAGAATCTTCTTCTTCTGGAATATCTCCAGGAAGAACAGATCAATATCGACGACATAGTTCAGCACCTGAATTTGACTTAACCACGAAAATGGACCCGCAGGGCAACCATGTATAAATATTAGTGCGCATGCCCAACATTTCGTCGCTTATTTTTGCTTTGGCACCACAGCGCCACTTACAGGCCTGGCATACATTTTGCAGCGTTTTCATGCATTCGTGTGGACGCTCACATTTATTTTACGTCTCCGTCTTTACGGCAAACGTTTTGGAAAATATCAGCGTTTCGTGTTCGTTTTGACTTCGTGTGGACTGGGCCTTATATAGACAAAGCCTTGTATCGCTTGGAAACATGCAAATGGTAATCGATGAATGGGTCGTTTGGTTCCATCATTAGCCTGTGATATCTGAAGCCTGTCTATGATATCACTATGACCTGGATGACTGAGAACCTTCATCAGCATAAGGTGAAGGTAGTTAGCTTTATACCAGTTGCAGCCTTAATACAGCCAACATGATTTTTGTATGAAAGAAATGTGTGTTTAAATATGCCTCTTTTCTATGACACCATAAAATGTGCTTTCATATGATCTAGTCTGAGCTAAACAAGATCCATGTAAGAGCAAGGAGCAAGGATACACTATGAAAGCACAGAGGCCAATAACTAATTAAATTGTCTAAATCTTGAGTAAGATATAATAAAAAAGGAAATACAGGATTATAGTTGTCATCTACAGTTGATATGAATTACTAACATTTCACCAAAAGTCATTTATGATTTTGGGTTTGAATCTTTTCAGCTTTACTTAGTGTTGTGCTGAGATGGTCATAAACAAAATAGAGATCCCAGGATGCCTTGCAGCTTTGATATCACAGCAGAGGTATCAAGCCAAGCAAAACTTTCCCTTCTTCCTCTCTCCTAAACCGTCCTTAAACCTTTTGATGTTACATCTTCACTTGCAAAGTGGTGAGAAAAAAAAAAAAAAGGTTATTGAAATTTGGAAACTGAACGGGCAAAGAATCTGCAGACTTCCTGATCACCTCTCGGACCCGGTCACTCTGAAACACTGCAGCCTCTGTTTTGTTCAAAACAGGAAAAACCATGGGATATTTGGGGACGCAAAATTTCCCGAGTCGAGTACATGATTGCTTTGGTCAAGTGATCCAGCTGTAGCCGCCTGCTCGCACCTGCCACAGCTGCAGCAAGCAGGTAAATTGACCAGATTTCTGAACTAAAATCTTCAAGCTCTTAGATAAAATGAAATACAACTAATTAAGATGAAATTAGTAAAGTGGGACACTGATGGTTTCATTTATTTTTACATAATTTTCAATATTTTAACAACAAAAGTAAAGTGTAGAAGCCAGGAATGCCTCTTCATAGTGTTAGTATTTCCTAAGTTTGATCAAATTAATACATTTCAAGGGTTATTGATAGAAAAATAGAACATTGTTTCTGGGATGGGCAAAAAGGAGTGGGGGGATCAAGGGTGATTACCAGGGCTTTCAAATTTTGCGGGGCCTAAGAGTCCTACTGCCCCCTGGTGGAGAATGACATGAGGAAAAGAAAGAAAAAAGAGGCCCCCCAGGCTGTCTTTGGAGACAGTTCCCTCACCTCTTTAAAAAACTGCAACAATAATCACTATTTTCACATCTACATACCTATGAGAATTGTGTTTTTTCTCCATTCACATGGATAAAAACAAGTAGCATTCAAAGCCTGCAAAAGTAAAGGATGATATATGTATATTACCGTCAACTGACAATTGTCCAAATCAGGGAAGTGTGCATCTCAGAGAAGCAGATTTATTTCTTCCACTTCAGCAGCTCTTTTGTTTACTGTCTTTTATTATTGGACAAGCTAATTAATCCAGGTGTGTCTGGTTGTTTACTGAGGTTCTCTTCTTTCTAGTCCTCTTCTGATTTCTGCATGCTCTCTGCTATAGTGCTATAAGAAGATTTCTCTCCCTCCTTTTCACTGTTCTTTCCATCAGTGTTCCTATTTTCCTCTGCTCTCATTCAGTCTTTATTTTAGTTCATCTCAGTCAATCAATCTTACACTATTTTATAACAGAGACCTAATATAATCACAAACCCTTCTAAAAACATAAAAATGTACAACATAAAAACATACTATTTAATATTTATAATTTGATTTTTGTTTCACACAACTGAAATTTATTTTTAAATTGGATTGAATTCGAAAATCGAATTAAAAATAAAAACAATGGAGATTTTATTTTTAGGCCATATCGCCCAGCCCTAAGTCCTACCTGTTAAAACAAAGTTTTTATACTTTATCTTCACCTGTTGCTAGTTGATTGCACCTAAATAGGCACATTGATCCTCTGCCATTCAAGCAATTAACTAGTCCTCTCAGTAATATTATTGTGGTCACAACAATCTATGGCAGGCTGTTTTGATACGTATCAGTTTGACTAAATATGCGTTTCACATATTCTGGGGAAACTAATTTCAGATCTCCTCATTGCGATTGTTACTGGTTAGCAGTTGTATAATATTGATTATGAAGAAATGTATTTCAAATATTGTATTTGCATATTCTGTTAAGTTGATAAATCTCAAAATGCCACTTAATCTGCTATTACTGTTCTGACTATGTGATCTTTACCAAGGAAGAATCCTACTTTAGCAGCAATTTACTCCGCCATTTTCCTCTACTTTGCAGCTGTAGCACTGTTTCTTTGTCTTTTTAACACATTCCATTTATTTATTTTATCCCTGCATTAAAATCTCTAGTTACAGTGTTATGAGGCATTTTATATTCCCTGTCATCATGATGTCTTGTCAAATCTGTGCTCCAGTGATAATGGCTTTTCATACTTGTTACGCAAGTGTTCAAGTCTGAGTGGACATACTCAGAGTTGATAAAAATAACTCACTGCAGTTTCTATGAAACTGAAAAGGCTAGATCAATTTAGAGTTAAAGACTTGAGTCTAAGTTTGTTAAACATGCTTTGTGAAATGGACCCCTAATTTTTAGTGAAACAAAACACATCAAAGCCCTTTTTTTCACCTGGGCATGAACCAAATACTTATTACAAGAATTAGTCCAATCCAAATAAGATGGCATCACAGTTATCATAGTGCAGTGCAACTTCCCATCAGTTGCGACAACGGAGTTGTGCTTCTTCTTCTTTTTAACAGTGGTGCACTCTATTTCTCAACTTACAGCGGTGCTGTTTACACATGTAACATGTGGACACATCATTACAGGAGTGTCTGAATCACTTGAGGGAGGCGTTATAGAGATTCATGACCACAGGTAGGAATGATTTCCTGTGGCGCTCTGTGGTGCATCTGGGTAGGAGGAGTATTCTGCTGAAGGAGCTCGTCTGCTGGACCAGTGTGTTATGGAGAGGATGTGAGTCATTGTCTAAGATGGACTGAAACCTGGACAGCATCCTCCTCTCTGATACACTCGTCAGAGTGTCCAGTTGCTCCCCCACAACATCACCGGCCCTCCTGACCAGTTTGTTCAGTCTGTTGTTGTCAGCGACCCTCAACCCACTGCCCCAGCATGTGACAGCAAAGAAGATAGCTAGCAACAACTGACTCATAAAACATTCTCAGCATCGCCCCACAGATGTTAAAGGACTTCAGCCTCCTCAGGAAGAATAGTCGGCTCTTGCCCTTCGGTGTTTCTAGTCCAGTCCAACTTATTATTAAAGTACACTCCCAGGTACTTATACTCCTCCACAGTGTCAATAGGAACCCCCTGAATGGAAATAGAGGTCACAAATGTTTTTGTCCTCCTCAGATTCACTATTAGCTCTTTAGTCTTTGTCACGTCGAGCTTCAGGTGGTTCAGCTCACTCCAAGTGACAAAGTTGCCCACCACAGTCCTGTATTCACTCTCCTCACCCTTTTCAATGCAGCCAACAATTGCTGAGTCATCACAAAACTTCTGAAGGTGGCAGGACTCAGAGCAACAGTTGAAGTCCGAGGTGAAAAGGGTGAAGAGGAAGGGGGAGAGGACAGTCCCCTGAGGGTCCCCAGTGTTGCTGACCACCCTGTCAGACTAACAGTTCCGTAGTGTACATACTGTGGTCTGCCCGTCAGGTAATCAACAATCCAGGACACGACGGGGGCCTCCACCTGCATCACAGTCATCTTCTCACCTAGTACAGCCGGGCGGATTGTGTTGAAGGCGCTGGAGAAATTAAAGAACATGATTCTCACTGTGCTCGCCGGCTTGTCCAGATGATTGTAGACTCTGTTCAGCATTAAGATGATGATGTCCTCAACTTCCAGGCGGGGCTGGTAGGCGAACTGTAGTGGATCAGTGAAAGGCCTGACCAAGGGCCTTAGTTGCTCCAGGACTTGCCTCTCAAAGGTCTTCATGATATGGGACGTCAGTGCTACTGGCCTGTAGTCCGGAGGGTCGCTAGGGCATGACTTCTTTGACACAGGAATGAGGTGGGACATCTTCCACAGCACGGGGACTCTCTGGAGGAGCATGCTCAGACTGAAGACTAGGCTAAGTATTCCACACAGCTGATAGGAACAAGCTTTGAGCACTCTGGGGAGTACACTATCGGGGCCCGCAACTTTGCCGGAGTGGGAGCAAGATATTCATCGTGATGGATAAATCTAATAATTATTAAAAATTATGAAACAAATACTGATTAATGAATAAGTAATTGATTTTATTCCATAATATAAGATAGATTTTGGAAACATGGAAATAAAAAATCCTGGAACCATACAATTAAGCGATTTTTCCCACATACCTGAATCTGTAACACTGGGGGACAAAGAAGCAATAGTTTTCAAGAAAAATAGTTTGATTCAGTTTCAAACACTGATTGGTTTTTAAAAATATATATATTGCTGGCTCCTGTAAAAGTGAAGCACAGTGATTTTCTGTTTTTTTTTTTTTTTGAGTGGTGCTGTTTCACACTTTCAACCTTGTGAATTTTAAAACATTTTAATTTTATTTATTTATCAGTTGATTTTATTAAACTATAATAATTGTTCAAAAATATATATTATGGATCAGTTTCAATTGGTGTTAATTTTTTTAACACTTTTCTTATTGCCTAATAAAGGCCTTGTCTTTTAAATGACTGGAAATACAAATGCCATTTTCAAAAACATGTTTTGAGGTAATTCTTTTCTCTTCATTTTTAAAAAGTTTTTTTTTCCTCTTAAGGCCAGACAGCAGGAAAAGAGATACAAAGCATGATTTAATAAGATGAGCAATGATGTCATAGCACCAATATAACAGTGTCCAGATAAACACGTTTTGCTATAAACTTACAGCAACTGAGTAGAATAAATTCTGGGAGGATAGGATGATAATATATTTATTTGATAAGGGCAGGTTGATTCACTTAAACTCCTAATATTGGCACTTATTACTTGTCCATCATTATTTTACGTTTCTCAGAGGCAACCACAATTTTAATGTCTTAGATGATGCATTCAGAGGGAAGAAGTGAAAGAACGCCTTCTCTGCTACAGAATAAAAAGAAACTGTCGTCTGATGACTTGGAGCCAAAAAAAAAAAAAGAAGGTGTCACATTGGAACCAGAATTTCACTCTTGTTTTAAGACCCTTAAGCAGCAAATTCAAAACACAGGGGTGAAAAAAAATGATAAAAGGTTTATATAATGCAGCTGGAGGTTTAGCAGGAAGGTGTCTGTGCACAGGATCTCTGAGAATCTCTAGGAAGAGAAGACAAGTAGGGCCTGATTTTCAGATTCAAAAAAGGGGTGCTAAATAGCAGGTGCAATTTTTCTTTTAGGATCTGCAATAACAGGGTGTATTGTGCCTGGCCTATAAAGATTGTCGGGGAAATGTTAAGACATACAAACCAGTTTGGCTCCAGTCCATTACAACTAGTCGATTACCTGTTCTACTTGTAGTTTGAGAGCTGTAGTAAAGGTAAGATGAACTTCCAAGCCATTTAGTTGAGATAATGGTGAAAAAGTCGAGGGGGGATGTTGTTTTCTGTCAAGAAACCCAGAATGTGGTATCCAATATTCAGGCGAGACAGACAGTAGGAAGTTTCTAAATGTTTTATAACAAAAGAAACAGAGCGAAACAGAACTGAACACGGGCTGCTGTGGATCTGCAGATACGCAGCGGCTGCAGGGTAGGCGGGGCACATCCCATCTCTGGCACTCCAATTCAGGGAGAAACACAGGTAAGTGACCACAATAATCTGACGGAAGATGATTATCCATGTGAGTCACTTACCTGGTTTAACAGTCTAGTTCATCCTCTCCGAAGAAGGCGGGATCAGCCAATGTTCTGCCAAACGTGATACGGCACAGAGCTGCCCAGTGAGCAGGCAGGAGTCCGAGCAAGGTCAAGAAAACAGTTCAAAACAGTGCGGTTCTGAGATCCAGGAACCCGTAGGCCGATCAAGGGTTACGATCCAAACAGGAACAGTGAGATCCAGGGTTTCAGGAATCCATGGTGTGTTCAGGCAGGTTCAGAGCTCCTTGAGTTCAGCAGTGAGCTCAGGCAGACACACTCAGATGGAGACAGGAGGGCTCAGCGGTAAAGAGGCAGAGACAAGACAAGGTACTAGGAGGACTGCAGAACTTTAAACTGGCTTCCTCTGAAAGCCAGGTCTATGGGATTTTAAACTTGTAACCCACTATAGTCTTAAAAGCCAAAGCTGCTATGATTCCTGAATGTTGGAAGAAAAAATTCTCCTATGGAGCCAACTTTCTGACACCAGTAAAATTTTTATTTAGTGACACCGGGGTAGAACACTCAGAAGGTGCTTGTTGGATTATTGTTTGGATAGAGTCAGAAATAGTGTTGGTTCAGTCTAAAAAAACATTTGTTTGAATGAACTAAATCGCATCACTATTACAAGCTGATTCTTTACTTTCTCAGTTTAATTAAAATCAGCATGAAGAATAGGAGTAGTGTAACTCACACTGTTACTCCAAGTTAATGTCAAAGGTTAGCCTTTAAATACCTCCTACAAACTGTATAGAGAAATACTGCAAAGAAGTAATTCTCTCAGTAGGAAATTACACTTACTGACATAAACTGGTACTGTAGGAATCAATGAGTGATTTGTACAGGGCTGTGATAGCAACTGTTTACCCACTCACTAACCCCCTGTACGAATCAGTTTGTGATTCGCTCATGCTGTGACTGAGTTAACATTCCCTGCTGGACCTGCCTGCAACTGAAAGTCATGAGTGATTTGTGCTGTTGATTCCCTCACTGGACTTGTGTATAAATGAGACATATTTGCTCACGTTGTCAGTCGGTGTTTTGGCATTAATGAATTATGCCATCCTTTATAGTATGAGAATCACATTGATGTCCCTTTCACACTTACAACTTTACCCAGTAATTTTGTGGTAATTTACTTGTTCAGGGTTATGTGTGAATAAAGCCAGAACTGATTTACCAGGTAAAACACACCGGGCAATTTACTGTGTCAAGACCTAGGTTGTGTCCAAATGTCTGCCCTAACCCCTCAAACACTACAGGTGCTGGTCATAAAATTAGAATATCATGAAAAAGTAGATTGATTTCAGTAATTCCATTTAAAAAGTGAAACTTGTATATTATATTCATACATTACATACAAACTCATATATTTCAGATGTTTATTTTGTTTAATTTTGATGATTACAAATGACAACAAATGAAAATCTCAAATTCATAATATCAGAAAATTAGAATATTACTGAAGACCAATAAAAACAAAGGATTTATAGAAATGTTGGCCAACTGAAAAGTATGAACATGAAAAGTATGAGCATGTACAGCACTCAGTATTTAGTTGGGCCTCCTTTGGCCTGTATTACTGCAGCAATGCGGCGTGGCATGGAGTCGATCAGTCTGTGGCACTGCTCAGGTGTTATGATAGCCCAGGTTGCTCTAATAGTGGCTTTTAGCTCTTCTGAATTGTTGGGTCTGGTGTATTGCATCTTCTTCTTCACAATACCCCATAGATTTTCTATGGGGTTAAGGTCAGGAGAGTTTGCTGGCCAATTAAGAACAGGGATACCATGGTCCTTCAACCAGGTACTGGTAGCTTTGGCACTGTGTGCAGGTGCCAAGTCCTGTTGGAAAATGAAATCTGCATCTCCAAAAAGTTGGTCAGCTGCAGGAAGCATGAAGTGCTCTAAAACTTCCTGGTATGTGGCTGCGTTGACCCTGGACCTCAGAAAACACAATGGACCAACACCAGCAGATGACATGGCACCCCAAACCATCACTGACTGTGGAAACGTTACACTGGACTTCAAGCAACGTGGATGAAGTGCCTCTCTTCTTTTCCTCCAGACTCTGGGACCTTGATTTCCAAAGGAAATGCAAAATTTACTTTCATCAGAGAACATGACTTTGGACCACTCACCAGCAGTCCAGTCCTGTTTCTCTTTAGCCCAGGAAAGACGCTTCTGACGCTGTCTGTGGTTCAAGAGTGGCTTGACACAAGGAATGCGACAGCAGAAACCCATGTCTTTCATACGTCTGTGTGTGGTGGTTCTTGAAGCACTCACTCCAGCTACAGTCCACTCTTTGTGAATCTCCCCCACATTTTTGAATGGGTTTTGTTTCACAATCCTCTCCAGGGTGCGGTTATCTCTCTTGCTTGTACACTTTTTTCGACCACATCTTTTCCTTCCCTTCGCCTCTCTATTAATGTGCTTGGACACTGAGCTCTGTGAACAGCCAGCCTCTTTAGCGATGACCTTTTGTGTCTTGCCCTCCTTGTGCAAGGTGTCGATGGTCGTCTTTTGGACAACTGTCAAGTCAGCAGTCTTCCCCATGATTGTGTAGCCTATAGAACTAGACTGAAAGACCATTTAAAGGCTTTTGCAGGTGGTTTGAGTTAATTAGCTGATTAGAGTGTGGCACCAGGGGCCATCAATTTTGAACCTTTTCACAATATTCTAATTTTCTGATATGATGAATTTGAGATTTTCATTTGTTGTCATTTGTAATCATCAAAATTAAACAAAATAAACATCTGAAATAAATGAGTTTGTATGTAATGTATGAATATAATATACAAGTTTCACTTTTTAAATGGAATTACTGAAATCAATCTACTTTTTCATGATATTCTAATTTTATGACCAGCACCTGTATATAAAGCAGGGACTATATAGTGGACTTTATAGTGCACTTAATTAACTGACCATTTTGAAAGGTGACCACTACTTTTCACTCTTTGTCGGTCACGTCAACCTGGCTACTTGCATGGTGTCCCCAAATGGTAAATGGTAAATGGCATGTACTTATATAGCGCCTTTATCCAAGTTAGGAGACTTGACCAAAGCCCTTTACACTACATTCGTTCACCCATTCACGCACGCACTCACACACTGATGGTGGCAAGTTACATTGTAGCCACAGCTGTCCTGGGGCTCACTGACAGAAGCGGGGCTGCCGTACACTGGCACCACCGGACCCTCTGACCACCATCAGTAGACAACGTAGGTGAAGTGTCTTGCCCAAGGACACAACGACACTGAAAGTTGGACTCGGGGCTTGAACCGTCAATCCTTCGATTTCAGGGCAAACTCCTACATCCAACGCCACTGTCGCCCAAAACAAATCCCATAATGCTTTCCAATGAGAGCTCTAACAAAGCATTCTGGGATATATCTGGCTATCTATTGACCATACATGTACATTACTTTTCAAGGTGCATTATGGAAAATATTTAGTCCATTACTTTTTTATCCACTAGACTTTCAAACTCTCAGAAAAAAAAAAAAGAGTATTTCGGGCGCAAATTCTGACACAGCCCTAATATTACATTGACACACCAGGACTGTGTGTGAAAAAGCTGACGTGTTACCTAGCAAAAGTCCTGTCTCCTGCTACATGTAAACTTCTTCAACAACAGCACCACTGATGAATGGGCTGGCAAAATTTTATCCAGTGTTTCATCAAGCAAGATGGAAATCTTTTAACTATAGCTGGAAACTGGTTGGACCTGTAAAAAAAATGACTTTCTGTCCCTGCAGAGCGACAAATGATATACCAGCTCTCAGAAACCAACCACGATTCTGTTACAGTATATATAACAAGATAACCTTTGCCATTTGGGACCACGTATTACACAGGGCAAACATTTGTTATCAGTTAACTTGAAGGTCTGTGGAGGAAGTACTGTAAATTAAAGTAGAGACACATAATGAAAGTAATAGTGACATAACGTCAGCCGTTTCCAGAATTGGAAGCCAACTTCAGCTTCTTGCTTTGTGCTGATTAGTTTTTTATCATTATGATAGTTTTATGCTTTGTACATATGTTTCAAAACAGGTTGGAATTTGCGGTGTTTTTATTGAGGTAAGGCCACGGTCAGTATTGGGTTGTTAAAAAAAAGGGGGGGGAAAGTGGAATTTCTTTTTTTGGAAGCATACATAGCCTAATTAATATAGTCTATTAACCTAAAGCACGATGCATGTTATGGTTGTTACATGTCAGGTATGCCTGTCATTGACCTTGACCAAGGCAGCTTACAGTAGAACTACAGTCAGTCCCTGGACTGGCATGGCTATCACTGCCCCTACATAGTTAGGGACAAATGCAGAGGACAAATTTTCCTCTGGGATCAGCTTCATAGTCATGGTAGGCCACTTCTTTGATTTTACTTTGAAAAAATCTTGCGGCAATGAATCCATTAAGATTTGGAACCAAACCTCACAAAACATTGCAAATGAATATTTGAATCCTTTCAAGTCAAGTATTTTTTCATTGAAATTTTCAAAATCTGAAAAAAACCTGCTTACAAATTCAAATACATTCAAATTAGCCTAAAAATGAAATAAACCTATATTAAATCTAATAATTTTACTCACCTTTCAAATATTAATTTAGAGTATTTATTTCATAAAATAGTATTGATTTTATAAAACAGACCTTTTAGTGGCTAATTTAAAGTAAGCTAGGCTATATGTTGGCAATGAATAAGTTAAAACTATTCTCACAGGTCCGTGGAACTAAGCTATTTACCATTGATCAGACGACAGGCATTCGTGGGACCTTGCAGTCAGATCTCAACATTCAATTCATTTATGACCATTGGCCAGACATTTACATCACATTTGTCAGTTCTTTCAGATAATAATCTTAACATGTGTCTTAAATTGCTTAATTAAAATGCATTTTTTAAATCTTCAATTCTCTCCTACGGGTTTCCTCCTATGCTCTCAGCCACAGCTCCACTTGTCTCATCAAAATCTTCTGGATTCTGGCTGTCACCTAGCAAAACAGCAACGGTCTACAGATTAATGTTATGTTTGATTCACCACCAAAATGCAGATTTTGAATGTTCAGCAATGCCTGTACACTCTAGACTAATTCTCGTGTGTCATGCCAATTTTAAAGACAGAAAACTGTTTGCTAAGTTTAACAGGTTTACCTAGTTTTGCATGCTATCAATATGTCCAGAGATTAGGACTTCAACATATTTGGTGACACAATGGTAAGCTTATAAAAGGTAATGTCTTCTGACTCTTGACTTATCTGAAGCATTAGTTTTTGCTTTTTTTTAAACTAAACCCGCTTGGCCGTGATGCAGTTGGTTGCGCCACTGATGTCAAAAATGAAAATGCATGTGCCCTGTGGACCACCATAATTTGCTCAGGCTACTCATAAGCGCCAGAGATGGGAAGTAACGAAGTACAAATACTTTGTTACTGTACTCAAGTAGATTTTTCTGATATTTTTACTTTACTTTACTACTTATTTTTATGGCGACTTTTTACTTCTACTCCTTACATTTTTACACAAATATCTGTACTTTCTACTCCTTACATTTTAAAAAATTGGCTCGTTACTTTAGTTTTGAATCATTTCAATGGAGTTACCATTATTATTTTTCACGTCATCAATACCAAATTCAGTCTAATTGGATGGGAATCTACGTTGCATTTGACGCACCACTACAAGATGAATCGACAGATTCGGCGGTATTCATTCGCGGCAAATCATTGCAGCTTGGTGGCGGTGGCGTTAGCATAGTAGCATGGACGACGAGATGATTGAAAATGAACACAACGTATATCTAGTCCTATTGGCAGACATCCATTTAAAATGTAGGCAACGGCATGAAAAAAGTGGTTTCTACTTTTACTTTTATACTTTAAGTAAATTTACAAGCCTGTACTTTGTTACTTTTACTTGAGTAAAGAAGTTTAATCAGTACTTCCACTTTTACCAGAGTATTTTTCAACACAAGTATCTGTACTTTTACTCAAGTACTGAAAGTGAGTACTTTTGTCATCTCTGATAAGCGCACAGCCTGCCAGATGTTTAACGGGCAATATTTTTGCCATTACTGTTAATTTATAATACAATTTTACACATCCAGTGATAAAATGTTTCAGTGAATGATATGGGGGGATGGTCATTTAAGAAGGAGGATGATTTTTAAGATTTTTTTAAGAAGGGGGATGCCATCACCCCCTCATCCCACCATCAACTCGAGTACTGGCCAGTCTTATTGCCTTTTATGAATATAAAGTAGCAAAATGTATTTTAAGCTCTATAAATATCACACTATGTATCTAAAGCATGCTAATTACCCAATTTATAATAAAACCAAAACTATGGTTGCAGGAACTGAATGATTTGGTGAAAAATAATTTAAAATTCCTAAATTTGGATTTCCTGGAAATTCTTTTTTTCTAATTTTGTCTCTCATAGTTTAAGTACACCTATGATGAAATATTACAGACCTCTCTCATCTTTCTAAGTAGAACTTGCACAATCAGTAACTGACTAAATACTTTTTGCCCCATTGTAACTTCAAATCAGCAAATATACCTGGAAATGTTGAAAATAGCTAAAAATATAGTCTATTGATATTTTCATACATGTTTTGAAAAATTATACTTAATATTCAAACAGTTATCTGGAAAGTTTTGCCTTTCTATTGAAATAACTGACGGTTAAACTGCCTTTTGTGTGTTGTTTGATGAAGACAATAGTACATTCTGTGGAAGCGCTTATTTCCATCTGTCTACTGAGAAGCAGGGCCTGGGGCAACTGAAAAAGGAACAATATTTTTGGCTCTATATCTTCAGCTGAAAGATGTTTCGTGTTGTATTCTTGTTCTTGGAAAAGGAGCATATAAAACATAAAGAAAAAAAAAACATTTTACTACAAGTAAAGAGGATTCTTATTCAAAAACTTTGAAATGAAATGTAAAATTTTCTTCGTGTTCCATAAGGGATTCCTGAATAAAAACAGGCAATATTCGTTTAAAACAGTGCTTCCTACTGAGGAGTGTTTGACACTGCTCTTGCCTGTGCATGGTGAAGGTCACTGCATTGATTTCAAATAAAGTTTTATGTGGAGAAGATTTCAATCTTAATGATGCACTTTTGTTAGCTTACAAACAAGACAGGCCTACTGGCACAAGAAGTTAAGGCAAATTGAATCAAATTGTGGAAGATTTTAGATAGCATAAAGCATTTTAAAACAATCATTTTAAAAAATGACTGCTTTATTAAATATTAAATAGATCATATTTTACAAAGATAATCTGATGAATGTAACAGAAACGAGCAGCAGCATCAGTGGCCATACATATTTCTCCTTCGCTATAAATGTACCAAGCCAAAATAGAAATGACATGTTCATGATTGCACAGGAGTACTAGTTTGGAACCCTTCCTACCCAGATGGCCAAACGCTTGATGTTCTTGTCACGTTCATCTACGTTTTCTCTGCCTTGAATGGGCTGTGTACACAACCATTGTTTGAAGAGTAAAATTGAAGGCAAGCCTTGTAAACTGTGGATGCCCCCCTTACCAAAGAGATGGGACTGCTAAGACAATGTGTGCAGACATCTCGTTTGCTCTTTCAAGACTTAATGCTACTTAGCTTGAGGCTTGAAAGAGAAGAAAATGTTTTATTATGTGCAGGGAAATCTGTCAACGTTTTTGAACGACAAATTAAGACTTAAGAGAGTAAAGCAACACATTTTTTTAACATTTACTAGCTGAAAGCCATAATTTTACAATAAAAAATCTAAAATTATAGTTTTCATTGTTTGAGAAGACACTAATGAAGTGCAAAAAATAAAAAAATAAACAACCAACTGAATCCTGACAGCCTTCAGGCTTACGGACGTCATTATGGGACAAACAAGCACATTGATGATGCTTGTCAAATTAGCCTTCCTAAAAAGAACAACAAAGGACATAGTCATGTAATTAACACATGAGTAATGGCTCTCCATTATAAAATACAAAACATATGAAGGAATGTACATTAGCATGTATTAAGCAGAATGCAGTGAAATAATAATGTATTTTTGTTAAACCATATGATGTGGGCTATAGAGGGATGATAAGCATAATCCTTCCTCTTTTTATTTTCCTCTTTACTGCCAATAAAGAAGGAAACAAGATATTGAAAAGATGACATGATTAATGTCCAAATTAAGTCTACATTAGGTTAAAAATTGAAAGGTGAAAAACTGTAATTTTTAGATTGTTGAAAAGATGTGGAAATCTGGGTTTGCAACGTGTTTTCACTACTGGCCTAAAGTAGGATAAAACAGCCCAATTTTCAATAACTAATTCTAATTCGTCATAGATTCGTAGAGCGTAGCCGCGTGTGGCCTGGGCTGCCTGTCAAAACTCCAGTCCGGCGCACGGATGACGTCATACAAACTCCGCTTTGTTTTTAAATATATAAATATAAAAAATATGACCGTGGATGTCTGGGGACAGTGATTCGCCTACATGTTATGAATGCTGGCATACCATAAAGAATAAATTATGAACAGTTTAGTTTGTGCCTAAAAAAGAAAAAAGTTAAAAGTAAGTTTAATAAGCTAAATTATAAAAGTAAAAACTATAAGTGCCTTTATCGACATTAAAGGAGAAGTTCGGTTTTTTACACTTTAAGCCCATTTTCTGTAGTGTCCAGGATGAAATCGAATGATCAACACCAAAAGTTTGACAATTGCTCCTGTCTCTGCTTTTTGGCTCATTTAGAATCAACCCCTTGCTGCTTTAGAATGGCTTTCATAGAGCATGTCCGATAATGTCCTTAAAACAACCTTAAACGTTCTTTTTTTAAAATATGCTACTCACCGTGTCGTCAGCGCTGTTCAATGACGTTCCAAAAAAAGTTTCGTGAAGAAAAAACGTTCCTGTAGTGTTTTATTTAGCATTTTGTAAATCCCATTGAATTCTGTAGGAATAGTCAATAGTCCGCTGCCACCGGAAACGGAAATGGAGCCTGTTTACACAGTTGTAGTCTTTTCGCTTCACTCTGTGTACTCCGACGTCGAGAATCAAGAATCCACCTTTCTTATTCCATTTTCAGAGTTTTTTAAAGTGTTTAACAGAGACGTTAGCACCTCGACGTCGGAGTACACAGAGTGAAACGAAAAGACTACAACTTTGTAAACAGGCCCCATTTCCGTTTCCGGTGGCAGCGGAATATTGACTATTCCTACAGAACTCAATGGGATTTACAAAATGCTAAATAAAACACTACAGGAACGTTTTTTCTTTACGAAACTTTTTTTGGAACGTCATTGAACAGCGCTGACGACCCGGTGAGTAGCATATTTAAAAAAAAGAACGTTTAAGGTTGTTTTAAGGACATTATCGGACATGCTCTATGCAAGCCATTCTAAAGCAGCCAGGGGGGGATTCTGCATGAGCCAAATAGCAGAGACAGGACCAATTGTCAAACTTTTGGTGTCGATCATTCGATTTCATCCTGGACACTACAGAAAATGGGCTTAAAGTGTAAAAAACCGAACTTCTCCTTTAATACCTTGTGAGTGGTGTGAGTGTTTATCATGAATTTCTTAGAGGCAATTTTGCTTAATATTTTTAGGGCAGGTGGCTGTTTCCTGTTATTACATTAACATTAATTTTTGCCATTAAAATATACATATTTTTAGAGTGTTGCAAAGGTAATAAGGTCTTGTCCTTTCCTCAAATAAAACTCTTGGCTTGACATTTAGATTTTTAAAGTTTTTTAATAAGTGCCCTCTAAAGGGTTAATGAAACTTAAGCAGGCCTAGACAACTATCCTGTACTATCATAATAATACCCATCAGTATTTTAAACAAATAATATATAGGCTTTTACCTATATATTAGGGGTGGGTAAAATAATCAAAGAATCGATGCATCACAATTCTTCCATGCAAAATTCTTATTTGATTCGGGAGCCCCTCAGAATTGATTCACCTCCTGAACAGCAGACCAGCAGAAGGCCAAATTTGAGGTTATAATTTTGGGTTCATTTCTGTTTCCTGTTGAAATCGGGAACTCAAGAAATTGACAAAAGCAATATAGTTTGTAAGCTGTGCTAGACAGAATAAAAGTTCTGGAGTAACACAACAAACCTGAGCAACCACTTAATCAGATATCATGAAGAGGTGCTACAAAAAAAACGAAGCACAACCTGTAGACTCTGATCAGACACAAATTGATAAATCATTTATCTCTAAACTGCCGCCAAATTCTGCTCAAGCACAAAAAATCACCAAATCTGTAGCTGTGTTCATTTGCAAGGAACTACAACCATACAGCGTGGTTGAAACTGAATGGTTTCAAGAACATGTTCAAGACACTCGAACCATGCTATGCAATACCAGTGCATAAACACATGCTAGAAGTATTAGACCGTAGTACGCAGAGGTGAAGACGGCTGTGTTTGAGTCGCTAAAGGCTGCTGAAAGAGTCGCTCAAATGTTTGATGGCTGGACTTCGAGATTGACTGACCCCTACATAACCATCACTTCTCATTTCCTATCAAATGAGTGGGGATTAGTTTCAAATGTGCTTCAGACCAGGGAACTCATCAAAGTCACGCAGGGAGCAACATAAAGCTGTTCTTTACTAATGTGATTTTATTTTTATTTATTTATTTATTTTGCAACAGCACCATAGTGGGCTGATAGATGTGGACTGTGAGGTATTTCGAACCCCTGGAGCAGCAGGGAGAGCCAGCTGATGACCCACCAACAAAGAAAGCAAGGGACTCTTTTGCTCTGGCTGATCTCTTTGGGAGCTCATATACAACCCCAGTAGCAGTGTCCAGAACCACAGATACGAAGGCCTTAGATGAGGTGATCCGTTACACTGGAAAAAATCTAAATCTAGATAAGTAATTTTTTCTTAAAATAAGTGCATGTGTTCCTGGATGGAGGAGGTAAAAGAGACATTTTGCCAATGGAACAAGACAATTTAGACTTAAAATAAGAAAACACAACTGCATTGTCTTGTTTTAAGTGCATATTTTCTAATTATCTTATTTTAAGAGTAAAAGTACTAATTCCATTGGCACTATCCCCTTTGCCTACTCAGATTACAGGTAAATACACTTAATTTAAGACATTTTTACTTATTTCTAAGCTGTTTCCAGTGTACAAAGAGGTACAACCACTGCCACTCTCCACAAATCCACTTAATTGGTGGAAAGAGCATGAGAGGGGATACCCACGGTTGTCATGCCAAGCTAAAAGGTACCTCTGTATCCCAGCTAGTATTGTACCTGCTGAAAGCATATTTTCAACAGCATGTGACATAGTCACAGCCCAGGGAAGTGCTTTGAAGTCTGAGCATGTAGATCAGCTGCTGTTTCTGAATAAAAATCTGCATGTGCCCTCTTAGTCTGTAGCCAGTAATTGGGAAATGTAGTTTAAGGTTTATCACTACATGTTCAATAGCTAACAATGTTTACAAGCACTAAACATTTTCAGCACAATTCAGTTTAATACAACCCTGATATTTAAGTCTGCACTGTACTAATGTGTACAAATAAGTTATTGATGTGCAATTATATTTATATTACAATTTCGGGAGCAATTTTTTAGTTTACTTTTCTTGCCGTTTATTTTATATTGTTTATACAGAACAGTGTTTTTAAAATCTTCTGTATGGAGATTGTGAAAAGTTTTTGAATTGTGACATTTTATGTTTAGTTGCTTGTTCATATTTTTACATGAGCATGTAAATGGCTATTAAATTTCAACGTTAACTCAATCATTTGCTCATTTTTGCACTGATTCCCTGAACTCATTGCATAAAATAAGGGGTGGTGTGTTAAAGGAAAAATTGCAGCGAGGAACTTGGTGTTGCAGATCAAGAGTGAGGTGCAACTGTTTGAAGTCAGGCTTGTTTACAGCAGACAACGGCAGCATATCCATCGCTATGAAGCATGATACTGAATGAGTGATGTCCTTATATCGCTTGGATGCTTTGTCAAATTTATCACAAAGAAGGAATTCCGGTTTAGCTTGCTTTGTCACCTTTGTTTTGGCAGAAGTTCCCAAAGATTCCTCCGACAACATGGAACTGCGCTTAGGCATACACAGCTCATACTCCAGCGGGTGTAAGCCGTTTAGATTAAGTTGATTGTGTTACCTGACTTTGTTTTTACAGGTTTTCTGCGAATTTTAAAAATCACTGTGATGTTTTTTTGTCAGACTTGCTATAACTGAAATATTGCCAAACTGGCGAACTGCTAAAACCCTTCTTTGGGACAATTTCCTTCTCCTCTCCTTGCTGCGACATCTTCAGTTGATCTGTGTGGTGGTTTGAGAGGGTGGCACTTTGTGATAGCGTGCCTGGGACCGCAATTGCGTCCGGTGGGAGAAAGTTGTGACTGTAGCATCAACCTACATAATAAGGCTAAAATAAATAAGGAAGGAAAACTGTGTTCGTACATCAAACTTTTCCCGACCCTATTTTTTTCTATTGCATCGTCTATCGAAGGATATATATTGTTAATGAATTATCGCCCAGCTCTATCCTAAACCATATAACTTGACTTAACAGGTTAACTTAAGATTAATTGATTTGTTCAGTTCTTAAAAAAATCTACATTGTACTGTAGATGCATTTAATTAGATAATTACTGACCTATGACACAGAAAAGATGAGACACACACATTGAGCTTCTGTTAACATTTCACAGGCAGGTTTTTTGTTTTCTGTGTGCGTAAAACTTCTGTGGTCACCAATGCAATTCCAATGTATGCCCCCCTAGCAGCCCCATAGCGGCTAGATTTAGCAAACAGTAAACAGAAAAAACAGCTATTGTCATGATGGGTTTAAGGTGCCTAACCCACATGCAGATATCACTCAAGAGTCAGAGAAATAGTTCAAAGGTTTATTTACAAAGAAGCACAATATGTTATGAACTGGTCCTTGGTAGGTTGACTGGTCACACGGGGGTTCTCCACTGAGGGGGGACAGAGTGGTTAGTATTTATCCAAGTTACTGCAGGTATTCAGATGTACGAGGGTGTACCTGTTCAGAGGTTGAGCGGAGCTGCAGAGGGGGGGGACCTTGAGGGTCCAGAGGCTAGTCGGCAGGCAGAGGGCTGAGGGCGGAGGCTTACTGAGTGCAGGCAGATGGATTCCAGACTGAGTTCTCTCTCTTAGTTTTCTCTGAGAGCGGGCAGGCAGATTCCAGGCAGAAACAACCCTCCAGGGTTTCTCTGAGAGCAGACAGGCGGATTCCAGTGAGACTTCTCTCCAGGTTTTCAGATAGTCAGGGAGGAATATCTGTGAGACAGAAAAAGACTGAATCAGGCAGGTTCACAAAATCTTGGATTCAGATAAGCAGGCTGGCTCAAGCTTGCTAACCATTACTGGCAAACACTCTGGCACTGGAGTGTCCGTCTCCGCCTCCTTAAGAAGGAGCCTCCTGATGAGCAGATTGAAGACAGGTGTTGCAGTCAGCTCATCCCCCCAGGAGATCTCATGCGCCCTCTGGTGGAGAAAGTGGACAAAACCTCCAGATCCCAGATCTACAAGAGCTTTCTTATTTCACAAAGCTGATATTTTCCAAAAAAAAGATCACTATTTTATAGTTACCATTTTTTAATGAAGCCTATGATAAAATATAATGGGATTTTAGCATTGTTTTTTATACCTGGTTTAAAATGTTTAAAACATTTAGGTTAGGTTAGGTTTAGGTGGATGACTTCACCTTCCATAATCTCTTGCAGGTAAATATGTGCTAAGATGTGGGCAAATGTAAAATAACTGTGTCTACATCTTTTGAAGAATTATTTGTGCCAAGGCTACTATTGTCCCTGACCCAGTGACGTTTGTATGAAAAGGTCAAGCCTGAGGGAACTTTTCACCCCACATAATGAACCCTAGATCCAGTTTAAGGCACTTAGGATCACCTTCTGGGCCATCACACTGACTCTGGTACAGATACAGATAACAAACACACCCAGCTAATTATTATTCACCCTCAGAACCTAGCACCAAGGTCCTTCAATAGGTCTTCAGAAACGTTCTATTTTTTTAATCATAATTTGGACTAATTTCTACAGTATACAGGTGCTGGTCATAAAATTAGAATATCATGAAAAAGTAGATTGATTTCAGTAATTCCATTTAAAAAGTGAAACTTGTATATTATATTCATACATTACATACAAACTCATATATTTCAGATGTTTATTTTGTTTAATTTTGATGATTACAAATGACAACAAATGAAAATCCCAAATTCATCATATCAGAAAATTAGAATATTACTGAAGACCAATAAAAACAAAGGATTTATAGAAATGTTGGCCAACTGAAAAGTATGAACATGAAAAGTATGAGCATGTACAGCACTCAGTATTTAGTTGGGCCTCCTTTGGCCTGTATTACTGCAGCAATGCGGCGTGGCATGGAGTCGATCAGTCTGTGGCACTGCTCAGGTGTTATGATAGCCCAGGTTGCTCTAATAGTGGCTTTTAGCTCTTCTGAATTGTTGGGTCTGGTGCATTGCATCTTCTTCTTCACAATACCCCATAGATTTTCTATGGGGTTAAGGTCAGGAGAGTTTGCTGGCCAATTAAGAACAGGGATACCATGGTCCTTCAACCAGGTACTGGTAGCTTTGGCACTGTGTGCAGGTGCCAAGTCCTGTTGGAAAATGAAATCTGCATCTCCAAAAAGTTGGTCAGCTGCAGGAAGCATGAAGTGCTCTAAAACTTCCTGGTATGTGGCTGCGTTGACCCTGGACCTCAGAAAACACAATGGACCAACACCAGCAGATGACATGGCACCCCAAACCATCACTGACTGTGGAAACTTTACACTGGACTTCAAGCAACGTGGATGAAGTGCCTCTCTTCTTTTCCTCCAGACTCTGGGACCTTGATTTCCAAAGGAAATGCAAAATTTACTTTCATCAGAGAACATGACTTTGGACCACTCACCAGCAGTCCAGTCCTGTTTCTCTTTAGCCCAGGCAAGACGCTTCTGACGCTGTCTGTGGTTCAAGAGTGGCTTGACACAAGGAATGCGACAGCAGAAACCCATGTCTTTCATACGTCTGTGTGTGGTGGTTCTTGAAGCACTCACTCCAGCTGCAGTCCACTCTTTGTGAATCTCCCCCACATTTTTGAATGGGTTTTGTTTCACAATCCTCTCCAGGGTGCGGTTATCTCTCTTGCTTGTACACTTTTTTCGACCACATCTTTTCCTTCCCTTCGCCTCTCTATTAATGTGCTTGGACACTGAGCTCTGTGAACAGCCAGCCTCTTTAGCGATGACCTTTTGTGTCTTGCCCTCCTTGTGCAAGGTGTCGATGGTCGTCTTTTGGACAACTGTCAAGTCAGCAGTCTTCCCCATGATTGTGTAGCCTATAGAACTAGACTGAAAGACCATTTAAAGGCTTTTGCAGGTGGTTTGAGTTAATTAGCTGATTAGAGTGTGGCACCAGGGGCCATCAATTTTGAACCTTTTCACAATATTCTAATTTTCTGATATGATGAATTTGAGATTTTCATTTGTTGTCATTTGTAATCATCAAAATTAAACAAAATAAACATCTGAAATATATGAGTTTGTATGTAATGTATGAATATAATATACAAGTTTCACTTTTTAAATGGAATTACTGAAATCAATCTACTTTTTCATGATATTCTAATTTTATGACCAGCACCTGTATTTGATATGACTTTGTTAATTTAAACTGGATTTTTTTTTTTTTACAGGGAACTGTACTTTGTTCATTCTAATGGGAAGCATTTGCCATGTGCTGTTAGATTATAGTCATTTGGTTTTTAAGGTAAAATAAGGTTTTGTTTTTACATTAGATCTTTAACATGACCTCAGCCAATTACTTAAGTACAGTTTTTTACTGCTTTTACTATTTCACAACCTAATACAAGAAAATGTCTGCATAGGTAAGACGAAGGATGAATAAATCAATTACATTCTTTGGAACCTAGATAATGCAAAGGGTAGGTGTACTGTTTGAAAAGATAGTAAATCCAATATACCTATGGCTTGCATTTCATCAGAATTATTCTGGTATGTCTGTGGCAGCTCATAAAAACAAAACATCCATAGTACAGATTTTTCTTCTAGGTGACAGCTGAAACTAAATAAAAAAGTGGTGGAATTCATAAGGTGATTGCCTGACGGGGAATCAGTTGGTTTAATCAGCAGTGGTGCCAACTTTTCAGTACGTCTCTGTTATAGTAGGCGGGGGGGAATATTGGCATTTCACTAAGTTTATTTTTTCTGACCTTGGTCACAGAAGAGGGGTAGCCAAATGTACTGAATGATTATCCAATTAATTCTAACTTCAAGGCTGTTCATAGTAGGATACATGTCATGCATTTTGATGTATCTTGATTTAACAGGAATGGATTGTAAAATGGTCCAAGGTTGTCTATAAAACGCTCTATTAAAATCTAATCAAATACAGCATAAACTTCTTATGTGCATTCAGGTTTTCCAAGAATTAGCTTTATTCATTTCATTGGGAACAGTTTTATCTCCAAATATAAACTAAAGCTACATGAGGTATTTTATTGACCCTCAGGTATTGCAAGGTCATTGCCCAAATCCAGTAATTCTTATCGTTTAATTTTAGAGACGTCATTTATAAAACTTACAAACCAAGTATTGTTTTCAGGTTTTACTAAGTTCACCAAACACACACACGTAAACAAAGCCTTGATGTTTTATATGTTCATGATTAGGATTTAATTTCAAAGTGACTTCAGCTTTGTGGATAAATGTTAGCATTCAGGAAAATTAGTTGCCAATATACCATTTATTAATTATTTAATTTAAATATAAATGTTTTGTGTTATTTTATTGTTTATGACAAGTATATTCATATTTTTGTTTGTTTACACAATTGGTAATGCATATGGTTATGATGTTGCAAAAGACATGTGTTGCTAACAATACAGCCAAGGATTTAGCATGTGACTCGTTTGTTTCTTTTTATAAACTAGTATTTTGTAGTACTTTAGGTATGTTATATATTTAAGTAGATGTAGCTTAAGAAAAATTTTGATCATGTGAGGGTATTTTCTGTATACTGAATGTTTGCTAGTAATGCATGTACAAGTCTATTTGTAACATGATATGAAATGATTTTAAAACCAGTTTTAAGCAGTATATTTCCCCTTTTCATTTAATTGCAGCTGCCTTTGATTATGAGCCAAGCGTACATGCAGACGCCCCTGTCCTCAAAATGAGGAAGAGGACTCGATGGCCCACAATTTAAGCTCAACAATGGTGGGGGAAATCAAATATCCAAAGATGATCTCTCTAGGGTTTAGTTAGAGAGTAGGAAGACAAAATGCTGTTTTAAATACAATTAGTGAGGTTCTTAGTCGTGCAGTCCAATTTTTTTAAAGGGCGACATCTTAGTGCCATGCATATGCTATGCCGCGATGATGGTAATCCAATAACCCATCATCCCAAACATACTGTACATAACCAAACTCTTTATTGAGTAGCGTGTGTTAGAACTGTAGCAATGAGAGGACAGTGTTGCTAAGGTAAGTCTATGTAGCACTTCTATATGATCTTTGGCTGACTGAATTATTAGCAAATGTTGTGAGTAAAATTAGACAGTATTCAGCCTGCCATTATCTGCCAATACGCTGCTTGTGCTACTAAACTTGATAAGTTCATAGGCTTTATTGTTCCTTTAGATGTGATCTCCACTATGGTCATTTTTTTCTGTTGAAGTAATTGCATAATAATGCACATGGTATGAGCAATACTATATATTATTCATGCTGTACAGCTGTTGAAATTTCAGGAATTAGGACAAAGTATTGTAACGCCGGTGAGTGTTACAAATAATCAGGCTTAATTGACTGATTTCAACAGTGTTTATTTATTCTTCAACAACTCCGCTAGGGATGCAGCACAACACTTCAGTAAACCCAACAGCCTTATCACTCAGGGTGAAACTCACATGCCCTCAACACACACCCCCAAAACAGCATGAACTGAGGCAAATATGAACAATAAATAACATGAGCAACATTCAAACAGAATAACAAAGAAATAAACAAGCAAACAACCCAAAACAGTGCCCCATAATGCACCTCTTCGTCCAGCCACTACATAGCCCCCTCCTAAGGGGTCAGACGTCCCCGGCGACCCCATCAGTCATAACAAAATCATTGAAACGAACAGGAAGTCGGCGCAACCGCGCCGGCCGCCCACTGTCCTCTGCGACGGTCTGGTGCTGTGTTGGCTCCTCAGAAACAGGATCAGTGTCTCTCTGAACAGTCGGTGGGGCAAGGGGGTGGTACGGTGCCAGCCGGTCACGATGCAGTACCACCGCTCGCCGGCGTCCAGGCAGGCGCACCCGGTACACCACATCAGACAGCCCACCCACCACCTCTGCAGGTCCCTGCCAGTGGCTGCTCAGCTTGGGACAAACACCCTTCTTCCGAATAGGGCAATACACCCACACTCTGTCTCCATGCTTAAACACCTGTCCCATGCAGCGTGTGTCGTAGGCCCTCTTTTGTTTTACGCCGGCGCCAGCCTGCACCTGTCGAGTGAACTCGTGGACCTCCTGAAGGCGGTCCCTCAGCCGGCGGTAGTAGTCCATCTCTGGTCCACCTACAATCTCGGGTTCTGGTGGGGCCCCGAACACCAAATCTACTGGTGTATGGAGATCTCGCCCAAACATGAGGGCAGCAGGTGTGCACTGACTGGACTCCTGAACTGCAGTGCGGTAGGACCAAAGGACCAAGGGTAGGTGACGGTCCCAGTCTTGTTGGTGAGTGCTTGTTAGAATTGCCAGTTGCGTGGCCAGGGTACGGTTAAACCGCTCTACCAGTCCATCACTCTGAGGATGCAGTGGCGTCGTCCTAGTTTTGTGCACCCCCAGCCGCCGGCACACTTCACCAAACACCTGTGACTCGAAGTTTCGACCCTGGTCACTGTGGAGCTCTGCAGGAACTCCAAATCGGGTGAACATCTGTTCCACCAGCTTCTCCGCAGTGGTTGCTGCGCTATGGTCCGGCACTGCGTACGCCTCGGGCCACTTTGTGAAATAATCCATGGCCACGAGGATGTAGCGATTACCGGACTCAGTCACTGGAAACGGCCCGAGGATGTCCACTCCCACCCGTTCCATTGGGGCTCCCACCAGGTACTGCTGCAGCGGTGCTCGGGAGCGTTGGGTTGGACCCTTCCGGGCGGTACAATTGTCACAGCAGTGGACGTATAACTGCACATCGGTGCGACAACCAGGCCAATAGAACCGCGCCCTGAGCCGGTGAAGGGTCTTCGTAATCCCGTAATGGCCCGAGGCTGCCGAACCGTGACTCAGTTGGAGGACTTGAGAGCGGAGCACTTGGGGAATCAGCAGCTGAAGGATGTTGGATCCTCGGTCTGGAGCCTGCCACCGCCTGTACAGCAGACCGTCATGAAGCTCAATGTTGTTCCGTTGGGACTAGTACGATTTCAGCTCTGGGCTGTGAGCTGACACTTCTGGCCACTCCGGTTGTCTGCTCGCTACCAACCAGCTTTTTACATGAGCCAGCGTCCTGTCGGCCTCTTGTAGCTGCTGTAGCTCCATCGGGGACTGCGACTCCAGGCCCTCCACAGCAGAAGCAGCCGCCACAGCTGGCAGTTGGTCTCGTTCCTCCTGGCGGTCACAGTAGCTGCACGTCTTGCAGGGTCGTCGGCAGAGCGCATCAGCGTTGCCATGGTGATGCCCAGCTCGGTGTTGGAGGTCAAAGTCATAACTCTGTAACGTCTCCAACCACTGCGCCACCTGGCCCTCCGGCTGCTTGAAACTTAACAGCCAGGTAAGGGAAGCATGGTCTGTGCGCAGGGTAAAGCAGCTGCCTTGGAGATATGGGCGGAAGTGTTGCACAGCCAAAACAACAGCCAGCAACTCCCTTCGTGTGACACAATAGTTCCGCTCAGCATGGCTGAGGGCACGGCTGAAGTAGGCTACCGCGCACTCCCCATCCTCTCCTCGCTGCGCCAGCACTGCACCTACCCCAGTGTTGCTGGCATCGGTGTCCACAATAAAGGGTCGGTGTGGATCCGGATAGGCCAGGACTGGAGCTTCGGTCAGGGCCGTTCGGAGTTGATCAAATGCAGCAGAGCAACTCTCGTCCCAGCAAAACTTGTGGCCCTTATCTGTCAAGTGGTGGAGTGGGCTAGCAATGGTTGCAAAGCCCCTGATGAAACGCCGATAATATGAGGCCAGCCCCAGGAAACTCCGCAGCTCACTTACGTTACTGGGAGTTGGCCAGTCCTTGACAGCAGCCACCTTGGCTGGGTTGGTGGCCACTCCTTTGGTGCTGACCACATGCCCCAGGAACTCGGTTTCTCTAGCCATGAGACGACACTTGGCGGGGTTCAGCCTCAGTCCGGCTTGGCGGATGGCACCAAACACCTCCTTGAGGTTGGCTAGGGCCCTTTTAAACCCATCTGCATTCACCAGCAGGTCATCCAAATAAACGATGCAGCGGCTCCGGGGAACATCAGCGAGGACTCTCTCCATTAAACGCTCAAATGTGGCTGGGGCATTACAAAGTCCAAATGGCATCACCCGAAACTGCCAAAGCCCTTGGCCAATGGTGAAGGCAGTCTTGGGCTTTGCGTCGGGGGCCAGTTCCACCTGCCAATAGCCGCTCCGCAGATCGAGAGAGCTGAACCACTGAGATCCCGTAATCCAGTCTAAAGCATCATCAATACGGGGGAGGGGATAAGAGTCCTTCTTAGTAACACTGTTCAGGCGTCGATAGTCCACACAAAAGCGCCACTCTCCGCTTTTCTTCTTGACCAACACGGCTGGCGCTGCCCATGGACTGTCAGACGGCTCGATAACTCCTGCGGCGGCCATCTGGTTAATCATGTCCATTGCTGCTTGCCTTTTGGCAAAAGCCAGCCGGTGGGGGCGGAGGCAGATGGGTGGAGCTGAGCCAGTGTCGATCTGGTGCTAGACTAGTCCGGTCTGCGTACAGTCCTCATTTTTGGCTGCAAAAATGTCTTTAAAGTCATTAAGGAGGGCTATTAACTCACCCTGTTGCTCAGCGTTCAGACCGGTACAGCTGCGTTGTAACAGGTCCTGCACCGCTGTCTCCGTCTCTGTTGAACTGCTTTGGTTGGAGATGGACGGGCCCTCTGGCTCAGCATGATGTTCTGGGGCAGTGTGGCTGGTGGTATAGGTCCGCCCAAGCTCCTCCTGTCGCTCCTTCCCGCGCTGCAACATCAAGGTCTCGCCTCCTAGTGTAACTGTCGCCCGTGACGCGTCGATGCAGGCTTCCCAGCGTTGCATAAGGTCCAGGCCGATGATGCACGGTTCCTTAATGTCGGCAAGCCAGAACTCATGGACCACCTCCTGATTACCAGCCTGGACCCTCAGCAGCTTCTTGGCCATTAGTCCTGCCTTTTCTCCAGTCACAGTCATCAGCTGTGTGGTTGTGGGTGTCCACACAGTTGTCAATGTCCCCATCATGTCCGGAAGCGTTCCCGGCCGCACCAGAGAAATAGTAGCCCCTGTGTCCAGTAGTGCTAGACAGTGATTATGGTCAAGCTGGCAGTGCATATAAAGTCCCTTTGTACAGCCAAAACGCCCTACCAGTGTGCAGCGACCTTGGAGGGGTATCACAGGCTGGGATGACGGCCCCCTCTGCTGGCCATCCCATCGTCGTTTCCCTCCTGCAGGCGGGGCCGGGCTTTTGGTGTGGGGGCGGGGCAGTCACGTGCAAGGTGTCCCGGTTCTCCACACCTGTAGCAGCAGTCAGAGCGACGTGGACGTCTCACCACAGGATGTTGTTGTGAGGCTGGATACTGGATTTGGCGTATCTCCTCCTGCTCCTCCCGGTTAACCAGCTGAACGAGAGGTTGAGGTTCCACCCATGACGCAGAGAGGATGGTCTCTGCACGCTCTGCTTCCCTGAGTGCCTCCTCCAGGTATTGCGGCATTGCGAGGCGGACGTGCTGGCGGAGTTGCTCCGGGTTGAGCCCTTGCAGGAAAGCGTGGAGTGCTAATTCTTCCTGCGCCCCCACAGGAAAACTCGGGTATCCTCGACAAGCATGTAGCTGGATGTCAGCAGCAAAGGCCCCGAGGCTTTCTCCTTCCCGGCGGCGGCGGCTGACTAACTTCTCTCTTTCCGCTGTCTCAGCTGTACGCCGCCCGAATCGCCGCTCCAGCGCCGTGATGAGTGCGCACACATCATTTTCCTCCTCTGGCGCCATGTCCAGTAGGACTTGTTGGGCTTCACCCTCCAGAGCAAGAGCCAGGTGTGTGGCGGTTTCCGGATCACTCCAGCCGTTGTGCGCCGCTGCAATTCGAAACTGCCTCAGGTACAGCTCCAGCTGGTTCGTGCCATCATACTTGGGCAGCTTCACAGCAGTCTTCGTGGCAGTAGGCTGTGAATTGGACTTGGAGCTCTGTTCGCCACCATCTTCAGCCATTTTTGCTGTTTCACGATGAGGCATTCGCAGACCGCTGGAACCATCTGGGCGACTCGGGGTTCTCCACTGCTCCGCTATCCACGCAGATCTGTGTTGCGCAGATTTGATGAGCTCCTGTGCTCCTCCGTGGATGTTGGCTGGATCCATCATCCCACTTCTGACACCAATGTAACGTCGGTGAGTGTTACAAATAATCAGGCTTAATTGACTGATTTCAACAGTGTTTATTTATTCTTCAACAACTCCGCTAGGGATGCAGCACAACACTTCAGTAAACCCAACAGCCTTATCACTCAGGGTGAAACTCACATGCCCTCAACACACACCCCCAAAACAGCATGAACTGAGGCAAATATGAACAATAAATAACATGAGCAACATTCAAACAGAATAACAAAGAAATAAACAAGCAAACAACCCAAAACAGTGCCCCATAATGCACCTCTTCGTCCAGCCGCTACAGTATTAATGTATCATGTGAATGGAAATTAGATAAATTAATTATTGAATAAACAATTGATCAATCTTTTGTTTGACTCTTTAATCAAATCTACTCTTGTGCAGTTCCATGGCATTAAGAGGATATTTGTGGTAAAATCAAGAATAATATGCATGCCAATTTATAATATTTCTTATGAATTTGAACTGAACATTTGATCATTTTTAGAATTTACATTAGCCTCTTCTCTGATGGTTTACTTTTTTACTACCCATTAGAGTTAAGAATAGTCTCTCCTGCTTCAGTCAGTCATTTTGATTCTAATTTAAGGTAGAAAATTTTTACCTTAATTTATAGTTTTCTCTTTTGATGTACATTTTTATTTGTGTCTCATAAAACATGATGAAATGCCTGGAATAAGAAAAAAGCACGTCAGTGTGGTGCTGAATAAATCAGGGTGTAAATTAAATATTTTTGAGATTAAGAGGGATATTTATCAGCCTTAACACCATAGAGCAGCATCAAAGTCTCATGCCTGCATTATTGCCTCTAGATGAATCCCATACACAACATGGCTGAACAGTAAATTTATTGGAACCGTAACCCTCTGATAACCAAAAGTTGAATACAACAGAAGATCTCATAATTTGGGGTGATTTTTATGGAAGTGGTCAGGTTTTACATGACGTTTGGACTGGAAACAGTCAGGTCTGACAAGCTGTTCAACAAGCCACAGCGTACCCTCAGCCACCACACTAAAATGGCTGCCTTACTGGCTAGCCACCATGCTCCAACCACAGTGATTTTGCAAGGGGATAAGCACTGAGATGATCAGGAAGTGGTCACAAACAGACCAAAGAACTGGCCTAACTAAATAAACTACTGGGGAAAACATAAGTTCTGACACGCAACAGGCAAGACAGTATTAAGGTATAATAAGTGTACAGATCATCACATCATCAATGATAATTATCCTAACAGCATCGTTCACATCATTTCGCTTATGAACATGCCTCTACACTGGGGTAATATAGAAATCACTTGCTCCAGTCCCGTCATTGACTTCCAGTGTGAACACAGCATTAGAGATCGGGTGAGAAGCTCAGCCCTCTGGGAGAGACTTAAAGTAGAACCAATTATCCTCCACATCGAGAGGAGTTAGCTGAGGTTGCGTCGACATCTTTTTCTGATTCCTCCCGGACGCCTCCCTCAGGAGGTGTTCTAGGCACCTCCCACCGGTATAAGCCCACGAGTCGCTAATTATATCCTCATAGCCTCAGATAATGAACTTGTATCTGTACTTGTCCTGTTAGATCTCAGTGCTGCATTTGATACAGTTGATCATAATATTCTTTTAGAAAGACTTGAATATTTTGTAGGAATTAAAGGAACAACACAAGCCTGGTTTAAATCTTATCTATCTGATCAATTTCAGTTTGTTCACGTTAATGACAAGACTTCCTTATGCTCAAGGGTTACCTGTGGAGTACCACAGGGATCAGTGCTAGGACCAATTCTCTTTGCTATATATATGCTCCTGATTGGTAGAATTATTAGTCAGCATAGGATTAATTTCCACTGTTATGCTGATGAGACCCAGCTATATCTGTCTTTAAATCCAGATGAAGCTAACCCATTACATATATTACAGGCATGTCTTGTAGACATAAAACCTGGATGAATCTTAACTTTCTGCTCCTGAATGCAGACAAAACAGAAGTTATACTCTTTGGACCAGATTCTTTGAAAAAGAAGCTGATTGTTGAGTCACTTCATTTGGATGGGATTAAACTGATTTCAGATAATAAAGAAAAATCTTGGTTTTATTTTTGATCAGGACCTGTCATTTAAATCTCATATTAAAGAGGTTTCTAGAATTTCTTTCTTTCATGTGTGAAATATTGCAAAATGAGCAGTATCCTTTCCAGGGGTGATGCTGAGAGAATATTCCATCCATTTGTTACTTTAAGGATGGACTATTCTAATTTTTTATTATCAGGAATTCCACAAACTGTAGTTAAAAGCCTTCAGCTCATCCAAATTGCTGCAGCCAGAGTTCTGATGAAAATTAAAAAGATAGATTATATCTCTCCTATCCTGGTTTCTCTTTATTGGTTTCCTGTTAAATCCAGAATAGAATTTAAAATCCTCATTCTCACATATAAAGCCTTAAATGGCCAAGCTCCATCTGATATCAGAGAAATTATTATTCCTTTTGTTCCTAAAAGAGCACTTTCCTCTCTATCTGCAGGTTTACTAGCAGCTCCTACAATTTGTAAAAGTAGAATGGGAGGCAGATCTTTTAGTTATCAGGCTCCTCTCCTGTGGAACCAACTACCAGTTTTAGTCCATGAGGCAGACACCCTCTCTACTTTTAAGGGTAGGCTTAAAACTTTCCTTTTTGATAAAGTTTATAGTTAGAGTGGCCCAGGTTATCTTGAGCTATCTCTATAGTTATGCTGCTATGGGCTAAGACTGCTGGAGAACATAGGGACCCCTTTTTTCATCATTCTGCCTCATTCTATCTCTCTTCTCCCACTCTGCAGAATCTGTTGGTTCAGTCTCTAGCGTTATGCTCTCTCTGCTTTTTCTCATAGTAGCTTTGTCTCATCTGTTTCTGTTTGACTGTGACACCATCCTGGAGAGACATATCAGCTGTACTGCTGCCATCAACATCTTTGTTTATAGATGTCAGAGAATGGCCTGTTTTTCAGTGTAGTCCTGTTTCTCTGACTATGATTGACTGGATGTGCTCTCTTCATCCTCTGACATGGGAGCTGGCTTGGAGCTTGTCTGCCTGGCTGTGTGTTTCCTGGGCCACCTTTTAATCTTGTATCTCTGACAGTTTGTGGACTACGTGATAGTAAAGAATTACAATAGTCCAGCCTTGAAGTAACAAATGCATGGACTAGTTTCTCAGCACTGTTGCTACAAGCATGCTTAGTGTGAGGGATTGCCTTTGAGTCAATGGGTCGAAGCGATCAACTGGTTTTCCTTAGATAGAAAACTTGGAATGAATTTGGCTGTATGATCTGGTGAACTGTAAAGTGCCTTGAGATGATGTGTTGTGAATTGGCGCTATATAAATAAACTGAATTGAATTGAATTGAGGATAGCCCAGGACAAACTGGAGAGGCTATGTCTCTCAGCTGACCCTGGGATGCATCAGAACTCACCCAGAGGAGCTGAAGAAGGTGTCTACGGAGTCTGCTGTCTCCACTACCCAGTACTGTATAAGTAAAAGATGAGTAGAAGTTTTCAACAGTGTATTATTAAACTAGAGAAATATTTAGTTAGCTAGGTTCTGACTGTAAATGATACATATTATACTTAAGTACAGTTACTATTTAAGCGGTTTAAAAGAGGACATGTTATGGCAAACCAATGAGAAAACCTCAACATCTACTCAACAATTTGTAAGTAAGATCTTTATACACAACAAAATTAAAATGTGACTCAAGTTGAAGGCTAACTTCAAGGCCTTCAACTTACTTAGTAGCGTATGTTGTGTTAAGTCAGTGGTTCCCAAAGTGTGGGGCGCGCCCCCTAAGGGGGGCGCAATGCCATTGCAGGGGGGGCGCGGGAAGCGGTATGGATGAATGAAGAAAAAAAAAAAAAAAAAAAAAAAAAAACAGCGCTTGCTTGACTGAGCATAATGGACAGTTGTGACACTGCAACCCAGATTTGAGAAGATCTACAGCAAAAAGCAGGCTCACTACAGCCACTGAAAAGATGTGAGGATTAAAGTACAAAGAAAAAACTCTCAGGGAGCTGTTCAATGTTTTCACTCCATTTTGCACAGAGGCTTTTTTAATGTATAGATTATAGCAAAGTTAAATATTGTTACAAATAAAAAAAAAGAAATATGTTTAAAATAACACAGACAACAAAGAATCCTCTTCTAATCTACATTATAGAACTATGAAAAAAAATACAGTTACACAAAAGTGTTCCACTGTAAAGATGGTGTAGTTGGTTTTGTTGCAACCTGAAGTGTGAAATAAACTTCAGTGGAGTTTGAAAACAAAATATGTGCATAGGTTTATTATATCTGGTTGAACGATGTGTGTGCCCAGTTTCTTCTTTTTTTTTTTTTTTTTGGGGGTCGGGGGGTTGATGGGGTTGGTTGGGGGGGCGATGGGGGGGCGTGGAAATTTTATTGTAATCCAAAGGGGGGCCCAGAAGAAAATCTTTGGGAACCACTGTGTTAAGTGATGTTGCTGACAGGATCAATTGAAGGAACGTAAGAGGAGGTGTAGAGAAAACTGCAACCGAGCATTCTGGTAAGAATATGCTTATTTATTAGTTTGTGTGAGTGGCTGTATTTGGCATTATTTCATTCATCATGCTCATGAATTACATATAATATATGAGCTGTGGGACTCATATGGCTCATATGTCTAGTGAAAAATACCTAATTTTAAGCTTGCATGAACTTGGTGCATTAGCCCTCTTACCACATTTTTCTTTCTTAGGTGATGTTCTCACAACAAAAAAAAATAGGCTGAGTATTGAAGGGCAAGGGATTGTGAGTCCACACTAGAATGTTGTGACTTGATTGGCAGCATGTTTTGCATCCTACTACATTATCAACCTGGAGTACCAAAAAGGCTTTGCAACCACACTGGAATTCATCCAAAGGTATGCGCTTGAAGGTGATGCTAGTAGGAATATTATTATGTTATATATGTACATATTTTATTGTGTATAACATATGATTGATATTATTTTTATCCTTATTATTTCTATATCTTCTGAAAGGCTATTTTTTTTAATTATAACTCCCTAAATTTCCATTGTATTGTAATTCAAAGCCACTTTGTGTTTGAGTTTCATCAGGACTTACTTACATTTCCTTATGTCTTATAAACTATTTTATCTGTATACATTTATTGCACTTCTGCCTATCCCAGATGAGAGATCACTCTGTTCTCCCTAGTAAAAATTTTTCCCGGGAGCTTCTTCTCAGTCAGTGTGAGGGTCTAAGGACAGAGGTTGTTGTTATGATGCCATGTAAACCCCCTGAGAAAGTATTTTGAAAATCAGCTGTAATAATAAATTGCCTTGCCTTGCGCATCTGCATTTTAAGAATTAATGTATATATATATTTTTTTATCACTCTTGTGTTATTTAACAGTAGAAGATAATCTAATGTTTTGCTGTTAATCAGCGATCACAGTGTTTGATTTACAAAACAACTGTAATAACATTTTACAAAGCCAACATATAATTTGAATGTGACACAAGATTATGTTGTAAACTAGAAATACTATAAAACAATAAAAAAAAAAAAATTACAAAACAAAACCTCTCGACTTTTTTTTTTCTTCTAAGTTTGAAGATGTTTCGCTTTGCATTCCAGGAAGCTTTCTCAATTTAAAATCTCTGGAGTCTCTGAATCTCTGAGGTCTGTAGAGTGGCACAAACATAAGCCTTGTTATGGCTTAGAAAACATGCATATTGAACAGAAAAAGGTCCCCCCCTTTGTAATTGGGAGTCGTTAGGGTCTTTGGTTGCCTGCAAATTAAAACGAAACTGACCAATCCCCCTGTCATGGGCAGGTTGTTATTGGTCTGGCTTACAGGAGCGATTTTTTTTATCCCCTGCATGGCGAGAAGGTTTGAGGTGATAATGGCAGGGAGTCAACTCTAATGCTACATTATAGGTTTTCGAGAGCCAAAACCTGAGTCCTCCTTGTCTGTTTAAGGTTGTTTTTTCCCTCTTAACTTAAATTGCTTCCTTTACACCCCTTTCAAACAACCTGTCTTCTTTGTCTAAAATGTGAACATTTTGGTCCTCAAACAAGTGTCCTTTGTCCTTATGTTGTAGGTGGACAGCAGAGTCCTGTCCGGAGGAGGTAGCTCTCCTGTGCTGAGTCAAGCGTCTTTGGAGAGGTTGTTTGGTTTCTCTAATATAAAGATCAGAGCATTCTTCACTGCACTGAACTGCATACACCATTCCGCTCATCTTAGATGTGGGGTTTTTGTTTTTAGGATGCACCAGCCTCTATCTAAGGGTCCTGTTTGGTATGAAATGTACAGGAGAAAATCTCTTGAGTTTTTCAGAGAGTAGCAACATATAGGATAGCAACATTTTTGCGTTTAATCTTCTCGACATTATGTTCTGATGTGTCTCTTTTGGATTTCCTTGCTGAATTGACAAACAGCCAGTTTGGCTATCCACAGGTTGGGAGAGCATCTTTGATTTGTTTCTGTTCTTTGTGCTTGCTTCCTTTTTCAGTAGGGAAACGTCTTCGAACAAGTCCAGTGTTGTTGTTTTTTTACTTTTTTTTTTGGAATAACCATGACCTGGATGACTCAGACACAAAGGGAGATACAAAAAGTATCACCAATACAATAAAACAAAGTGAAAAAATACATCATATTTTACAGTCAATGACAACAATTTTATAGCACATTATTGACATTTTCGTTTTCTGTAAATTATCCAGGAGATTTGTTACAATGTGGCTTATATGTAAGCGAAACTTAAAATCAAAAAGGGTTTTGTGCACAGTTATGTTTTTATTAACTTAAGAAAAAAAAATCTTTGTTATTATCAGTAAGAGATAGACACTTTTCGCAACCACCCCACCCAAACCTCTGTTTTTAGGCTCTTTTAATTTTTATTTTTTACATGCCACATTACTCACATTAATTCATTTTCTTCTTTTTGGTTTAATCGTACAAAGATTCTCTGCCTTCCTGTTGCTTTAATTTGAACTAATATTATTCTACTACTGTTATTTCTGACAGTACAAATATATTTACATGTGCACAGAATATATTTCCATCATCTGGCATTGTACGAGTGGAAAAATCACTTTATACATGATGAATACTTTTTTCTCTTCTTTTTTGCATATCCTCCACCCATGAATTTGTAGTTTTGTCATTAGTATATGATCTGCATAGTAATGAAGGCACACGTGCAAAAAGAGATTTGCACACTGTGTCAAACACAGTTAACCTGGCCCTTTCTTTGAAAATTTGCTCTGCACATACAAAAATGTTTACATGTGTTTTAAGACATGCAAATCTTCTAAACATCAGGCCCTGCTATGTTTATACAGCAGGTCGAGATGCTCAATACAGATTTCTTGCTTCTTTTAATTTTATTTTGCAGAGTTGTTTATGCTACTAATTACAAAGTACATTCCATGTCCTGTATCCCCCCATGAGACTAAGGTCTATACAGGACACAAAAGTTTAGGACACCAAAGCAACTAACATGCATTAAAGGAGAACATAAAAGACACACAGCAACCCAATATTAAAGCAGTATTGGATGACGTAATATTATATGTCCCTTTCAATAGAAATGTTCTAGAACACTTTCTTAAAAATTAACAAAATACAATAATCAGTGTCAATATGTCAGTTTTATTCTTACACTTAAACACAATTGTGATAGGCTCAAACTGGATTTTTGTGAAAAGATTCAATTTGGGTCATTCAGTCTCCTGTAAATAAGTTAGATATGGGTTGCATGTTGCCAAAAGATCAGATTTGGTTTGCATTTGCCTGCTGTGAGAATGTAGTCTTAAAACTGGATTTATCACACAAGATATCTAATCACTCTCTGCTGCACGGCTGTTTTCAAGAATTACCTTTTACCTACTGCCTAACCTCCATGATGGTTCAGAAGTTTAATCATATACCAAAAACAGAATGTAATATGTACAGCGTTTGTTTTTGTTTTTACAGCCATGTCCTGTGAAGAATCACTTGTTTTTATCCAGTGGAAAATGTTTTTAAGAAAATACATTATTTTCCTACCACCTATACAATAGAACAATAACAAAGTATCTTTTATCATTACATAGGTTACACCAAAGAGAGCATTTCAGTTCTTTATTGTAGTGCAGAGTACTGAAACTGCCAACCCTACCATCTATGGACAAACCTGAGAGCTGTATGTGAGGAAGGTCTTGCAATGTATCCTGCAGGCATGGCGTGTTGGACAGGAATAATCCCTTTTTGAGATAATTAGAAAAATTTGTAATTTTATATTGACCAGGTTTAGAAAAAGATCAGCCCTACAGTAAATATAGCTCGATCAAGAGGGAACTCTTTCAGACAGGATAAGACTGATCAATTGGTAAATTTGTTTTTGTGTAAAGCAAAAGTGAAATGTATTCACTTTTGCTGGCACAAGTCCAGTGTCTTTATTAGAAATTACTGCTTGCATGCAGGTGTTGTGTTCCCACCACTCTGCCCAGTCAGAGCTAGAGCTGATAAATATCTACAACTATTGCAATGTCACTTTATGGAGGACTCAGTGTGGTAGTTTCTGCATTCAATTGCTTTTTCACAGGTTAATAAAAAAAAGCTACATACAATAGAAAATGTCCATTGGTAAGGGAAGGTCCTGCAAATTACACAATTCTTTTTTACCATTCTGGAAGATAGCCCATGGAGAAGTGTAGTCACTGCTTTCTTCTCTCTCTGTGATAATGGCAAAAGAAAGAGCTGCAGGTAAAAATAAAAAAAAAGTATCTTTAGCTGGATAAAACACTGTGTAGCACTTTGAGATTTTTGTTAATGACCACTGTTAAAGAAAAATGATTATTTTTAGACTTTAATACAGTTAATCTTATGGCATGTGTAAAAGGTATGTTGTATACTCTCCTTTTCTCATATTTCTTATTTTGAACAAGTTTGTGAAGATAACCTTTCCTTGAACCAGATTACTAAATTTAAGTTTGTTCCTGAAAATTTATGGTGAGGCCCCCCGCATTCCACAAGCTGTCTGTGAAAGCTTATCTTGTGTTTTATGACCCTAAGAATTCTAGATGCCAGGACAAGCTTTCCGCCTTTTCTTGTTAAAACAAAGAAGCAAATGACCCCAGATGTTTGCAGTAAATAAGGGGAAGCCCTAGCAGTGTCAGAGATGGCGTTGGTTGGAGGACCGAGGGCCAGCCCCTTTTTGAATGGATTAGATACAAGAGGATAAAGCTTTCTAAATAGAAAAAAAGATCAGATTTGCCCTTGCAACTCTCCAAAGATGTCTCTGTACTCTTTGCTTTCTTTCCTCCTATGTCAGGTAATGGAATGTATGTCTCTGTTGTTCTGCAGTTTCTGGTGTAGGTTTGTGCATTGTCTTATTTCTAAAGTGTATGCATTGTCTTATATTGGATTAAACTCTGTAATTCTGTGACGTCAACACGCAATGTTGGTTTTATTACCAAACGCAGCTCGCCGAGTGGACCTGGGGAAGGGAAGAATCAGAAGCCAATCTTTTTCCAAAGTTAACTATGTTAGAATATTTTCTTCCTTTACACCACATGATTTTTATGATGTTGATTTTTATCTTTGATTTTATTTGCACTGTGTAGCACTTTGAGATTTTTGTTAATGAAAAGTGCGGTACAAATTGGATTTATTATTATTATTATTATTATTATTATTAAAACAAAAGTAAATTCTTACAATCCTCACACATCCAAAGATATCATACGAGAAAACAACCAGTAGCTCTGGTTATCAATATTGTCTGAAATAAAAGCATAATTAGGGTCACCAGTAGAACTAGAACTTCTATCTATTGTGAAAAAACCTATGGTACTAATTACTGTAGCAAAGCTAGAACTGTAATATCGGTAACTCTAGTGCCAGTTCCCATTTAATTAAATCAAATTAAATTGGTGTCAGTCATTTTGTCTATTTTAATGCTGGTTTGTACAGCATACATTTTCATTTGGGCTGCTTTTGTTTTTAAAGTTACTGACCAACGTTCAATGACCAAATCAAATAAGAATCATGTAAAATGTCTTTGCTATGTTTGTGCTGAATTGTGAAGCATATGTTTTTCTTATTGATAAAAAAAATTGAAGGTCAAAAGGTTTAGTTAAAAGCTTTAACCCAGTCTCATATGATGTGAAGAAGTTAGGGGCGCTTGTTGACCTTCGGTAGCCTATGGAAGTTATTATTATTATTATTAAGAAAAATTATTTCTTTGATTCAGTGATGGGGTGGTTTCTCAATATTTTAACTATGAACTTTTCTTAAAAAAAAAAAATGTAGCATATCCAAAAAAAAATAAGCCCATAGCTGAAATTTTTGACACCAATGTTCTGTTTACAAGAAGGTTATGGGTCTGATTGACCTTGATATCTTCAAGATGATAATGGCACAAAGGGAAATATTTGCTTTACAAACCATGAAAAAAGTTTTAAGACCTTTTTAGTTTCATTTAAAGAAGTTGGGATGTAGGGGGTGGAGGGCCAATTTCACTCAGGTCTGACACCATCCTTTACTTGTATATAATTAAACCGAACCAATTCTAAAGCCTTCTGTTTTTGCAATCCTTTTGTGAACCATAAGCCATGATATTGATTTTGAACTTAGAAGATCTATGTCCAGGCTTATTACCTGTTAACTTTGATTATTAATGAAGAAAGAATATTTACTCTCCTCTCCAAACTGCTTGAAATTCCCTCTCTCACAAGACACTCACACAGGTACGTCCCTCCAAAGAGGTACACATGAGAGAGCCATCATCAATGGCCATATAACCCAGGATCAGAATACGCAGATCAATCAAAGGCTAAGTGGACTTCTCAGAACGGATTCTTGCCAAAACTGACCATTATGCAACATTTCTCTTTAGGTTTATAGGACACTTTTAGATGCCAGACACTGAAGGAATGAAAAAAGGACATTATCTTTCCTGCTACAGGGCTGACACGCTAAGCTTTTCTTAAACTCATCAAAGGAAAGGTCTGTAAAAAGTAGGTAAAGTGTTAAAAGTAAAAAAAATATATATATGTGGTTTTTGACCTTTTAACGTGTTTACTTTTGTTTTAAGAAAGCTAACAAGAAGGTAATTGTGATTGGATGGTAGGCTACAGCATGCTGACATTTCTTTTGCTGTTGAGCATTTATTTGCCTAAATATGACAAGAGTCCTTTTAAATTAATCTTCTAGCTGATATCCATAGTTTTATTGAGAAAAAACCTAGCTAAAGGCGCTTAATTGGTTAGACCCATTTAAATATTCTATTAGGATCAAACACACAGCTAACAATCAATTACCATAGCGCTCATAGGTTTCTGACTTGGCAAATAATTTAATAAAGTATTATTTTACTAAATCATGTTTTGTTTGCCCTCCTTGGATTGCATTGTGTGTTGTTTTTAACACATTCCATTTGCTTTAAATTGGTTTAAAGTCAATTTGACATAATTCCAAACTCTTCAAGATAAACTTTGGTTCTCAAACATAAAATCCGTGTAACTGTGATATCATTGCATTATTTTAAAGATTAGGTCTTTCAGCTGTTTTTCATTCCTTTTTTCCTTGTTAAGTTACAGGTCAAAGTTATATATTTCTTCCAAACATATACAGCCTTTAGCTGAGATATGTTTGACTTAAGGTTGAAAAATTGTGCTTAATAAATAATTATATTTTGAATGAGAGTTGTTGTGAAGTAACACCATATGTGTGCAGAGTGACCTGTTTGACCATGATCTGAGGTAGATTCACGCTTCCATTTGTTGTCCTAACAGAGAGCCATTTAGTTGTTGATTATAAAGTAAGGACACAAAACCTTTCTTCTTAGAACTTATTCCTACATGAAGTTATGAAAAAAAAAACATTTTTAATGAAAAACAAAGTTTAAACACAGCTCTTACAAGTGTAAAAAGAATCATTCTGACATTGCAAACCGGCATGATGGTGACAGAAGTACACTTGTAGTTGAACTGTAGTTTGAAATTGTAGTTGAAACTGTAATGAAATGGAGATAGGGCTTCATAGCACTACCATGACATTGATGAACAAATTAATAAGATGTGTCTCCTCCAACAGCAGAATGTAGATTGTTGTTGTTGTGCCAGACTCTATGCTTCAGGGCCACTGCTGCCATCTGTAAAGCCATACTTCACTAAATGTGATGGTACGTCCCTACATTCACACTCCAAGGGCAAACTGAAAAGGGCCATCTCTCTGTGTACTTATAATAAATAAATACATCAGATATATCAAATGTTATATCAACCATGTAATTACAGCATTCTAAATAGATTCATGCATGCTACGTAAGAAAACCACTTAAAGCATTCAATGACAAGACAGCACATTGGCCCTGATTCACAGATATGTTTATGTCTAAGTGGGGCCATCATAACCGCACTAAATTAATCTGAGAACTGTTCAATACCAAAATATAGTAATAATAGTAATATACTATAGTAATATAGTATAAGTAAAACATCTATATTCAAAAATACTGGAAGAACAAAACAAAAAAAATCCAACCTATTCTGGCTAAAGTCAGGATCCTCTATAGGCTGGTTTCAGCACATGTAGTAGAGAGTTGTAATGTTTTGCTCTGATAAAAGTGAGTTGAATGTTCAGTCCAAAAGTAGACTTTTCTTTTTTTGTTATGACCAGGTTTTAATTTAAATTGTAGCTTTAGCAAGTGAAATATAATTCACAACGAAGTCAACCATGTGACAATGTTACTCCCATTGGTCAGAAAATATCTACGGCAGCACAAAGCACAGACCAGGAAATGGAGAAAAGGTTTGAGATCTTGATCCAGCACCTCTGTTTTCTGTGCTGTTATTACGGGTGCAAAATATTGGGGTTGTCAAAAATTTCAATCTTTATGTTTTAAACCTGGCTGCTCAGTGGCACAGTGGTTAGCACTGCTGCCTTGCAGCTTGGGGTTTTCTGCATAGAGTTTGCATGTTCTCCCTGAGCATAAGTGGGTTTTCTCCGGGTACCCTGGTTTCCTCCCACAGTCCAAAAACATGACTGTTAGGTATTTTGACATAATATGTCATCTGTAAAACATGTTTCACATCACTATAAGACCAAAGAAAACTCAGCCAATAGTCCTCAATTACTTTAGATCTGTTGCCCTTAAATCATACATCATGAAGATCTCAGATAAATTCATGTTGGTCCAGCTTTGCTACCAAACAAGCCGTTATCAAGACTCCCCACAGTTTGCTTATCACTGTGGATTTGGAGTTTAAGATTCCACCATACACCAGCTTCAACAAACCCTGTCATTTGGACTAGACAGACAGAATTGTGAAGATCATGTTCTTTAATTCCCAAGTGTATTTAACATGATTCACCCTGATTTGCTTTGTCAGAAATTTAAGAATACATGAAGGTGGATGCATGAACAATCGCCTGGATCAAAGACTGCCTGAACAACAGACTGTAGTTTGTGAGAATGAGGGGTCAACTTTCAAATCAGGTAGTTAGCAGCACAGGAACACAACAGGTGATGGTACTCTCACCACATTTTAATTTTGTGCACTTCCAAAAATTATGTTCTATAATCGGCTGAAATACTATTATGACTCTGCAGTTATGGATGATCAAAGTTTGCCAATAATTTGAATCCCAGGAGTTTGTAAAATCACTTTGTGGCATGGTGTGGAAACAATAATCTGAAATTCTGAAAGTGAACAAAACTAGGGAAATGATTGTAGATTTCAGAAGAAATGGGAACAACATGCACGCTATAAACATCATGGGAGAAGAACTGTAGGTGTTGGAGGAGAATAAAGACAATTGTATTAACCTGCACAATACAGTAAACTCAACAGTAGACCTGGCTGTGAAGCCATCTACATGAAGGGACAGAACAGCCTATACTTCTATGGTAGTTTAGGTCCTTTAATGTTTGTAGCAAGATGTTGCATGTCTTCTATATGTCTGTTGTAGAGAGCGCAATCTCTTTCTGCCATCATCTGCTGGGGTAACAGCATCAGACCAAATGACTTGAAAGAGGTCAACTGCTGATACTGTAAGCTGATAAAGAACGCAGGTTCTATTCTAGGAACTCCTCTACAACCTCTGGATATGGTTTTACAAAAATAATGCTGTATAAAATGAAGTCATCATGGGAAACAGTGAACATCCTCCTCAGAAGACTGTTAAACAAGAACAGTGTTTTCGGTCAAATTTTTCTCCAGATCTGGTACAAGACAAACCATTATAAAATATTTTTCCTGTCTACAGCTATTAACATCTACAATCGAAATAAAACAAAGTTAATTTCCCTTTGGGACCATCCATTCATTTTCCGTCAAGCTTATCTCAAGCATGGTCTCATGCCGTCAACGGGCGAGAGGCGGGGTACACCCTGGACATGTTGCTAATTCATCGCAGGGCTGAAAGAGAATTTGGAGAAGCCAATTAACCTAACAGTCTGTGGCCTGAGGGAGGAAGCTGGAGAACATGGAGAGAAACCATGCATACTCAGAGAGAACATGTAAACTCCATGCAGAAAGACACTGGGACAGGAATTGAACAGCGAACCTTTTTGCCGCATGGCAGCAGTGCTGCCCAATGAGCCACTGAGCCTTTGCATTTTAAATCATGGTATTCAGTTATGCTGCTTGTTTTGGTTTGGTATTTTGCACCAGACCTTTTGATTGTAGACTCGTTGCTAAAAAGCAAAGTGTTGGTCACCGTTTTTTTTTATTTTTATTTTTTTATTTCATGAGCATCAAACAGAAGTAATGTTGAAAATGGAAGTAAGGCCTAGATTCTTCGTGATTTACAACATAACACAGTTTTAGCTAAATCTAAGAAGTGGTAAGAGGAAGACTGAATGTGAGATGCTGTGTTAATACATTGCTTTCAGCTTACGGCAACCATAAAGCATCAAAGACTAACTTCCTGTAGAGCTGAACCAGTTTTTCAATCATATTTGCAAAGTATGGCTCAATCAGCTGCACTCATGTAAGGGGAAATTTTTTTGTCTGCAGTGTTTGTCCATCAAAAGGAAAATGTATTGATTACAAGTCTGGAAAACCTACATACTGAAGCTACTGTATGGCTAAAGTGACAATCAGTGACTCAGGTGTGGTGACTGACAAATGCTAACCGAAGAAAAGGCCTGGAGGTCAGTGGGTGAACCTCATAGCAGCACTAGGAAACACTTTTACCTACTATGTCCTCTTTTAAGGCCCTGTAATTGACATCTCCCATAACTGGCTCTGATCAGAAAACCGCTTTTGCAAATTTCTGTGCCACCATCCCCAGTGGCAGTTTCGCTGGGCTGTTCTTATTCTCGCGAGAAGATAAAGAGCTTTACTGCAGCCCAAAATAAAGCCATTGGCTTTGGTAGCTACATGCCTCAAGCTGTGCTACCCAAAGGTGATTATATAATTTTTATTTTTTTATTTCAAAGTGTTATAACATGGCATAACCTGCCTAAAAGAAATGCAGAGAAAACCTTATCAGAAAAGTGAAAAAACAGAAAGCAAGTGTCGGATCAGGACGGCTTGCAGAAGAGTAAATTTTGGCAATGTCTTTGCTGAAAAATGTTTATTTAAGAAATACACTACACTAATTTGTATATATATATATATATATATATATATATATATATATATATATATATATATATATATATATATATATCAGGTATATATATATATATATATATATATATATATATATATATATATATATATATATATATATATATATATATATATATATATATATATATATATATATATATATATATATATATATAAATGCTGCTGTACACTAGTACACTAGTTTATGCTGCTGTACACTAGTTTACATTTTAGATACAACTAACAGTGAGATATTTTTTTGATAGAAAGAATAACAGTATTATACCAGAGTTGTGTAAATCTGTCAGTTATGGATGCCAAGTTAGCAGCTCTGAGCAAATTCAAAATATTGTTGCCAAGGAACCCCCCCCCAACAACCACCACCAAATAACACAATAAAAAAAATAAATATGATGTTATCAGCACTGACCTGTTTTCATTATTGGTATTCTGCCATCCATATTGCTTGCTGACTATTTATGTTTAGTTCATTTTGTTCTTGGTGTGTTGGCAGGTCAAACCTTTATAATGAGGGCAAACAGAGAGGCCACAGTGCATAAACGAAGAGCCAAGTTTCTGCTGTCTGTCAAGTTAAACACTAAATACTGGCTGCCAAAAAGAAGTGATAAACAAAGCTTTCTTTTGAGTTTAGAAGCAATGGGTCGTGTCTTTTTGAATGTGTTTATTTGATAATGTTTTGTTGTGTTTTGCTAGCTTGAAACATCTTTTTATACTTTTAGTGTTACTGTTTCTTTATTGTACACTCTGTCCTGCTCCGTTTAGACGTTTTTCTGCTTTTATACCTCAGTCAAAATATCAAGTCATTAGCAGTACTCTGAAAATTGACTGTATGTTGAGAAGGCATTTCAGTTATTTGATTCAGGTTTGCTGGACCAGGGTACTGGAACACCCACCAACTGTTGAGGGTTTGAGTTTGTCTCACCCTGGTCTAGAGAGAGTTACTCAAGGTTACATTTTGCAGATTGCATTTGTGGTCAACTGTTTTAAGATGCCAGATATCTTGTTATTTTCGAGTGATTGCAAGTGACCATAATATAAAGTTTTTAGAAAGTTAATGACATTTTGCTTCATCTAATCACTTTGCGAAAACACCAACAATTTAATGATTGCAAGCTCAGACGAAAATGTGAATGTACAGAGGAAACTGATGTCACTCCTTCAGCTTGATTGAAATGGCCAGTTTGTTTTTAAAATCAATTTTCCTTTGTCAAACTTTGTAACTTCAATACAAGAATGAAATCAAAAATGTAATGCAGGAGCAACTTCTGTTCCATCTAGAAGCAATTTAGTAAAGACTAAAGCTTTTTTTCCAGCACAATGGAGGACAATGTCATAAGGCAGGGTATAGTTAAAAATTACATTTTAAAACACTACCAACTTAAACTGCGTTCACAAAAAAGTTCTATGTTAAACATTTCATAGATATGAATAAATTAATAAATTGTACAGGAAATATTTAACAACACTGATTTAGAGAGATTTGAAAAGTGTATAAGTTGCAACACTTAGCTGTGACTGTGCACAACATATAGTCTTACATTTAGTTTGATATTGTTAGTAATTATTGGGCTATATAACTTTCAGCAACCCTTTTCTTCATTTTCTATTTGTCTGTCACTAAGGGATATATCTATGTGTCAAAGAACATGATGATTAGATTCAGTGTAAAAAAAAATTAAGATGCACAATAAAAAAGAAAAAACATCAAGTCATTTTTTCTTCTGTTTTAAAAAATACAAAAGACTTTTCACTCAGGGTAAGGCTCGAATTCAATGTTTATAAATGGGTTCTTGAAGTCCCTTCTTTTTCTTTTGTCAAAACAACATACCAATCCTCTTTCAATTTTGTTATTTGTAGACTTAAACAATTCTGTTTGAAGTGTCACTTTTTTTTGGTTCTAAGAAGGTGGATTTGATTTGTAAGCGATGCTTCACATTTGCGCGACAGCATTTACATAAAAAAAAAAGCCCTCAGTCGGGAAAGTTTTAAAACAGATTCTGGTTAGAGTTGACTAAGGATGAGCAGCAAAATGAAAGCCCTAAGGACCAGCAGTTGAGGGTGGGGGTGTCATATGTGTGTGTGAGTGTGTGCATAGTGGGGATGGGTTGTCTGATTTAGGGGCGAGAAGGAAAGGGGGGTGAAAGTGCTTGCTGTTGCTGGGTAGCCGAGCTTTAGCCTGGCTGTTTTAGAGAGCAGTAAATCCGACTTGGTTTGTAAACAGAGGCTCCAGGGACACTGCTTTTGCATGCAGGCGGCTGCTGACTAGATGGAAGCCCTCTGTGATTCTAATAGAGTAAGCTCATAGAAATCACCGTAGAAAATGCCAATAAGGCTGTCAGCCAACAGCTACAGACACGGGCTCACACTCAATCACATCAGCAGTGAAAATTATACACACAGAAGGAAAGAAATATGCTTTTACTTGTGAACTCTCCAGCTTATTCAACATGGATATAAATATAGTTTTCTGAAAAATAAATCGGTCTTAGCTTTGCCTATCATAAGGGCGCCGTCTCTCTTTAATTTAACCCCCATTGACTTTCACTGGACAAGTTTAAAGAAAGCTCTGTACTTGTCATCTCCACACAGCAGCAAACAAACAGAGTTTATGACTGTGAGTTTCAAAGAGGAAAGGAAACATATTTCAGAAACTGCATGTTATTCTTTTGCCCTTGGAAAGTTGCGTTGAAAGCCTGCTCTGACTTTGATTCCAACTTATTTTTTAGTTTACTTTTCAATGATGCCTAAACTTGGCTTCAGAGAGCGAGACTTTTAATTTTTTGTTGGAAGTTTTGCATAGCTGCAGAAAGTCAGCACCCACAAATCAGCATTTTAAACCCTAGTGACATCACAAATTCAAGGGTTTTTTTCCTTTTGATGTGAGGCTTTAAGAAATACTGATGCAAGTTCACAGACATTTCCTAAAATGTCCTGGGACATTAAAATAATACATGAATAATTAAAATAACTGGCATTGCCATTTAGGGTCCTTTTCTTGATCTATTATGCTTTTCCATTTACAGTATAGACATTTCTTTTTAAACACATAAAAAGATGAAGTAGACCCTTCTGCTTACTGTTCTTTTACTGTAGAGGGAGGCACCTGTAATTTGTCTTCATCAAATATTATGGTGGTCCTCAGGAACAAAATCCAGATTTGAAAAGTATCAAATCAACAGAACATTTTTCAGAAAATGGCAGATCCAATTTTAAACATCTCCCAGAGGCTTCCCTCTAACTGTTTGTGCACTGACCCTTCACTCATTTGATGCGGCTTTTTACAGCCTAGGAGAAACCTTTTAAGATTGCTCCTGTCTCATGTGACCTTTGAGATGGGCTTTGGTTAAAGAAAAAAAAATGCTAACAAGAGGTCTTAATGATATACATTTCAACTTCTTGAAGACTTGCAAACTAGCCAATGTAAATTACAAATGCTCTATGTAAGATGGACAAAGAGAGCATTCTGAGATATGGAGAGATGGCACTGCAGTTACTTGATGTGATGTGCTGCAGGAGAAAATGCTGATTTGAATCACCAAAGAAAGAGGCTTAGTCTCTTCTTTCTTTAATGCTGTGTTTACTTAAACATGTATGACAGGTGGTGCACACAATTTGAATCAAAACTATTCATTTATACAACAAAGATTTTAAATCCGGATCTTTATATATCTATATTTCCCTTATTTTACTTTTGCTCTGCATGACCACTGCCATTCGTATGTTATGCCATATTAGCCTGCTGTGTCACATCTGGATCATGGAAATACTTAACAGTCATTTTGCTGCTTCAAGTGGTAAACTGACTGTCATCTTCAGCATCCCTGGTGTCTGTATCCTGATGTTTTGTGGGCTTTTCAAAAATGTTATTTGTATTTCCTTTACCTATAACTTTATAAAAACTCTGAAATGATTTGCGTTTTTATATCACAGTGAGCTGTTTCCAAACAAAATTTATTTTTGTTTAACACTTATGTAAACAAAATGACAAATAAAATCTGTCTAAATTCTAAATATTATATTCTAATGTTATTAATGTGTGTAACTGTGTTTAATATATTAAAATTTAATCACAAAATGTATAACTGCATGTATATGTTTCATCCAGTTTAAAATCTGTTTACAATTTTTTTTTTAATCCTCTGCGCATACGTGGGTATCAAAATCTGGAACAAAATAGGATTTTTAAAAACGTTTAAAATAATACATTTGAAAATAAGCATCAATGTGCAAAAATCGGCTTTGCTTTGCTCCAGATTTGCCCTCTATATAGAGATAACATGGAAATCCTTCACTTCTGCTGCAAAGTTTTTTTTTAAACTAAATTTCTAAATTATCTGGAGAAAATGAGAATGAATATTATCAGTTTAATAGCTAGAAGTAATTTTGGTAGATTAATTAACCATTGTTCACTTAACTTTTGTAGTTTGTGGTGTACAAGGCCTCGATCTTGGTTTTTGTCTCCAAAGAACCAGTCTTGGACAAAAAACTGAACAGTAAATAGCCTGTACTTAATTAGCAATTTTCTTAATAAAAAGACCTGGCCAAACCGCTTAACACTACATTTATTCATTCATTTACACACTCGCACACTGATGGTAGCAAGCTACAGTGTAGCCATAGCTGCCCAAGGACTCACTGACAGAAGCAGAACTGCAGGACTTAGGCACTGCTAGGCCCATCAGTAGGCAATGCGGGTGAAGTTTCTTGCCCAAGGACACAACGACACTGATAAGCCAGAACTGGGGTTTAAAATGGGACCAAAGCCCTGGGAAAGTGAATTTACCTCCTGGGCACATGTGTATGGAAATGTTACCTGGGCTTTCAAAAGCCCCAGGCTTTTCAAAAGGAACAGTATTTTGAATGGCTACACAAAGGGACTATAGTGTTGGCTTGAAGCATTCTTTTCTGCTGAACAGGTTGAACACTGGTAAAGACAATGACAGTGTCCAGCTCAGGTCCTGTCAGCTGCCCAAAGATCATGCATTTTTACCTACTTTGGGGTTGCTTCTTGTCCTGAATAAAATTCCCCCATTTTTCATTTATTAGCTATATTTATAGGGAAAATGTTCATGTTGAATAAATTTAGAATATTGGATTTCTTATTTAGGATAAAAAGTATATTTATGTATTTAATAAATGTGTTGCAAGTAAAATTTAAATAATTCACGGCAGTCAAATAAAAAATATCCCATCCTTTTAAAGGAGAAGTTCGTTTTTTTACACTTTAAGCCCATTTTCTGTAGTGTCCAGGATGAAATCGAATGATCGACACCAAAAGTTTGACAATTGGTCCTGTCTCTGCTTTTTGGCTCATTTAGAATCAACCCCTGGCTGCTTTAGAATGGCTTTCATAGAGCATGTCCGATAATGTCCTTAAAACAACCTTAAACGTTCTTTTTTTTAAATATGCTACTCACCGTGTCGTCAGCGCTGTTCAATGACGTTCCAAAAAAAGTTTTGTGAAGAAAAAACGTTCCTGTAGTGTTTTATTTAGCATTTTGTAAATCCCATTGAGTTCTGTAGGAATAGTCAATATTCCGCTGCCACCGGAAACGGAAATGGAGCCTGTTTACACAGTTGTAGTCTTTTCGCTTCACTCTGTGTACTCCGACGTCGAGAATCAAGAATCCACCTTTCGTATTCCATTTTCAGAGTTTTTTAAAGTGTTTAACAGAGACGTTAGCACCTCGACGTCGGAGTACACAGAGTGAAGCGAAAAGACTACAACTGTGTAAACAGGCCCCATTTCCGTTTCCGGTGGCAGCGGAATATTGACTATTCCTACAGAACTCAATGGGATTTACAAAATGCTAAATAAAACACTACAGGAACGTTTTTTCTTTACGAAACTTTTTTTGGAACGTCATTGAACAGCGCTGACGACCCGGTGAGTAGCATATTTAAAAAAAAGAACGTTTAAGGTTGTTTTAAGGACATTATCGGACATGCTCTATGCAAGCCATTCTAAAGCAGCCAGGGGGGGATTCTAAATGAGCCAAAAAGCAGAGACAGGAGCAATTGTCAAACTTTTGGTGTCGATCATTCGATTTCATCCTGGACACTACAGAAAATGGGCTTAAAGTGTAAAAAACCGAACTTCTCCTTTAACAATGGCTGTCGGTCTGGTCTTAATTACAACCTCGTCTAGCAAACATAGACAACCAATGCCTAACAGAACGTGCAGAGTTTTTTTTGCACCATCAGAGCACTTACAATCCATGTCGACTTTCCGGTGGTGAGAGTTAAGTTAAACAGTTCCTGCGGCTTGAGTCGTGTCCTTCAAGTGAGAGCCCCCATAATGGAACTACTGCCTGACCCAGGACAGAGAGGCAATATAGCAGAGGCGTGCACAGACGTTTTGGGGGGCAGGTGCTCAGGAGGGGGGGGGGGGGGGGGGGGGGGGGGGGCACTTTTTAGCGCACGTGTAACACTTAATTATAAAAAAAATAAACGCATGTTGAATGAAATTTGACTTTTATTTGTAACATTCTCTAAACGTGAGTTTTCAATGGAAAAAAGGCTCATCTCCCTGTTTTCCCTCACCCATCTGTTCTCCCTCATCCTGGTCTTTTTCTGTCTCTGTGTCTTCCCTGAACTCTTCCTCTATTCTTCCTCATCTCCTGTCCTGGCTACAATATATTAATAATAACCATCATGCCAATAATAATAATAATAATAATAATGATAATAATAATAATAATAATAATAATAATAATAATAATAATAATAATAATAGCTTTAACAAATATGCCACATTAGTTTAAATAATGGGCTATTAGGGCAACATGACTGGAAGTCTTGTCACGTGGATATGACTTATGGTAGCCTACAAAATAATAGCTATTTTAATACCTGCTGCACAAACCACTTAAAAATAAAATGTGAACAGCTTTTAAGATTTTTCAATATGATTAACCCTCCTTTCTTGGCATTGTGCTACAATTACTAAATCAATATACAATTAAGACAATAAAGAGACCAAAATGTGTTAATTTATGTTGCCTAACAAAACCTATACAACAGAAAATGTTTGTCTTAACACATAGATTTGTACAGAAGAGGATTATGGCCACTGAAAAAAAAAAGTTAACTGATTTTTAAATTTTATTTCAGTTAAACATGGGAAAAAAGTCAGAATTCTGACTTTTTTATTGTCAGAATTCTAAGATTAAAGTCAGAATACTGAGCAAAAAGTCAGAATTCTCAGCAAAAAGTCAGAATTATGAGAAAAAAGTTAGAATTATGAGATTAAAGTCAGCATTCTGACTTTTTTCCCATACTAAACTGAAATAAAATTTAAAAATCAGTTAACTTATTTTTTTTTTTTTCAGTGGCCCTAATCCTCTTCCGTAGATTTGCAATTGCAAACTCTACCAAAATTATTTGTAGCCTATGTGGTCGTCCTCATGTTATCTGTCATTGACTTGGGCTACAGTGTAAAACTTTCAGAATCAGAATCAGGTTTATTGCCATTGTTAGTGAAGAGTTCACAAACTAGGAATTTTTTGTGGTACAATCATGCAACATGAAACATATAATATTGTAGCGGTTAAACGGTGCTGTTATGTGTTTCCCATGAGGCTTAGCGGCAGAAAAGAGAGCCAAACCGTGAGTGAAAAGGCTATCTGTCTGAATGAGAAGACCTGTGTGTTCCGCATTAAAGTTGTTAATGTTCTGGCTATCTGACTCTGTGTGTCTCTTCACTGGGATCTCAACGGAGGTTACATTGGTGTCAGAAGTGGGATAGCTGAAAATGACATCTCTACAGAACATTGAACGGCTGATAGCCGAACTGGAAGAAGAACTCACGTTCACAGAGGGGCAGCCTATCTTGGAGAGACGGAAAAGAAAAAGCAAATTGCCTTTGTCAAGGCAGGTGGAACGAAGCACGGAGGACCAAAGCGCGGGGAACACTCGAACCAGCAGCAGCCGACCAGACGGAGGGAGTGCTAGCAGCCGACCAGACGGTGCAAGCGCTGTCCGCGGGCGGCCTTTGTCAAGGCTGGTAAGTGCCCGCGTCCCTGCTTCCCCGCCTACCATCAGAAGACAAGAGTCGGAGAGGATTGCTGGGGAGGAGGTTTCCCAACGGCGTCACCCCCCAACTCTACCCAAGCTCCCTCGTTATAATGGGGAGACAGCCCTGGATGGTTACCTTGTCCAGGTTGAGATGGCTGCTGAACTGGGTAGCTGGTCCCCAGAGGAAACGGCACTTCAAGTCGCCTTGAGCTTAGAGGGGGGTGCCCTACAAGTGCTGTCTGACCTACGACCAGAAGAAAGCCACACTTGGTCGTTAATCCAGGAAGCTCTTCGAAAGTGCTTTGGCAGGAGGATTTATGCTGAGCATGCAAGGGAACAGCTGATTAATCGCCGGCGCCTGGATGGTGAGTCCCTAGGCTCTTATGCAGCTGACATTCTGCTACAAACTCGACAAGGTTACCCTGATCTGGAGAAAGCGATACAGGAGAAACTTGCCCTCCAGGCCTTCATTAGGGGACTTCGCCCAGCCAGACTTCGTGAATATATCTGTGTCCACTCTCATAACAGCTGGGCAGCGGTGCTGGAGGAGGCAGAGAGGGTAGAGCCTATTCTAAGCGTCAAGAATACCGCTCCAGGGGTGAGGCTGTATGCAACACAAGCTTGTACTGAGAGTGATGACGAGGATAACCTGAGACAAGCAACGGCTGTCCAACCGCGAGCACCAACCGGAGGGCGGCGACAAAGAGGAGCAGAGTGCTACCGTTGTGGAGAGCTGGGGCATCTGGCTCGTGATTGTCCAGCTCCACGTAAAAGAGACCTACAGCCTCCTTTAAACTGATTGGGGGTGGTACCAGAGGGGGCCTGCCACCACCAGAATACACCCCTACTACTGAAAATGCAATGCGATTGGGACGACTAGGCAGCCCACATGGACTATATGTGAACATTAGGCTCAATGGTGTTGCCCTCTGTGCTCTGATAGACACTGGCTCCACGGCCTCCTTGGTTCGACCGGGCATACTGCCTGGGACTGAGGCACCAAGTCCTAGAGGATGGTCCCTAACCAAGAAATACATCACCACGGCCACTGGGGAGCGCTCAAGGATGAAAGGCTGGCGGGTCCTTGATGTGGAGGTGGAGAGTCAGAAAAGTCAACACATGTTTTGGCTGGCGAAAATCCAGGACCCCTGTATTATTGGATTGGACTTGCCGGCGGTGTGGGGGGGCATCATAGATGTTACTTCAGCCACGCTCCGAGTGGGCCACAAAGCTGTTCAACTTCACTCCCAATGTCAAGAGAGGGTGCGACAGGTTAATGCACCAACAATGTCAGAAGACCACAGCAGGGCCCCACAAAGACCACTGGATGACTTGGTGGGGACGGAGGAGGCCCATGCAGAACCGCCATCAGAGGAGACAAGGCAGGCTGTACGGGAGCTCTGCCTGCGGAGCTGTGGAGGACTGGGTCAGGAGCAGAGTGAACGGTTACAGGGCCTGCTGGAGGCCTACATTGACATTTTTGCTGCCAAGGATGAGGAGTGTACTCGTACTAATCTGGTACAGCACGACATCGACACTGGAGAAACGAGACCCATCTGTCTGCGGCCCCACCGTCTGCCTTTTTCAAGGCGGGCCGTGGCAGAGAAGAAGATCGAAGAGATGCTAAAGGCTGATGTCATAGAGCCCTCCAATAGCCCCTGGGCCGCACCGGTAGTGCTGGTGGGAAAGAAAGACAAAGACTGGCGGTTCTGTGTTGACTACCGACGACTGAATGAAAACACCCGCAAGGACTCCTACCCCCTCCCACGCATTGACGATACGCTGGACTACATTGCTGGGTCCAGTTGGTTCAGTTCCCTAGACCTTCGCAGCGGCTATTGGCAAGTGGAACTGTCTCCAGAAGCTCGCCCAAAGACAGCATTCACCATTGGGCAGGGACTGTGGCAATTTAAGGTGATGCCTTTCGGTCTCTGCAATGCTCCAGCTACCTTTGAATGCCTCATGGAAAAGGTGTTGGCTCGTATTCCACGAAGCCGCTGTGTGGTCTACCTGGATGACCTTCTGGTGCATGCCGACAGTTTTGAGACTGCACTGGCCAACCTCCAGGAAGTGTTTGATGCCATTCGCCAGGCTAACCTGCGACTTCACCCACGGAAGTGTCACCTGCTCCGGAGAGAGACCACCTTTCTGGGCCACGTCATCAGTGCAGCCGGAGTATCCACAGACCAGGACAAGGTCAGTACAGTGAGGGATTGGCCAGAGCCTCGTGACACTAAGGAGCTGCGTAGCTTTTTGGGGCTAGCCTCCTATTACCGGAGATTTGTGAAGGACTTTGCCACTCTCGCCAGTCCCCTGCATCGGCTGACCCAAAAAGGACAAACATTCCACTGGGATGAAGGCTGTGCTACTGCCTTCTCTGCACTCAGGATGGCACTGGTGGGGGCCCCAGTACTGCAGTATCCTGACCCAAACCAACCCTTCATTCTGGATACTGATGCCAGTGATAGAGGCATTGGGGCAGTGCTCTCACAAGGGTTAGACACAGAAGAACGGGTGGTTGCTTATTACAGCCGCACCCTCAGCCGGGCAGAAAGGAACTACTGTGTCACCCGACGGGAGCTGCTGGCTGTTGTCCAGGGGGTTCGACACTTCTGCCACTACCTCTATGGGAGGAAGTTTCTTCTTCGCACTGACCATGCATCCCTGACCTGGTTGCTGAATTTCAAAGAGCCAGAGGGGCAACTAGCACGGTGGTTAGAGGCACTGCAGGATTACAACTTCCAAATTGTTCATTGGGCTGGTCGGCTTCATGGCAATGCTGATGCCCTGTCACGCCGGCCGTGTGCAATAGGAACTGACTGTAAGCAATGTCAACGGGTGGAAGGAGGTGGGTCAATGGACCCCCAGACCGTGGCTCTACAAGTCGTCAGCAACAACCCACAACATCCTAGGTGTCTTAGGGTGACCGAAGGGTCTATGGATGGTGTGGAAGTTATGGGGGCCGAACAACTGCGGGAGGAGCAAGATCGGGACCCTGTTCTCGCTTGGGTCAGGCAGTGGGTGGAGGCTGGCCAGCGGCCCACCTGGGAGGTGATAGCAGCTCTAGATCCAGAGACTAAGGCACTGTACTCCCAGTGGTCCACCATTTGCTGCCACAGTGGGCTCCTTTATCGACAGTGGCAAGCCCCAGCAGCACAGCGCGACGTTCTTCAGTTGCTGGTGCCCAAACAGTTGCGGGCCAAGGTGCTCCAGATGGTCCATGGTTCTGTGGGGGCAGGCCACTTTGGAGTCGCTAAGACGCTGCAACGCCTCCGGTCGAGATTCCATTGGCCCGGCTGCCGCCAAGATGTGGAGCTTCATGTCCATTTTTGTGATGCTTGCACAGCAAAGAAAGGGCCAACCCAGCGCTCACATGCCCCCTTGCAGCAGTACCAGGTGGGTGCTCCAATGGAACGAGTGGGTGTGGATGTACTGGGCCCATTTCCTGTGACAGAAAGAGGGAACCGCTACATCCTAGTTGCCATGGACTATTTCACTAAGTGGCCGGAGGCGTATGCCATCCCCGACCAAAGCGCTGCCACCACGGCTGAAAGACTGGTGAGCGAGATGTTCTGTCGGTTCGGTGCCCCTGAGGAGCTGCACAGTGATCAGGGCCGGAACTTTGAGGCGGAGGTGTTTGGGGAGGTCTGCCGGAGGCTTGGCATCAAGAAGACACGAACCACGCCACTTCACCCTCAAAGCGATGGGCTGGTTGAGCGGTTCAACCGGACCTTGTCCACCCAGCTGGCTATTCTGGTGGATAAACGGCAACATGACTGGGATCTACACCTGCCTGTCATCTTGTGGGCCTACCGGACAGCGGTCCAGGAGTCCACTCACTGCACCCCTGCCTTGCTGATGTTTGGCCATGAACTACGCACCCCAGTGGACTTGGTGTTTGGGCCACCCCCCGGAGCGGAGCAACCCGTTGGGCCAGGACTGAGCTACATCTGTGATTTAAAGCAGCGACTACAGGTTGCTCATGAACTGGCTCGGGAGTGCCTAACCGCAGCCGGACTCAAGCAGAAGCGGGCCTATGATTCGCGCTGCCAGGGGAAGACTTTGAGCCTGGGGACAAGGTTTGGGTGTTTTGCCCTGAACGGAAAAAAGGACTGTCCCCAAAGCTCACCAGTCAGTGGGCTGGACCATCTGTGGTGATTCACAGACTTTCTGATGTGGTGTACCGGGTGCGGCTTCGCAAGAGGGGCCGGCTGGTGGTTCTTCACCGGGACCGCTTGGCCCCATACCAGCCAGGCAAGCCTGCGGTTGGTGAGCTGGAGATGGATCCTCCGCCAGTGGTTTCTACTACGCCTCAAGTTGTTCAGGGTGAGTTCCGGCGTGCTCACCCCAGACAACAGTGCCTTCCTGCACGATTTAGAGACTTTATAGTTAATCCGTAATGGACTAAGAGTTCTGTTGTTGTTCAATGTTGTGGTTCATTTCACGTAGGCATTCCTGGTTGCTGGGACAGCTAACCGTCTGAGGGGGGGCAATGTAGCGGTTAAACGGTGCTGTTATGTGTTATGTGTTTCCCATGAGGCTTAGCGGCAGAAAAGAGAGCCAAACCGTGAGTGAAAAGGCTATCTGTCTGAATGAGAAGACCTGTGTGTTCCGCATTAAAGTTGTTAATGTTCTGGCTATCTGACTCTGTGTGTCTCTTCACTGGGATCTCAACGGAGGTTACAATATGGAATAGGTAAATAAAATTATAAAAATATCTAAAAACTGTGGGTATACGTCATGCAATAAAATAGACTTATATATACACTTAAGATAAAAATATGGATATAAAATATAAAAAGTAAAATAGCATCTTACAAGGAGACAACTAGTTTATCAGATGACCAGTCGGCAAAAATGCATGTTTATTGCTGCTGAATGAGACATTTTAATGCACAACAAAATGATTTAGCTTGATCTGTATATTACCTGGCTAATAGGGCACGGGAGAAGCAGCCTGTCAGCGACCGTTCCTGCTATCTGAAGACGCTATGATGCTTGCCATACACATCTGGCATGCCCTGCGGGCGACCGAGCGAGGTGACGTGACAAAGGAAGAGAGAGAGGGTCGTTTGTGCGCAAGTAGGTGGCTCATTTCGGGGCATTGTTTCAGTCGTTTTTAATGGCTCAGGTTTTCAAAAGATCATTTCAAAACCGACCTCAGTAAAATCTTATTAATATTAATAATAATAATATAAAAAAAAACGAGTTTTAAAAGGGCATTTTCTTTGATAAAGGGCAAACTTCCTAGTGCTTTAGCACCACCAGGTGTCTATGTATGCACGCCCCTGCAATATAGCAAGCATTTTACCAGAGTAAAAAGTAAGTTAATTGGTGCAGCGTATTGACCTAAGCATTTAGAAGGAATGGCAGAAGGGGATAGTTAATCGGAAGTAATAATTGACCCGGTTTCATCGTCCATCAGGTCCCAGATGAGATATTTCAGGAGCTCAGTAGTAACGAGAGGATGAAGATGTATCTCAGGAGGAAGATGGGAAGGAATACAACCCAGAGGATGATGCATTGTCAAATTAGGAAGAAGAGGAAAACCCTCAAGCTTACAGAGACATTTTTTGTCAAAGAACTACAAAATTGCATGTTCTTCATCAAATTCAGACAGCAACCAGGGAAGAACAGCAGCACCACACTTCACAAGGATGACTCCAGGGCCAACAAGGTATTCAGTTGCCAATGTCCTAGACATTTCGTCAACCTTTCTCCTGTCCATCACACCAGCCAACGGAAGAAAAATCATCCTGGTAAATACAAATTTGGAGGGTTTTCGGGAGATCAACCCGACTCAGATGTCAGGAAAGAAAATCAAGAGAACGATGTTACCTGAGCAGTTTGGATTTGATTTAGTAGAAAGCAGTACCTGCTCTGCACAGAGGCCTCTGCACCCATTGTGCAAGCTGTTCAAGAAGGTTAATATTTTACCTATCCACCTGAGGCTGCAGCTGGGTCAGTCAAAAGAAAAAAGGTGCCAGATCTGACCCTGCAAATAGGAAAGCAAGGCAAAAGGTTGGCCTTGCACATATAAGAAACACACCTGCAAAGTCCATTCTCACACATTAAAACACTATCCTACATGAGCTAAACAGAGTCGATGCTGAAAACTGCTCACAAAATCAAGCAAAGTTTGGTTCTTTTGTTTTGTTCTGAGAGACATATTTTTGTAATGCACTCCCTAAAAACTATAGAATAAACCTAACAAAAAAATTAAAAGTTTAATATGAATATTTCAGAAGTTATTACTTCACATTTGCATAATAGCAATAATAAACCTTTACCATGTAAAGGAAAACTGTTTGGGTGGTGTGTAGTAAAAAAAAGTGCAATACTGTCCACTGGTGATTGTTTTTTATATTGTGTAACAAAAAATACATAAAAAAATTAATTAGATCGAGTTAAATTGATAAAAAAAAAAAAAAAAAAAAAACAACAACAAAAAAAAAAAACAGGTTGTTTAATTATCCAATATGGATTTCGGATTTAAAATGGAAATCAATCTGCTTTAGTAGGATGGGTCATTTTTGTGGGAAACCACTTCCTGTCTTACAACATTGAGAGCCCCCCTCCCCCCAATATCTGGTACACATACTGGGCTTATTTCCTTGTCCCAGTAACCCCAGTCAATAGAACCTATATACCTCATTTTGTTCAGACAGCAAATTTAAAAGATAAATTGCAACGTCATAAATATACATGGAAACTTCTTTTTGGATTATAACAATAGCTTAAAATAGCTGAATTACAATTGTACAGTTATTATGATTTCTAAATCCCACAACAAGAATTCAAAAGATAATAAAAATAATATTAAATGCCACAGCAAAATATCCTAGAAAATTTGTCATAATGTTAGTAATTGATTAGCACTTGCTCAACTGCTGCCCGCATTGATATTCTATGCAGAGATCTTACAAGTGCACAAACAAGCAAGGTTCTCCATTGACACTAAAAACATGCTGCTGCAACTTTGATTGGAATACATTATGGGCGTGAGCCAAGAGTGGTATCAAACAATATGGATTTGGTCCACTCAACAAGCGGCGAACTGTCAGGCTCAAATGATAAAACCAGAGTGAAATTGGCCTGTGTGCAAAGGTTTGCTGAGGGCGAGGATTATAAAAGGTTTTTCACCCACCACCTTACCCTCATATTGATCTAAGAATAACTAGGGGATTCATCAACACAAAATGTTTGACAGGGAATTCAGAATTAAGTTACAGCTACCAGAGTGGAATAAAAATGCCATGCCAGCATAGATTTAGGATGAGACTGTGGGGTCAGTTTGCCTCTCAGATAGCCTGCATATACTGTATGTATTGCCTGTACATACTTTACAAGTGTGATTAAGATTGAATTGATGTGTAGGTCAAATATTTATTAACATGACTTTATTGAATAAAAGGTGAAGCAAACTAAAAAACATTTTGTTTTCCAGAAAATACTGTACTGTGAGAATGTAAATCCCCTCTAAAGTTGATGCTTTGTTGCCTTTTTTGCTCAACTTAAATGTATGAGCTCAATCAAATTATTGTGACAAAAAAACAAATAAAAAGATTTTAAGATTTGGTTTTATGCATCAAAAGGAAAGAAAGCTATCCAAACCAACATGGCACATTTTCTGCTTTGTGTCATCATGATTGTTGTTATTAACCAATTTTTTTAGACATCTACGCTCAGTTACACTGGCCACACCTTTGTGATCACTGCCAAACCTAAATCTCTTAAATAGAACCTGTCTGACAATAAAAATAAAAGACCCCAAGAAGTACCATGTCTTGCCCCAACAAATTGAAGATCAGATGACAAACAAAGCTTGTCTGTTAAAAAAATGCTAGTATTCTCTCTGAAATGGCCAAGAAAAGTGTGTTTTAAAGCTTTGTAAAATCCAACTCCCGAAAGTATTTTAAGCTTTAGCAAGGATTGTTTAAGACAAAGATTAACACATCTAAAAAATCTACAAGCCTCTCTTGTATCAGTTAAGGTCAGCATTGATGATTTTTCAATATAGGTGGGCCTGGGAAAAGCTGGTATTCATTAAATAATTCAAATCGAAATTTAAAAAGTAACAAAAAACACTGCTGATCAAAAAAGAAGCAATATCCTTTATTGCGCCACTGAAGTTACTCAACCCCCTGAGGTCCCTAGCCATAGCTAGGAGATTTCTACAATCCTTTATGTAACAGGACTAATAGGTATAGCCCACCTCATAAAGTTTGACAAAAATGCTTCATGATATGTAATCTGTGTGACACATAAAAATGTTTGCACCTTCATATGTTTTGGGTTTCACTACAAAGTTTCAGCCATTTACTACTTTTTTGGAAGTTTTGTTTTTGTAGTTCTTTTCCAAAAGTGTGCACTACCAAGTTTAGACTTACTGTAGATGTAGAAGACTTGTATTGTCATTTTGTATACACAGATTGTATGCAAAACAAAAATTCGTTTTGCACAGCTTTCAGTGAGCAGCAGGCTAGCGGTGAAATTAAAATTTCAATTTCATAAAGTACAGCAGTGATCAAATTTAAACAGTGTGGGATAAAAAATATGGTGCAATACATGGAAATGGAAGTTATTAGCATTGTGAAGACAAATATATATGGTGCTAAAATGCAGTAGAGAAAAAAAAAATCATTTTTGAGTTGAGTTTTTCTTGGTTTGGTATTATCAGTGTGACGCAGAGTCTATGACATTACCTAGAGTCTTTTTTTTTCAACAGTTCAGCAATCTGATGGCAGTGGGGAAAAAGTTGTTGCAGAATCTGCTGGTCCTGCAGCAGATGCTTCAAAGCCTCTTCTTAGAGGGCAGCAGAGAGAACAGTCCATAGTGGGGGTGTGAGGGGTCACTGATGATGTTATGGGCTCCGGAGACACTGGGATAAAATGTCTTGAATGCAGGGAAGAGGACCCCAGATGATCCACTGTGCTGTTCTCAACACTCTTCTCATATTCTTCTAGTCTGAGGCACTGCAGCCTCCACAGCACACAGTGAGACAGCTGGTCAGAATGCTCTCTATGGTGTTTCTGTATAAGGTCTTTTGGATGGGGGCAGGTGGGCTCTTCTCATCCTCTGTAGGAAGTACAAGCACTTCTGTGCTCTTTTGACCAGTGAGGTGGTGTTTACATTCCAGTTGAGGGTGTCTGTGATGTGCAGCCCCAGGAATTTGGTGTGTTGACTACCTCTACAGCTAAGCTGCTGATAGACAGTGGAGCATAGTTAAGCCGGTTCTTCCTGAAGTCGACCAAAGAACTCCTTCATCTCCCCATTCAGGATCAGGCTGTTATCTCTGCACCAGCCCACCAGCTGCTCCACCTCCTCTCTGTAGTCCTGGTCGTAGTTAGCTCTGATGAGGCCCACCACCGTGGTGTCATCTGAAAGCTTCACAATGTGATTGGTGGTGAACCTGGGGACACAATCATAAGTCATGAAAGTTAACAGCAGAGGGCTAAGGAAGCAGCCCTGAGGGGATCCTGTGCTTAAGGTGATGACATCAAAGGTGTTCCGTCCGATCTGGACTAACTGAGGTCTGTTTGTGAGGAAATCTAGCAGCCAATTGCAGAGGGATGTATTGACGTGCAGCTGTTCCAGTTTGCCTATCAAATGCTGTGGGGTGAAGGTGTTGAAAGCTGAACTGAAGTTCAGGAAAAGCATCCGCACGTGGGTGTTCTTCACCTCCAGGTGTGCTAGTCTCAGGTGAAGAGCGGAGGAGATGGCGTCCTCAGTGGAGCGGTTCTGTCGGTTGGCGAACTTGAACGGGTCGATTGTTGGGGGGACACTGGAGTCAAAGTGGTCTTTAACCAGCACTTCATCATGATGGCTCATAGTCATGTTATAAGGTGATCTGAGGCTCTGTGGGACCAGAATGATTAAGACAGACTTAAAGCATATTGGCAAATTGGACTGGTCCAGCGAGGTGTTAAAAATGTCAATGAGGACACCAGCCAGCTGACCTGCACACTCCTTGAACACCCACCCAGGTATGTTATCGGGGCCTGAGGCCTTTCTTGGTTTGACTCTCTTCGGAGTCTTCCACACATCAGTTGTGTCAAGGCAGGGTGCCTCCTCTCCCTGATGTGGAACAGCTTTTACTGCTGGAGTGCTGGTGTGAGTGCAAGCAATGATAAAAAAAACGCCCTCTAAGTGTGCAGATTGAAGCTCAAAGATAGCCTGGTAAAGAATCATCATGGCCTCTTTTGTATTAGCGCTGAGGAGGACATAAAAAGGTGTGATGCCAACCACGGTAAACTCTCTGGACAGGTAGAACGCTATGTAGTTACAAGTAAGAAACTCCATGTCTGGAGAGCAGAAGCTGGCGACTGATCTAGCATATTTACACCATTCATTGTCTATAAACACAGAGCCCCCCCTCCTCTCGTCTTACCACTGAGTTCGCTGTTTCTATCGGCGTGGTATAATGTTAGCCCCTCCAGGCTAACAGCATTGTATGGTATCTATGAATGAAGCCATGACTCAGTCAGGACGGTGGGGCAGCAGTAATCAACTGTAAGGCTAAGGGCTGTCCATATTCAACAGAGCAGTCTTCAGCTCTTTTCTTACACTGGACAGTTTTTTTTACTGTTAAACCCACAATAGGTGAAGGAAAGGTGCTAGGAACAGGCCAGGAGCTACAATTCTCTCCCACCACACTTCTGTTATTTGTTTCTTCTAAGAACTTATTTGCAAGTGTTGCCAATATGGACTTTAGCTATGACTGAATGGAGAATTTTAATCAACCAATCAGGATTCTGGGTTCCCCAATAAAGGAAGCTTACTTCAGGGACTTGTGTAATAATTAATGTCTGTTCCTGCCTGAGTAGCTGCTGTATGTAGGCCTATGTGTTCTTTTTGTTACATCCAGTATAAAACAACATAGCTTTTCAGAAAATGAAAACACAATACAAAATAGAACAGTCTTGGATTTAAATGTAGGTTTATCAGTATATAGTAGAGGGGAAGATTCAGAAGGGGTAAAATGCAGTACCTATTAAAAATACCCTTTCTTAAATAGAATACTCATAAAATGTTCAAGTGAATAAGGTGATTCAAAAGTATACAAACTGTGCATCCATTATCCATATGTAATGGCCAAAGACAATTTATCCAGAAACGGAAAAAAGTGGTATAAGAAGCAGGAATATAAATAACATACTATGAAGACAATTCTAGCTCTTATTTAGGCATTATGAAATGAATTAGAAGTTGCAGAAAAAAAATAACATAGTTTTGTTGAGATTTCTATTTCCCCAATTACAGAAATACCTTGGCAAATTATTTAGCACAAGTACACAAATTGTGCTCCCTGGGTCACAAATAATAAAAAAAAAAAGAATAAAAAAAAACCTCTTACATTCTCAATTTTGCTCTAACTGATATAAAACTATTTGTGCATTGTAACTGTGGAATTTTGTTATAGTGGATTTTTTTTTACCAAATCCGACAAGTCTAAGCAGCTTGTGTCATTATGTAAAAAAAAAATAACAAAAAAAAATTCAAGCCTATCAAGAAAAACTACTTAAAATATATTAAAATATATATCCATGGCTGCATCCTTCGAAGGTCTATATGAACTCATTCATTAGAAGGCAATATGACATTAGGGCCTACGTGCATTTTCTGGCTGGTGCAGACTATAGAGAGGTAAACCACTAACAGGAACTCTTCTAGGGGAATATCTGGGTAGTTTCAATTTTGGTTTTTGCAATGGAAGATTAACCCAAAGTCCATTATATCAAGTCAACCTCTGAATGGTTTTAAAGAATTAATATTAGATAAAATATAAAAATAAAGTTTTGTAGAGGCAGTTTTGAAGGTCAGATGCTTAAATAGAAAATTATTCTAAAAATCCTGATCCAAGATTCCTCCCTACCGATGTAAAGTAATCATTATTAGTTGTCACAAGCTTTATGGCTGTCATCTTTACCAAAGGTGACAAGCGAGTTAATCATTTTAATAGCAACTAGTTTGTAACATATGACCAGGTGGGTTTAAAAAGATTGCAGCAAGGCGGTTCTGGGTTAACTTCCCAGCCCAGGGTCTTACTGCATGGAGTTTGAATGTTCCCCCTGTGCATGTGTGGGTTCTCTCTGGGTACACCAGCTTGTCTAAATTGTCCTTGTCCTGTGTGCATTGTTGTGTGTCCGTGTGTTGCCCTGCAATGGACTGACGACCTGCCTAAGGTTTACCCCGCCTCTCACCGATAGACTACTGGAGTTGGACACCAGGCCAACCATGACCCTGATGAAATAGGAAGAAGATGATGAATGTTTTTTAATTATTTGACCATTTGAAAGTTAAGCTAAATTAGTTTGGTAAAAAAAAAAAAAAAAAAAAAAAAAAATTGAAAAAAAGAGTAAGGGGTTCCATATGAGATTAGATCTTTATTCATATTATTTTGTGTGAATGTCCGGTATTTTGTGTATTTGTATTTTTGCCACTGTCATGTCCAAATTTCCTTATAGTGGGACAATGAAGTTGTTTCTTCTGTTCTCTTCTCTTCTCATTAAACATAGATCAAGTCATCAAAACTTATTCAGTACTGCTACAGTATATTCCCACGGTTAATCGCCTTATAAATATCGATTATAATAAAGGAAAAAGGTAAGGAATATTTCTCTTGTGTAGTAGTTACAAATGTATGCACAAGAAACAAACTTTTCAAAGATCAAAGTAGAAATGCCCTAAAAGCCTAGTAGTTCTTTGAATACATGTTTGTTAAAAACTCAAGATGCTCTGAAAAATCTCTTCTATCCATTGGTGTATCTAAGCCTATGCTTATGACTGAGAGAACATGTACACTCCATCTGTTTAACAGAGCAATGTTATCTTTATGGAAAGCAGTCTGTGAGCCTTGTGTTGCCTGGAAGCACACGTGGGATGGGAAAGGCGACAGAAACAAGAAGACGGGGAAACAACAGCGCACAGAGCATTGAAGCAAAAAAGCGGTGAGGGAATGTGTCAAGAAATCAAAGCCCAGACAAGTTGAAGAGAAAAAAGGGATCAGATGCACAAACATACACTGTTTTTCTGAGACCAGGAGGTGGAGGAGCACAGCTCAAAATCTGCTTTGCTATTTTCATACCTTTGCATGATCTTGCTGCTTTTGTAGTGCCTCAGAATGGGATGGCCTGCCTTGTAAATGACCTGATTATGTGTAAATTTGACATGTTAAGCTTGAAGACAGACACAAACATGAGTCCTTTGAATAGTAAAAAAGGTAAACAATTTTAAGAAAAACAGAAAAAACTTTTTAGATTAATGTTTTTAGATGTTAGCTTTAATATATTCAGTTATTTCTTACTATTAAAAAGTAATTCATTGTTTCTTCTAAATAATGCATCACATGTACTAAGGTGTCAATATACAGTAAGTGAGAATTGTCATTAAGATTAAAAAAAATTACTTTTCTCAATTGAAAAGTTTATCAGATTTATTTTTTAGAAATAGCACTTGCTTTTAACTACAGGTAAGTAAATCCTTGATTCTGTAGCATTTACTCTTTAATGGTTTCCTGACTGGCTGTAGAAATCATTTATATTATTGCTCTTCACATGCTGCTACTGAATTGCCATCCTGTTATGACAGCAGAGATTCTATGAAATATTTTCATTTCCAAATTGCTGCTTGGGCTGCACTGGTTTTGTTGAATCATTCACAAAGAGACTTTTAAATTGTCAGAACCGAATACTCTGGGGAAATTTAAGCACATTTTGATGAAAGATTGGAGAGATTTTTCAATTACGCATGATGGGGTCTGGCTAGTTTTTCAGTGCATAATCCTATTTTTCTTCTCGACATGGCTGACCCATCGTGCATCTGCTTAATTGTTTCTTTTCTAAACAGAGCCACCTATGGAGTTAGTTTACTTTTTTCCTTCCTAAAATACAAAGTATTTTTGCTTCTACCTCCTTAACACCCTGGTCAGTCTTGGCAAAAGGCCGCCTGGTTCTGCTGAAGGGTTCTTCCTTTTAAAAGGGAGTTTTTCCATGCATTTTGGACGTTTTCTCAGCACTGCACTTTTCCATCGTTTTGCTATGTTGTAGCATTATGCCATAGGGTATAACTATTCTCTTTCCTTAAAATTCTACACAAGATACCCCTTTACAGTAATATAGGAAAAAGTTATTATGAGAATGTTGCCTTTATTTATTTATTGCTAAACTAAGAAATCAGTTTAGCAATACATAAGTACCATTTACAGGGAAGCTCAATATTAAGCTGAGTTGCATGCTGTTTCCACTGATCATCTTTGATGCTTGAATTGAGCCTACCTGTCGTAATTTCAGTCTCAGAGCATGTCACCACTTATTGACACAGGCTATCATTTGTCCTCTAGTGTTCCTCTGTAGAGAGAATAAAACCTTTCAGTTGAAAAACTGTGTATGCATCAATCCTACATTTTTGGAGTATGGCTGTAACTTTATTAAATGTGGAAACAGTATTGCACTGCAAATACTTTATGGATGAATTTTAATGCAAAGATTTATTCTTTTTCTAAGGTGGTATACTTAATGGTTTAATTGTTGTATTCTCACAACACATTTTAACTTCTAAATGCATTTCTTTAAAGAAATTTTCAAGAGCCAGCTGATAAAGTTTGGAAAGTCAACAGCTTTTTCACATGGATCCAGAGAATGAAATTAACCACTGTAATACCTCAATAAAATGTTTCATCTATGATATTGTCAAGATCATTTTGACGGTTTTGCAGATACAGATCGGTGATGCAAAGATTAGTAATGCTTAGAAGAAAAAAACTGCCTATTAAGAACTCCAGACATGTATGACAGCTTGCTGAAATCAAAGTAATCTTTGCAATTACACTTCAGATACTCATCTCTGATAATGCTAGCAGGTGGCGGCACAAAATCATGATAAGACATCATGCAATTTTTTTTGTCCTTTTCTGAGATTTATTACATTATCAAATGTTCTTGCCTTTAAAAAGCTTAGAAATGTCTTTATGCCAATGATGCAAGCAAAACAAGTAAACCAGGGAAATGTATTTAGAGGTGCATTTAGAGCGACTGCGGTGTCTACGGTGATTTTAGCGAGCCCCTCTGGGAGTTCAGATGCACAGTGTTTACACTTTGGACCGTGGCATCAAATAAGAGGAGCTTCAGGTTTGTGAAGCTGACACCCATCCGACGTGAGAGAAAAAAACTCAATAGACTGAATGGTTATTAATTCTTTAGTCTAGGTTTTTGCAGTTAAAATGGTCATATGTAAAATGCTAAATAAATAACAAAATAAAAAATAATGTGCGCTACTTTGGTTTCAGAGAATTTAAAAGTTACATTTTAGGTAATCCAGATGTAAACCTTCCCTAAATTAAGCTCCACATTGAATAAAAATTATCTACTTTTTCAGTGTTACTTGATTTTTGCAGGTAAATCTGTACTTTGTTCTGCTTTGTTTTTTTTTTTAATAGAATATTTTTTTATTTCTGCTGATGATGTCACTAACCCAGCAGACGTTAGCGTTGCTGTTTCAGTATATCAAGTTATTGCATGACATTATATGGCATTCCTGTGCAGGAATTGATCCTAAGATTCTTCAACTTGGATCTGCTGTTACCCCTATAGCATTTCCAGGTCTCACTGACGGCATTTCATCATAAAAGCATAAATGAAACCTAACATTACAGACTGCTGCTTCAGTATGATACTTTAATTTTAGTTGTTTGATCCACTTAATTGAATTGTTCTGTTACTTACTGTGCTCCAGATGTATTTTGAAATAAAAATAAGTTATACAAAGATGTACAAGGGAACAAGTCCACAGGTTTAGTAACAAACAACAATCTATCATGGGACTACAGAGCACCTGCTGGGTCCCAGATGTGCTGTGGCACTTTTTTACTGGGTGGCTGGTGGAGCGCTCCCTAAGGGATTGGCCCGACAGCTGTGACAGTGGCTGGATCGCATCCTCCGGATCTAAAAATCCATGTCTGTTTGGGTTTATGTACAGATGTGCAAAACTCAGCCATGCATGTGCCTCAGCTTTGTAAATGTAATATACAGGTAGGATAATGGCAATAAGAAGAGTGGGAGAAAAAGAGAAAGCATTTTATCTACACTGCAGGAGTGGATGCAGTGTTAGCATTGTTAGATTTGTGTGCAGTGTTAGATGCTAAGCAATAGCTCTCCTGTCTTTTCTTGGCTGCAGTATACACTATTACAGAAAAACACTAATTTACCAGTTCGTACTACCAGCAGGTTACCTGGGCATTATATCCTAACCAGTTTGACCAGTTTTTACTGAAATAAGCACATACATTATACAGTAGGTTTTTATTTAAATTGTATCGTCTATTATTAGAGTAAAACTGTATTAGAGGAAACTCTAATCTGTGATTATAGAGGACTATGTAGTGACAGAAAAAAACAGAGTAAAAACACAAAGATTAAGCTAATATGTTTAGATTGGTTTAAATATTTCTTTAGTTACTTATTGACAATAGAAGAGAATAGAAATAGTCTTAATTAATTAATACCATATTGGGAAAATCTGTATCCAAGCAGCAGATGAAACATGAATCAAGCATAATTTACTTAGGAGATTTCTGACATCTATAGAGCTGTCCAGCTTTAGCTTTTTTTGTCTACGTCACAACTGCGTCAGAGTGTTTGCGGGAGGCAAAACAAGAAAAAAATGGAGGCAGCTAATACAAAAGAGTGCAGGGTAGGCTACACAGGGCTTAAATGTTGAGTGTTTTGTTGTTGGTTGTCAGATTCTACAGAACACAGATAATTAGAAGTTTTATCCTATACCTACTGCCACTGTAAATTAAACAAAACTATGGTAGCTCTGGTTAACATTAATAAAAGGAGGGGAAATTGTTAGGAAGGTATTTAAATGTTGAAACACAGCTTTTTCAATCTCACTAAGGTGAGGTTTTAGATGGGCCTGTAGTTCTGCAGTACCAGCTTGTCCAAGTTTTATTTTTTTAATTCAGTTTAATAATTAACCCTAATCAGATGTTATTACAGGCAATTCCTTCTTAAGGACGGATGTGGGTAAAACATCAAAACAGCAGGAGGAAGAGCTTTGGTTGTTTGCAATTTCTTAAGTTTAAGAACAGTCTGTTCACATCACATTTGGCCCCTATTTGGCTCAATAAGTAACAATCACAGAGCAGGTATGAAAAAACCCAATCTAGAATGGAAAAAAAGTAAAGGTTTTGAAAACTGCATAATACTATGGATACTGATGAACCCTCATACAGTAGTTGCCATCTGTTGAATGTTTCATAGATGACAGATTTAATTTGCTTTCTCATGTTTTGCTTAAACAAACTGCTTCTCTGTAATCTGAGTTATAATACAGCAAAATATATCTCCACACAACAATATATTAAACAGTCATTCTGAAAATATTATATCGTGTAACATTTGTTTAATGTGGTATTTACTCAATGTTTTGGCCAAAAACATTTTAAGGTTAATATTTTGTCACCATAATAGTTGTTATGGAAACCTTTTACTACTGTTTATTATGATATTATGTACAATTATTTGTTGCTTGATATAAAATTTTATACATTTTTGTTTTTAGAGCATTGTTTGTTTCTTCTTTGTTACTGTTGTGTTTGCATTCATGGTCCCCCCCGAAAAGCAGGTAATGGGAAATTATAGTTGGGCTTGGATGAGCTTCCACTAATTTTATATCAGCAAAGCAAACAAGAGTGCGGTAAAAATATAAACACACTGTCACATGAAGGCAAATTGCCTGGAAGCCTCAAAACAACCAACCAAGTGCTGTCATTTGTCAAGTATCTTGCCAGAAGCGACCCAGAGGCTCAGCCTGTGTAAAACAGACATTTGCCCAGAGGCCTTTTTTTTTTTTTCCTCTTTCTTTTTATATCTTGCTTGTATTTCGCTATCTGAAGTGTACCACCATGTTTACACCTGGTATCTTACGGACCCTGAAAACCTCTACTTTCATTAAAAGCCATGGAAAAAGCAGTGAAGTTTCTCTACTTTGGAAAGACATTGAGGTCTCTGAAAAAAAATATATAAATATATATTGTGACATTGAAACAAATGCATCAAAAACACAAAATACATAAAACAATGTTTTACAAGACAAAGTTGTTTTTGGTGAAGAAAAATGTCCTTTGGACAGTATGTAAAATCATTATAAAAATGTGTTTTTCTTTTTAATTATTGAGTTCACAAAGTAAAAATCTAACTATGTAAAAGCATTACATATTTATCTATCATCACATAAATATTTCCTTTCTTTAACTCCTTATCTGCTTTTGGAAATCACTGTCTCAGCCAATCAAATAAAAACACCTATTTATTTAATTGAGCATAGAACCAGCTAAAATAATTGTATTAAATCTCAATCAATTATAAAATCTCAATCGAATGAAAAATGTGCCAGTACATCATATGCAGTCAGTGTTTGTTTCACAAGAATTGTTATATTGATATTGATCCATAAGTAACAGATTATCTATTTGACTTAAGTAATAAAAGTAGTTATTTCACATATTTTCAAGGAAGAAAATCTTCAATTTTGAAAAGTCACAACTTTTGGCAAAAAAATTATTGTTCATTAATTTCATATATTTGAAGAACGAAAGGGGAAATTTACCAAAGTAAAAAAAAAATTTAACGCATGGCTATGAGAAAACTGAACACTTAATGCTTTAAATCCAGCAAACTTGAGCTGTTAATCATATAAATTGTTAAGTTTAACACAGAAAATTGTTTCTTCCAAAAGTCACATTCTTTTACGATTGTGCAGAGAAACTGTTGACAGGGTCACATGTTCTCTTTCAAACTGTTGTCCTAACATCATTTATTTTCTGAACATTCTAATATATATAAAAGAAAAAGTGTTATGGGGAAAAAAGAAATTAGCGAATTTAAGAAATAATTTTTTTGGCAGAAAGTTACTCTATTTTTCACATACCATGGCCCTAATACACCATCATGCAACTGCCTCCATTAGGGAAGCTAAGCTTTCTAGCTAGTATATAATGAATGCGATTATTCTTACAGTGCTATTCCAATTGATGATCAATCCACTATCGCGCCAATATTCATTGCAAGGCACATGGAAACACCTGCTTGGATCCTTAAAATAGAAGTGAGAAAATATATGTTTTCCTCTCCCTACTTATAAAGAAATTTGTATTTTTCATTTTGTAGTGATTATATTGTAATGACAGTTAAGATAAACTATTACATAATCTATGCTTCCAGTCTGGTAATTTTCCATCTGTTTTGTTCACAGTACTCCATGGAACTTGCAATATATTTTTTACAAAGGCCTTAAAACAGGTACTCATTACGTGCTAAATTATCACAGACGCATTTCCAAGTATTTGTTTTTTAATTTTAGATAAACGTTTGAGCCACATGCAGATTCACATTAAGGAGACTAGTGTAAGTATGAGTATTTATTTTTAGAAGATGGTAGAAAAACCAGTGTTGGCTGAATCAGTCCAGTAGAAAACGTTTTGGGCCACATGCATAAACTGGAGCTCTGGAGAAAACATAGGTGAGGTTTAGTATGAGTGGAGGACACTATAAGTTGAATTTCCAATGAATGCTCACTTGAGAGTGAGATGAGTTTCAAAAAGAGGGTCTGATCCATTATGGGATAATCCAGGTGGTTGGAAGTAAAAAGACAAGGAGGCACAGCAGGAGGGCGGACATGGTTTGATCATTGAAAGTGGAGCAAGAAAGTGAAGAGATGGATGCACTTGGCTGCTGCTATTGTATCTATTTTGTCAGTATCAATGATTTCATTTTTGAAAAGAGAACAGCAAGAGCATTCATTGTTGTTTCTGATATGTCTGCTGCTATTTAATTTGTTACAAGCATTGGCTAAAACCAAATTTTGGTAGGCTGGCAGTAGGTGTCACTTGCCCAAATAGGGCTCAAAGAATCTGCTAAACATCCTTCCTTTGCCCAAACAGAAATGATGGGAGCAGTTGATTGATCTAGCTACTAGGTCAGGGCTCAATTCAATTCAGTTTATTTATATAGCACCAATTCACAACATATGTCATCTCAAGGCACTATACAGATACAATTCAACCAGATCATACATTCAAATTATTTCAAAGGTTTCTATCTAAAGAAAATCACCTGATTGCATCGAATCATTGACTTATAGGCAGTCCCTCACACAAAGCATGCTTGCAACAACAGTTAAGAGGAAAACTCCCTATTAACAGGAAGAAACCTCCAGCAGAACTAGGCTCAGTGTGAGCAGCTATCTGTTGAGGCCGACTGGGGTTAAAAGAAGCAGAGATACAAAGGCAACAGTGTACCAGCTCTACAGGTGGACCCATCCTGGAAACACACAGCCAGGGAGACATGCTCCGAGCCAGCTCCACAGTCAGAGAAACAGGAATACACTGGAAATTAGCTCCAACATTTAAACATAAAAGGTGTTGAGGCGGCAGATATTTCTCTCCAGAGGGTGTCACAGCCAAACAGGAAAAGACCAGATTAAACTACTATGAAAAAAGCAGATAGAGCATAACATTAGAGATTGAAGTAACAATTCTTCAGAGTGGGAGACTAGAGATAGAATGAAGCAGAACGCTGAAAAGGGGTCCCTATGTCCCCCAGAAGTCTAAACCAACAGCATAGCATTATAACTATAGAGATAGCTCAGGATAACCTGAGGCATTCTTTCTAAAAAGCCTTATCAAAAAGGAACGTTTTAAGCCTAACCTTAAAGTAGACATGGTGTCTGCCTCACAAACTAAAACTGGTTGTAGGTTTCACAGGAGATGAGCCTGATAACTAAAAGATCTGCCTCCTATTCTACTTTTACAAAATTCTAGGAACTACTAGTAAACCTGAATATTCTCTGTATTATCTGCTCTGTTATAATATCTCATATAAGATGGAGTTTGGCCATTTAAAGCTTTATATGTGAGAAGGAGGTTTTTTAATTGCATTCTAGTTTTAACAGGAATCCAATGAAGAGAAGCTAGGATAGGATAGGATTGGCTGCAACCTTTTTAGTTCAGCTGAAGGCTTTCAACCACAGTTTGTGGACTTCCTGATAGTAAAGAATTACAATAGTCCAGCCTTGAAGTAACAAATACATGGACTAGTTTCTCAGCATCACAGGATATTTCTAATTTCTGCAATATTCCGCAGATGAAAGAAATAAATTCTAGAAGGGTCAGAGATTAAAAAACACTATGACAGGTTCAATATTGTTCAGACAGGCTCAGAGAATCAGGAGGCCATTGGGTCAGAATCAGGCAGGCAAACAGGTCACAGGAATGCTGGATTAAACTCACCAATGGCTCATAATAATCTGGCACCTGCGATGGGTCCGATAGCTAGTTATATTGTCAGGTAAACAGTTGAATCTGATGGAGGCTGACTGGAAATGAGAAACAGCTGAGAGATGCATTGAATGATTAATCAGACCAGCACTGAATACAGCAATCATGATAAATTGGTATGACAATCAAAAGGCCTGCTAAAAAGACGTCAGTCCTAGTTTGATTATTGCACTATGCCGAACAACTATGTGCAATCCTGTGGTTAATGCAAAGCCGTATGACTGTTGCAGTTTGACTGTACATTATGACTGTAATTTATACAAATGGGGGACTTCTAAATATGTCACAGAGAAATGTATCAGTGAAAAAAGACAGACAAGAACATTGAATTATAGCACTTTTCAAGTAAAGTAAAGTAGTCATATAAGGACTGGGGTTTTGGAAAATCCTCTTAAATAAGAGACCTTGAGATCGTTAACAAAATAGACAACAACAATAGAACACAAAGCTATAGAAGGGTACTAGGTACGGGTTGTCATCAATCATAGACAACAAGATCTACAAAAAAACAAAGAACAAAGACATAACCTGAATTCCAACAAAAGGCCTGTAGGTTAAAGAAAATTTAAAGTGTAAATTCAAAGATGCTCCCTTTGCATTAACTTTAAATGTATATCTCCCCCTCTTGGCAAATAACTATGTTTAATGCCCTGAAAATGTAAGGAGGAGAGAGGATGGGAGACCTCATTAAAATGACAAGCGACAGGATACTTAACATCATTACGTCTAATAGAGCTCTATTAACCTGGCTGTTCATTGTTATTCCATGTATGCATAATGAAGGTCTTTGCGACCAGAAGCACACATTAAAAGGTGAAATGTTGCTCAGATATGAGTGTGCAGAAATCCTCTGTTTGCCTTTGGACTCTTTTTGGTTTCCAGCACCTTAACCAATATGTAATACAGGTTAAGTGGTAGTCCTGCTTCAGCAACACTTTCAAAGGCAAAACTGTGATAAAAAGAACTAAACCTTGGTTTAGATCCCTTTGCTCCACCTTTAAATTAGTGTTTTACCCTCTGACTTAGAATTATGTAAAGAAATCAGAGAATTTTAAAGAAGCATTGGCTAACACCAGTGTGGTGCAGACACATGCACATGCAAAAAGAGAAACAGCATGGCAGGCTGCCACAGTAACAGCATAAGTCCTTTGAGCAAAAGAGGGCAATATTTAAGGAGGAGACAGGATGGGAGACCTCATTAAAATGACAAGCAACAGGATACTTAACATCAGTACGTCTAATAGAGCTCTAATAACCTGGTTCTTCATTGTTATTCCATGTATGTCCTGAAGGTCTTTCCAACCAAAAGCTCACATTAAAAGGTAAACTCTTGCCCAGATATAGGTGTGCAGAAATCTTCTGTTTGCCTTTGGGTCCCTTTTCTGTCCAAGAGCAAATCTAATCTCCCTTCTTTTTTAACAATGTTCCCTAATAATTACCCTCATATTTTATTGCTGATCAGATACTGATTTTTTTTCTTACTCCTGTGTGGAGTCGATGATGGGTTTTAATTGCTTAGCTCCCATTTTTAATGACGTGTTCACAACTGTATTGCATTCCCAAAAAACCATTGGCCAGTAAATAATAATATAAATTCCCACATACTCGTGATATATTATTTAAAAGCTAAGATCTTGTAGTTTCTGAAGATATTTGTCTCTCTGTACGTTTCACATAACTTGAGCTATGTAACTTCAAAACATTTCTATACAAAATATCAGTTTTTTCATTGCTTTATAAAATGCAATATTTAATATTCTATATCTTAGGTATGATTAAAAGTTGACCCCCCCAACTCATTGGCTTTGTAGTCATAAGCATTGTGAAACTGTGACCCTTTTTGTATGCAAAAAGTCAATTTGGCTGGAGGTGGGTAGCAACACTTGCATTTACTCTGTAACATTTACTTGAGTAACTTATTGAGAAAATGTACTCTAAGGAGCAGATTTTCAGCATCGTATTTTTTACTTTTATTAGAGTAAAAATATGAGGGACACAATTTGTCACTACTTAATTCATAAATGTCCAATACACATCAGTCTCACACACACGTTAGCACTATGTGGGCAAAATAAATCACAGAAAATACAAAATCCAGGTAATCTGTCCCAGCATTATCTGTCAGGACCCCTTCAAGTGTCAGCTGCCATCAAGGTTCCTAGAGATGAACTCAACCCCGCCACACTGTTGCACACATTTGACCCGATACCTCACCATATTCTCAGAAGGAAATGCTTACAAAATAAGGAGGTGATTGGGAAGAAGCAAATTCTTGAGTGAACAGCATCAGTGAGGAGGAAAATTATAAAACATGTCACGCTGGCTGCTAGTGTGGCACACAGCGGCTGTTCATGGCTCAGGAGGCAGCAGGACAGAAGCACTGCAGACATATAAGAACGCAGAATCTTAAGCATAAGTCCTTCACAGCCCAACCAATTCATGACAGTTACGTGGTATGGAATATTATGATTATTTTGGTTCTGTTGACTGCTTATGTGAAGTTAATCATGATTTATTTAATATTCTGTGGTATTAACCAATAAAAGTGCCGCTTTAAACAGTAAATTATGCCAACACACTAAGATTAAAACAATAATACAAGCCATGAAATATTCTTAAAAAAGGCATTATATGAATATTTCATAGTTTCAAAGAGTATTTTTGAGTAATCAGTATTAAAGGGTCATTTCATAAAGAATGAGAAGTCGCAGTTACTGATAACATGTTTAATGTCATAGAGAATAAAGATGAGTTTGTTTCTTGTTTTGTAACTTTCATAAAGCAGTTGCTTGAGAACAGTTTGTGCAGACAATATTTAATATTTATTATATTTCTAAGGTCCTATATCATGCTCTTTTATGACATCTAAAGTCAAGTCTAGGCATATAAAGATAAAATATTCATTTCCAGACTACAACATATTAATTTATCATGAAATCTTACTTATTTATTGGTACTGCTTTTTCAAGCTGTAAGAAAGACAGTTTTACAGTAACCCACCCAGTGTCAGGATTTGTTTGTGGATAGAGGATCCAAAAGCAGAGGCAGGAAGGCAGAGGTGAATTTATAGTTGATTTATTGATGAGTTACTGTAAACAGAGGAAGGTTATCCAAAAATCTAAATAAGAAACTAATAAAGTCCAAAAACAAACAGGCAACCGGGAATCCAAAATGTAAACACAGTCCAGAACAAACAAGAACCCAGGAGTCCAAAAAAAATTCTAAAACATGAAAATAAGTAATAACGAACAAGAAACAATGGAGACATCGGTGGAATTACTGTTATCAGGAGGAAGGCTCAGAGAGACGAATTAGAGGAAGTTTGACGAGGTTAGACAAGGACCCAGCAAAGAGGAACTGAAGAGAGACGGCTTTTAAATGAGACAAAGACCAAGAGAGGGTTAATGAGAAGATTGGAAACAGGTGAGAACAGAGCAGAAACAAAACAGGAGCTAGGGAGAAAGGAGAACACAAGAGGGCAGCAGAGGGCAACAAATGAAAAAGCTGGAAGACTGGAAATAACAACAAAATAATAATTAAACCACTAGGACTATAAAACATGGAGGAAAGTAAAACTAAACACTCAAAAGAAAACAGAACAGAACAAAGACTAGGACAGTAACTGAGAAAAAACCAAAGAACAAATTGCAGCGATTTCTGCTGAATGATTTTCTCCATATGTAGTTTGGAGTTGTTTTTGGATTATCATATCCTATCTCATTATGGTGTACTGTTTTATCAGAAATTGACTATTGTTAATGAATACTTTATTTGAACTTCTGCTTCCTTCATCATCACTTTACTACAGTAATTACTTTAGTATAAAAAACATACCGTATTTTCACGACCATAAGGCGCACCGGACTAAAAGGCGCACTCTCAGTTATGTGTGCCATTTCTGTATTTAACACACACATAAGGCGCACCGGACTATAGGGCGCGTTTTTTATATACAGGTACAAGTCCTCTACTACCTTTAAATACCTCTACTGCGTATTTAAAAATACAGCGGGGGCAAAACTGAGTATGACTGTGCTTTATTCATGTATTTATTACAAAGTATTAATCAAACCTGGCAGCTGGCCGTGAGACAGACACATCGCAGATGACACAGCGCTGTGGTCACTCCTAAATTAACTTAAAATCCTGAAACCTGCCGACGGAATATGTTCGCTTTTATGGGTGCCTGCAGTTTAAATTATTTAGATGAAAAACACCTGCCAGCCACCGTGGTGAACCCCAGGCGACCCGGCCCAGAGGCTGCTGATGAAAGGATTTCTCCTGTCGGTGTACCGCTGGTATGTGGGGGTCTGAGCGCCTCCGACAGAAATAGATAATCTGGATGAACTGACTGCAATTATTAAGTTTTCAGGTGGACTTTCTCACTTAAAAACATATTAAAACTACTTTATTCCCACTGATCACAGCAAATATAGCTGCAAGATTTAGATTATTTAGATGAAAAAACACCTGCCAGCCGCCGCGCTGAAGAGGAGGAGACGCGCCCAGAGGCTGCTGTTGAATTAAGTTTTCAGGTATAAAAATAGAGCGGGAGCAAAACTGAGTATGATTGTGCTTTATTCATGTATTTATTACAAAGTATTAATCAAACCCATCAAAGTCATCATCCTCTGTTTCTGAATAAAACAGCTGCGCTAAATCAGACATGCCAATTTCCCCTTCTTCGCTGTCAGTCACTTTCCGTGCAGCGCGGCTCCTCAGAAATAATGCCGGCTTTTGCAAAAGCTTGAACAACAGAGCCAGCAGACACGTTAGTCCATCTACAATCCATCCGCAAACTGTGGCGTAATCTGCCCGGCGCTGCCTTCCACTTATCCTGAAACTGTGGTCTCCGTCGGTCATCCATCGCTCCCACGCCGCTCGCAGCCTTACTTCGAACGGCCGGTTCACACCGATGTCGAGCGGTTGAAGTTCCTTTGTCAGACCCCCGGGATAACGGTGAGCACAGCGTTCATTTGATTCACCTTTTTTTTCACATCGGCTGTGAGATGGGCACGCAGCGATGGTGATGTGTGGAAAAAACCACCTAGTCTTCTCACATACACCTGCCTCAGCCACGCATCCATCCAGCCTTTTCCATTTGCGTTAATATCATATGTCATCAGAGCGCTGTGTCTGTCTCGCTGTCAGCTCCCAGATCAGCTTCTCTGATTGGTTGATGCGCGGCGTCCAGCAGCAAAACTTCAATTTTTCCATCTCGAGCAGCAGCAGCGCGTTGGCGGTGCGTCAGATGCTTAAACGCTCCCGACGTGCTGCACCAAAACGCGCTGCAGGACCTTTTGCTGCACCTATACGCGCGTCAACCATTGACTTTGCATGTAAACTCGCTGCTTCTGCTGCACCTGCTGGGTCCGGTTCACACCGATGTCGAGCGGTTGAACAGCGAGCACAGGGTTAATTTGTTTCCCCATGTTTTTCACATCAGCTGTGAGATGGGCACGCATGGAGTTACATATTAACAGCGATGGTGAGGGGTGGAAAAAAAACACCTGGTCTCCTTACATTCAGCCACTCTTTCATCATCTCCTCAATGAGGTGGTCTCAAAAGTCGCAGTTACAACACACATAGGGGGCACCACACCATAGGGCGCACCGCACATTTTGAGGAAAAAAAAAGACGTTTAAGTGCGCCTTATAGTCGTGAAAATACGGTACCTCTAGAATCTAGGAACCCCTGTCAATAACAGCCAAGGCACTATGACCATGGGTGGTCCTTATTTTCATTTAGTAGAGGTAGCAAACCTACTGGAGTGTGAAAACATAGAAAAACAGAAAGCAACCACAAAAAACAAAATGGTAATAGCTTTTTGTTGGTAACTAGCTGTTCTCGAACAGAATATACAAATGGCCCGTCCACCCCTGGTAATAGTACTGCTTTCATACAGAGCTTTCCGCTGAAGGAGTAATCCCAAGGGATCAATAAAGTCAAAGTGTTGCGAAAATATTCACGCCCCCTTCGAACTTGTGTGACATATCAGGCTTCAAGCGTGCATTTTTAGGTGAAAAATCAACAAGTGGGGCATAATTATGAAGTGAAACAAAAATTATTGGATATTTTACATTTTTTTAACAAATGAAAAACTGAAAACATTTGGTGTGAAATGTTATTCAGCCCACTTCAGTTAATCCTTTGTAGCGCCAGCATTTTCTGTGATTACAGCTGTAAGTTGCTTGGGGTATGTCTTGATCTGTTTTGCAATGTTTTGCCATTCCTCCTTGCAAAACAGCTCAAGCTCAGTGAGGTTGGGTGTAGAGCATTTGTAAACAGGAGATTTCAGTTCTTTTCACAGTTTCTCAATTACATTCAGGTTTGGACCTGGACTTGGCAATTCCAACACTTGGATATGTTCATTGGTGAACCATTTCATTGTAGATTTTGTTTTATGTTTTGGTTATTGTCTTGGAAGATAAATCTCATCCCATTCACAGGTCTTTTTTGCAGACTCCAACAGGTTTTCTTTCAGAATGGTCCTATATTTGGCTCGATCCATCTTCCCATCAATTTAACTATCTTCCCTTTATATGCTTAAGTAAAGTAGCCCCTAACCATGAGGCTGCCACTGCCATGTTTGACAGTGTGAATGGCACATTCAGGGTGATAAACTGTGTTGGTTTTGCGCCATACATAACGTTTTATGTTGTTGCCAAGACGTTTGATTTTGGTTCATCTGACGAGGGCATCTTCTTCAACATGTTTGCTTTTTTTCCCAGGTGGCTTGTGGTAAACTTTAAACAAGACTTTTTATGGATATCATTAAGAAATGGCTTTCTTCCATAAAAGCCAGATTTGTGAAGCATATGACTGGCATATGGACAGAGTCTCCCTCCTCAGCTGTAGACCTCTGCAGTTCACTCAGAGGGATCATGGGCCTCTTGGCTGCAATTCTGATAAGTCTCCTTTTTTGAGTTGAACATTTAGAGGCACAGCCAGGTCTTCATAGATTTGCACGTGTCCAATACTCCTTCATTATCAATACTATCACTAACACAGTGATCAGTGAGATGTTTAAAGCTTGGGAAATATTTTCGTATTGAATCGGGCCTTAAACTATGCCACAATACTATTTCGGACCTGACTGGTGTGTTGCTCTCTGAGCTTTAAAAGTCAAAAGGTGTGCACCATAACGTGTACATGTACCGCAAAGAAGACACCTGTCTTCTTGGACAAAGAAGACAGGTGGTTTGAAAGGGGTTTGAAGGAAGCCATTTATGTTAAGAAAGAAAAAACAACCTTAAACCGAGGGGGGGGGCTCACCTACAATTTAGCAACATAGTTGATTCCTTTCCACTATCATTGCAACACCCAACCCCATACAGGGGACCAGAACACCTCGCCTGTTCATCTAGGCCAACAATTCCCCCTAATGACTCCCTTTCAGAGACCTAGACCAGTATTGGGTATTGCAGGCTAACAAAGAAGCAAAATTACTCCCCATTTATAAGTGGTGGTCCTGTTTTTCAGGTTCAATTTGCATATTTTCTAAGCCAAAACAAGGCTTGGTTATGGTCCACTCTATAAAGCTCCAAACCCAACGCCAATTGTGACATTTTGAATTGAAAAAGCTTCCTGGATGAGAAGCGACATTTCTTCCAACTTGGAAACTATGTCCAGTGCATTGTTTTTAACTTTTTTAAAGTTAGATGTTGAACCAACAAATACAGATGAATGGAAGATTAGCGATAGAATGAAGCAGCATGAAAGGTGGCCCCAATGTCCTCCAGCAGTCTAACCCTTCAGCAGCAAAATTATAGAGATAGCTCAGGATACACCGAACCACTCTTATTATAAGCTTTCTCCAAAAGGAGAGTTTTAAGTCTAGCCCTAAAAGAAGACAGGGTGTCTGCCTTACAGACTTGAAGTGGTAGTTTGTTCACATGAGAGGATTCTGATAACTAAAGCTCTACCTCCCATTCTACTTTCAGAAATTCTAGCATCCACTAGTAAACCTGCAGATTTAGAGCAAAGTGTTCGGTTGGGAAGATAAGGAATGATCATATCTCTGATATAAGATGTAGCTTGGTTATTTAGGGTTTTATATGTGAGAAGGAGATTTCTATTTTGAATCTAACTTAAAGTCAGTGAAGGGAAACTAAGATAGGCTCAGACTCTAGTACAATGACATTCAACTTCTGTTTTGTCTGTATTCAGAAACAGAAAGTTAGGAGTCATCCAGATTTTTATGTCTTCAAGACATGCTTGTAGCCTCTCTAAATGGTTAATTTAATCAGGATTTAGCCAGAACATTTAGCCACCCATGTTATGGAATAATCCTCTGATGAATGATCCTAGGGTTTTAGACATGAACTTCTGCAACTGATTATTTAATACTAATTTCATAAAAAAGGAAAAAAGTTGTTAATTCTGACAAATATTTGTTTGTAATAAAAACACATTTGTTGCTAAGTTATGTGAATGTTAAGGATTTTTGCAACCAGTGCCCGTACTAAGCATGCACTGCACCCTGCACTGCAGATACTACAAAATTCCCAACCTAATATAAACACTCTAATGTATAATAAAATGCTAGGTCAATTGTTTTTTCACATTTAACATATTTATTTAGTCATTTAATGTGATCTTAACTAGAAAAAATTGCTTAAATAAAATAAAAATAAACAAACATTGGAATCTATGAATTACAATCTTACAGTTGTTGTTGTGCAAGGTGCATAATCAATTGGATTACAGTTAAATGTACTCAGTTTACATGAATAACACAAATGAAATTTACAATAATTCTATAGAGAAGAAAAACTAATTTGGAAAAACTAATTTAAATGCTGGAACTATTAATATCACAGGCTTTTTTGAAGGATGTAGATCTGAAGGTGAGCTCAAGCCAAGCTCTTCAAAATATTACGCCTGTCTGGTTTTCTTTACATGCATTGAAATATTATAAACCGCAATAGACATGCATACATACATAATTTATTTTTAATAACATATTCTTAGTACGGGCATGAAGTGTTGAAAAACCTAAATCAAGCCCCCTCCCTTATTTTTTCTGATGCCTCTGAATAGATTGTGTGCTGCATAATATGCTGATTCAGGGGTAGAATTCTCCCTGCAGTGCTATGGATGTGACGTTGGTTGATGCTGTACGCTGTACACTCACCCCTGATGGCTTTGATACAGGAGGTTGTGGTTGTTTAAGTTGTGTTCTCAATCTTAATTTCATCTAAACTTTAAACAAGAATAAAAGTTACTCCCAATCCTGATATAATGCAAAGTCAGGGATGTAATTACTGCACATCAATGGCCAATAACTACCAAATAACATTAAGGAAACGTGGTAAGAAATTTATTTTATTTTTTTGCACTGCCCTCTGCCAAAAGCCACTCAAACTCACTGACAGAGCAGGGATTTCTGGAACTATTAAGAGCTTCATGAACCAAATGACCTTTGTTGGGTAGTTCAAAGAGTGTGTATCTCTCTTTAATCAGCACTATTCAGGAGAAAACTAGCTGCTTACAGTTATTCACCACTTATGTGTTACTGTCTGCGAGACATTGAGTCAGCTTTAAGGCGTGTATAAGTTATCCCTAAAATCCCAAACTATTTCCCTATCTTGGATTTTATGAAACAGCACTCAGGTTGGGTACAAATTGTTTTTCTTCACCTACCTGCTGCCTCCCTGCATTTGTGTCCTGCTCTAAACCAATAGAGAAAATAACTTTTTTTTTGCCATAAATGCATTTTTCCAATTTCAAGAAGATATATTAGCAAATGTATAACCATTGTCATAAATTACTGACAAATTGCTGTTAATACTTTAATCGAGAAAATATATTTTTTGCAAGCTTCATATTTTGTGTTTATTCAAGTGTTGACAGAGGAGAGGGGAAGTTTTCAAATATCTTTTATTGATAATTTACCAGAATATCTGGATCACTGTTGAGCAGCTCTAACTTTATAAACAAGCTAAAATTCATCAGATAGACAATAGCATAAAAAGCTTAGGTCCCTTTTAAAATTTTTTATAAAAAATCTTTAAAACCAGTTCAGTTTAAAAAAAAAATGGATATGAATGCAAAGGAGGCTTTGTTCAACAAACTGCTTTTCTCATTGAATCGTCAATACATGATTTTCTTATTTTTTGCTTACAAAGTATTTTAAGCATTATTACTGGTGTGCGATCTTAACACTGTGTAGGATTTGTAGAAGATTTCCTTTTCTATTTTCATTTTGCTGTTGATTTACCTTATTCAACAGATTATATATTAGATTATTTTCCATCAACCAGTATTTTTATAACCCTATGCCAATGCTGATAGTATTTTTGTGAAGATCAGTGTAATATGTTATATTCTTACAGATACAGTATATGAATCTGCAGTTTTAGGTTGGACTCTTATCACGATCTTAAAAGCAATACATAAGGTGTTGATTTATCCCAAAAGAAAAACAATACTTCCCATATTACTTTAACTACATTTCACTTATTTCTTCTTTAAATTTGTTGACTCACGTTATCATGTCTTTCAGTCACAGGGATCCTAGACCATTTCCTAGCCGCCATTAGAAGATGAGTTCCTGTATAAAAACAGATCATGGGTTCATTGGTAGGCCTTTAACGTCTAACTCGCTGTTAAACAGAAATCCTTCAGACAGTGCCATCAGAAACCATGCAAAATATGATAACTGGATGCAGTTATTGTTATAATGCTCAGGATAAAATGTCAATGGGCATTAGCTAATTCGATCAGTGATGCCTTTTATTAAATTCTTCTAAAAGCCATTTCAGTTTCTTTGCCAAATATGTCATATCAATTTAAGTATGGGGACCTTGAAAGAAGGGTAACTCAATTTGTGCATTAATATGATAAGTTTATGAAACATTTTGGGGGAATTAAAAGCAAACACAGCAAAATATTTTCTCAGATAGAGGTAGTCATTTAGAAAGTAAAGGCTTTTAAAGTCTCTTTAATATATATATAAAAAATACTTTTTCCATTTATATCAATATTATTTATTTCAAGTCCAGCTGATGAATTTAAACTGTTATTTCTACCTGATATTACTAAGGCATTATAAATATTCTCTCAGAAAATAAAAATGGAATTTTGATACCACATTCTTGTTCTTGTTATTGTGTAGAGCCTTATTCTACCATTTGTTGTTTTCATTCTCCAATTTTATGATTTATGCAATTTCAAATGTTATGTTAAGAATCAGATTAATTTGACTTTTGTGTACAAACCTTATACAGTTTTTTTTAAAGCTTAATATTTTCTTTAGACTGTTTAAAGATGTAGTATTTATATTGCACTGCTGATATTACATAATATTAACATTTTCCCTTCTCTTATCTTTTTAGACTGGTACTGAATAGACCACAAGTTTAGTTACGAATATATCAATATCTATATATCAATATAGACACACATGCATATGTATATAAGGCTTGACATTATCAATCCCTGTTCAATAGCAACTGTGGAAATTAGTTTTCCAAAGTTACAAGTCACTGAGCATTTTCACTAGCCACATTTTTGTTGTTAGAAAATAGTGTTAAAGGAGAAGTTCGGTTTTTAACACTTTTAGCCCATTTTCTGTAGTGTCCAGGATGAAATCGAATGATCGACACCAAAATTTTGATAATTGGTCCTGTCTCTGCTTTTTGGCTCATTTAGAATCCACCCCTGGCTGCTTTAGAATGGCTTCCATAGAGCATGTCCAATAATGTCCTTAAAACAACCTTAAACGTTCTTTTTTTTAAATATGCTACTCACCGGGTCGTCAGCGCTGTTCAATGACGTTCCAAAAAAAGTTTCGTAAAGAAAAAACGTTCCTGTAGTGTTTTATTTAGCATTTTGTAAATCCCATTGAGTTCTGTTGGAATAGTCAATATTCCCCTGCCACCGGAAACGGAAATGGAGCCTGTTTACACAGTTGTAGTCTTTTCGCTTCACTCTGTGTACTCCGACGTCGAGAATCAAGAATCCTCCTTTCGTATTCCATTTTCAGAGTTTTTTAAAGTGTTTAACAGAGACGTTAGCACCTCGACGTCGGAGTACACAGAGTGAAGCGAAAAGACTACAACTGTGTAAACAGGCCCCATTTCCGTTTCCGGTGGCAGGGGAATATTGACTATTCCAACAGAACTCAATGGGATTTACAAAATGCTAAATAAAACACTACAGGAACGTTTTTTCTTCACAAAACTTTTTTTGGAACGTCATTGAACAGCGCTGACGACCCGGTGAGTAGCATATTTAAAAAAAAGAACGTTTAAGGTTGTTTTAAGGACATTATCGGACATGCTCTATGGAAGCCATTCTAAAGCAGCCAGGGGTGGATTCTAAATGAGCCAAAAAGCAGAGACAGGAGCAATTGTCAAAATTTTGGTGTCGATCATTCGATTTCATCCTGGACACTACAGAAAATGGGCTAAAAGTGTTAAGAACCGAACTTCTCCTTTAAATATGATTAAAGCTTACAATGGCTTAAAGCAAATTTAAAACTTTTTAAAAATATATATGTTCCTTTTACAGTTGCGTTTCCCGGATCTGGGAACATTGAGGGGCTGAAGCCACACCCTAGTAGGGGGATCTTTGGCATTACCTGGGAAATGGAAGCCTTCTTGAAACTTCTTGCATCTTGTTTAAAGCCAAATACTGTAATATTTACAGTTGCTGTACTGTGTATAAGTGCCTAGATAAATAAATTGGCCTAACCTGTTAATATCAGATGAACAGATTGTGAAAAAAAAAAAAACATAAATTATTGTCACTCCTGGATGAAACAATGAGCAGGGGTAAACTTTTTTTTTTATTCTCAATGGTACTATATAAGAAACAGCTAATGACATATTGTCTTCTCAAACCCTGCATGCAGCTTATAATATATAGACAGTCATACTGCAAATCAACGGTGGTTGGTGATGTTTTCTCCAGGGGGGGGCTTTAATTTCAAAACAGATGTATACCAATAACCAATCTCATGCATGATAAAGCATCACACCAGTATATTTACATGAATGCCAAAGAAGGCAAAAATCAATATTGTAAAATTTTCTCAAAGTTGCTTTAATTCTGTCATTCCTGTCTTAATCCGTGCTTGGTCAGATCCTGACCTTTGAAAAAGGAGGCAGGGAAAGCAGAATAAATCAACCTTGTTGCCAAATAATTATATAAACCTGTAAATCAGCTGCACTTTATGAAGCTTAGGTGGAAGTTCATCTGAATAAACTGATACTTACCCTCATTAGCCTCCGACACACCTCCACAAAAGCCCCATCAGCATCCAGAGTTCATCTAAAAGGTCTCCAAATTCACAACTCAGTCTGCTAACCACAGTGCAGGCAGTGGTTGCACTATGTCTGACTTTGATTCAGATGGCCCACATCCAGCCACTTCTCCACCATCGTAGCTAAAGATTCATCCGAGTGTCATTCCTCCCGGAGTCTTACTGCGTTCCCTTTCTTAACTCAACCAGTTTGGCAGAAGACTGCCATGTTGAGCCTGTTTCTGCCAGAGGTTTCTTCCCAAAGGGGAGTTTTCCCCTGCCCTGTCACTTCATGCTTGCCCATCATGGACAGGTTCATGCAACCTGTGTTATCCAATCTTCACTCAGGGACCATCTTCCAGGTCCCTGAGTGAAGCACTAGCATAAGCTTATGCAATCCACTGGATCTCATATAGATCGCATATAACTCAAGCAAACTGTCTCCCCAACCAGCAGTCCATGGACTGACCAGTTTCATCTATCTTCACTCCACCACCAGTTTCAGGCCTGCGGGGAAACATCCCTATTCTTTACCGCTGTTCATGCATAACAAAACAAAATTCAGTGCTAATGTTTCCGGCTGAGGTCTAAGCACCAAAGTCTAAAGTAATTATGTCAATAACATTCTTTTAATTGTCCTTTCTTTCCATTTAAGTTTTTCAGATTGAAATAACAGACCACTTTAATGTCAACACTGTGGCAGGAGGTGGTGTGCAAATAAAGATGCTTTCAATTGTAGATGCAGGAGAGCTGCGTCCCAGGATTGTCCTATCTTTTGCATTAAAGAAGATCTACAGCTCAGGTACAACTTTTAACAAGAGTCTATAGACAAAGATTTTTGCGCTCCAGGGTGGAAATATTTCACCAATCCGATGAAGAACGAATCAGCTTTACTTGTCATTAAAAATTAAATATTGATCTTGCACATCTGAAAAATATATAAATATGTTTCTAAATAATTTTACTTTAATAATTTTATTTTTATTTCTATTTTTTATGTCTTAATCAATGTCATTGGGTGAGTGGGTCTGTGCCCTCCTGCCGTCTCTTGGCTAGCCGCCACTGCTGCAAATGTTGCAGAGACCTCTGCCACTGTCCCACTGCCTGCCATAGTCTCCACTTATTAGAACAATCTTCCAGAAGCAGATTAATTCCCGGGATTTTCTTTCATGATGGTTGATGAAAACATGTGGGAGGGTAGTTTAATATACTTGGGAGTATATTTTGTGCTCTGAAGTTTTGTCATAAAAGTGACGAGATAAAAAACAAAACAAAATAAACAATGCTATGCAATACTCTTAGTTCAGTGAGCCCAATAGTTATGGCTGAATCATCACGCAGTAATTCCATCTCTACAGAGAAACTATTATCCCACCTTGGGGATAGGTCAGCTGGACAACAGGTGTAAGGCGAGTAGGTGTTCTGGAGCCAAATGAGGGCAGCAGGAGTGCAGTTCAAAGCCCTATAGCCAGGCAGAGGAAGCAGTCCAAGACCAAATCTTGAGCTACATGAAGAGAACAAATTATAAATGATTTAACAGTCCTTTTGCGGCCTAAATTGAAACATCTTTCATGAAGACAGCCCAAAAACCTTTTAAGAGCATTCCTTACTTCTGTCTTCCATTTTGTTTGAAAAAAGCTTTGTCTCCTCTACGCTACCTCACAACAACATCTAGTCCATGATCGGTTGACAGAAAATGTAATGTTTTTTTAACTCCATTGTGATTCACTCTGCATCTATGGCAGGGCTTGATTGTTCTAAAGATGCTGATTGGATCGCTTTACATTACTTCACTCTTAAAAGTGCTGTACTATTTTCAGACTCAAGTTATTTCTCTGACCATTATACGTTTTCTTTAATTAAATTATGGGTACTACCAGTTTTGTTCTCATGTGTATTGGCTCCAAAACTTATTACCTGCCTGCCTGGGTCAGGAATTCAGACATATGAACAAAAATCTACTTTTATCTGATCAATAAATGGCTCAGGCATGTTGAGGGTGATGATTAAGTCCAAGGCCAGGATTTGCAAAGTGAATTCTGTTCTCTTCCTTCAGGAGTGAGAATTATGAAGCAGAGAAATGAAAGAATTTTATTTGCAACTGATGAAGCCTGATCAAACTGAATTTAATTAGGTAAGGCTTTTGACATTTTATTGTTTGATATTTTGTGTAAATTATCAATAGTCAATATAAAGCTAAAGCTCTTTTTTAGGTACCACAATTTAAAGTTATGTTACCCACACCTCTTAAAAGTCATATTGATTTATGGTAAGGTTGAAGATGTACCCAAATATCTGATTCTAACCTCACCTGTCATGATCCTGGCACTGATGGCTGGCTGGATGCTCATTCTATTCACCTGTTTAACTCTGCCCTGTTTCTCATTACTGCTTATCTGATCCACCTGTTTCCAGCTCCTATATATGCTGTGTGTTTTCCAGCTACCAGTGCCAGCTTATTAAAGCTGTTCGGTGTGAATAACTAGCGTTCTGATTTTTTTAAATCTATCTGATTCTTTGTTTCTGATTCTGCCCTGTGGATCCCAAGTTTTCTTTTGCCCCAGTATGCTCTGTTATTCTGCTCTGTTCTGGACTGATTTCTGGATTCTACTGGTTTACCGAACCAGGACTGTTCTTCTGACCTCAGCTTGGATTCCCCTTCTGTACCTCATCGTCTCTCTGATCTAGTCTGTGGACTTGGTTCTGCTATGACTTTAGCTCGGATATTCCCTTCAGGACACTATTGCTCCCAGGTGTCAGGCAGCATCAGCTCCGCTCATCACTTGGAGCTCAGGGGCTGGCGTCCGCCACAAGCTGAGGACAATCTCCCTCTAGTATTCATCTCCTTCTTTTGGGATCAGACTGAACTCTTAACCAGGTCAGTGTCTATTGCTCTTAGTCGTTACCAACCAGTCATTCTTAGTCACTGACCTGAGTTTCTGTTTCCTACAGAGGACCCTGTTTATCCAGCTGACGGGTAGCCGCACACTTATGGTTAATAAAGACTTGTCTGAACTCATTCAGATCTGTCTATTTTAAATACTGGGTCCAAGTATGCTGATGAAGATTCTCAGTCATCCAGGTCATAGTCATTCCGTAAAAGTTCAAAAATATCCACTGGACTTGGTTTCCAAGATTTGAAGACGTTTCGCCATTCTCCAGGAAGCTTTCTCAATTCAAATGTCTGGATCCGCAGTGAGTTTGAGTCTTATATAGACAAGGCCTTATATTGCTTGGAAACATGCAAATGGTAACCGATGAGTGGGTTGTTTGGTTCCATTGTTAGCCTGTAATATCTGAAACCTGTCTATGATACATCACCTGTCTATGTCATTAAGGGGGGGGGGGGATTGTCTCCTGTAATACCTGAAGCCTGTCTATGAATATTAAGGGTCGGTCGTTAAGGAGGTATTGTTCACTGGCTGGAGCGGGTAGGTGCTTTGTTCCTCTGTGATGGGGTTGGGGGGTGTGGTGATATCTGGAAGGGAGCATCTCTGTGACTGAAATGTATGTTTTTGGAAGCTGGAATCTGAGTCCACCACCTCTGTTTAAAGTTGTTTTTTCTCTCTTAACATAGATGGCTTCCTTCACGCCCCTCTCAAACCACCTATTTTCTTTATCCAGAATGTAAACATTCTGGTCCTCAAAAGAATGTTCTTTGTCCACAAGGTGTAGAAGTACTGCAGAGTCTTGTCCAGAGGAGGCCGCTCTTCTGTGTTGGGCCATGCGTCTGTGGAGAGGTTGTTTGGTTTCTCCAATATAAAGATCAGAGCATTCCTCGCCGCACTGAACAGCATATACTGTACCACTCCGCTCATATTTGGTCTGGGGGTTTTGTCTTTGGATAAAACCGGACGACCCACTCATCGGTTACCATTTGCATGTTTCCAAGCAATACATGGCCTTGTCTATATAAGACTCAAACTTACTGTGGATCCAGACATTTGAATTGAGAAAGCTTCCTGGAGAGGTGGTGAAACGTCTTCAGATCTTGGAAACCAAGTCCAGTGGATATTTTTGAACTTTTACAGAGGTCCAAGGTTTTGAGATTCTGACATCACCTCCACCTGCAATCTTGTTTAAGGATATTTTCTGCAGCTTTTGGAAAGAATAGATTAAGCCATGTACAAGGATTTTTTTTTTTTAACACATCGAAAGAGTCATAGCTGATAACACCCTTGATTGGGACTATGCTGGGGGATGGGGATTGGTCCTTAGACCCAGGAAATAGTGTTTGTATGACTAGTGCAAAAAATGTTTTAAGTGTCTGCTATTCTGTGTCACTTTGTTGAGTATCTGTGTATGTCTGTGAGGGCGTAAGGGTGTGATTGTGTAAATATGACCAGATGCCTATAAATATGTCTCTCTCTACTTATCAGGTTAAATGCTTGACTCCGCCCACCTTCTTGATCATATTAGGAAGCAAGCATTGGTAGAGTTTGTCTCTTTTCTTTCTTTAGCTCCCTCTCTCCACTGGTGCATTGATGGTTCTCTATATGAGAGGTTGGTTGCTTCAGCAGGCACCCTCAGATTACTGTTGGCCGTTGGGCCTGGGCCTCCTAGCCTTGTGGGGTTTCCACTTGGGGATGGTGCATCCCTGGCCATTGGACCTCTGGTCTATCTTCTGGGTCTACATGGACGTGACTTGTTGCTGGAAGAGTCTGGAGGCACGCCATTGAGACCTCATGGGGCTTCAGGATCATACTCTATGGGGTCGTGTCTTTTGTCTGCCCCTCTCAGGTGGGTGCGGCTGTCCCTACGTCTGTCCTCACTGCTTCCCTGTTATCTGCAGTTCTTTAGATATCTAGAGCTCTATTCACCTCTTTTTTGGCTCTGGGGTCTGCAGGACCAATCTCACAACAGCAATTGAGCACATTCTCTTTCTGTTTTACACATCCACACTCATACAAATATACCACAGCCATTTAATTCCAGCTGTCCAAGGATACAATGATACACTAATACTTAAAACTAAGTTGCAGCTACATATATATGTATAGAAACTCTGAACAATATTGTGTGCTCATCATATGTTTCGCTTAATATATACATTACTTGAGTGGGTATCTATTCACTCTTCCTATGACAAGTGTGATTTGTACCTTTTAGTTGTTATTCTGTTATTTGTTTTATATCCCACTTATTTCATGCAGATGAGTAAGCAAACATATAGGAAATACTGCATATTTTTTCTCTCGATTTTCTTATTCTTTCTTTTTTTTTTTTTACTCTCTTTTCAATGGAGCCCCATACCATAATGGTCTACTTGTGAAAGCAAGTCTGTTTGGCTATTAACTATCACCAGGACATGGATTCACAGAGCTTTATTGGCAAAACAGAACAAAAAAATAAACAAAGATAAAAAAAAAAACAGGTTAACACTGGACAGGGAAACATTGTCTCATGTGTAGTCAAGAAAGATTGTTTAACTTATGGCATCAGAGAATAATGGTGAGCATCTTATTGAGTTTATCCTTGCATGATTCCTTCCGTCATTTTCACCCATTACCTCAAGTTGTTTATGTTCTGCTTAAGCTTCCTCTCATTTTTTTTCTTGTACATCTTTGGTTCACCCCTTGCAAACCCCAGTAGGGATAAACATGACGGACATTGGAATGATGGATGCATGGATCTTTGGTTCACATTTCAGATCTCTGTTATAATTCTTCAGTTATTTCATGAGATCTGTAAGCTTTCGCCTTTTTCCTTTTGTTTGGTAAGATTTTCACAGTTTAAGTATGAACGTTATTACATATCAAAAATCCACAAATATAAATATATAGCACATATTTTAAGAAGGCTATGCTAAATAAATGAGTAGTTACTTATCACAGTAAGAATAAATCCCAAGGACCAAACTATGACAAACAAGTCAACGTAACTTGAATTTTCTTTACCCTCAAAACATAGTCGTCTGTTTTAAATGCTTCCTGTCACAAGAGAATAAAAACAGTGTTGGTTTAAGAGGAAATAAGATTATGAGATTGAGATAGGGTGCACATCCAGCAGTCTATGTTTTGGACATGAAAAAACCTGTCTTGCAAATAACAGCCACAATATCTGGTGGATAAATTGACTTGTTTCCCAGAAAATAATCTTCTGTCAAATGGTATAACTAGAAGCACAGCATAACACCCAAAGTAAATAAAATGACACAATGTATTGTCTTTGCAAAAGTTTAACAGAAAAGAAGCCAAAAAAGCTGATTATCACCAATCTTTATCATTTAGTACCTCCTTGTGTCAAATTCATTCACAACCTTAACTTTGTCAACCAGCCTTCTCATTAAGCGGGTTTTATCAGGTATCAGTGTGAGTTCATGACATTAAATACATGCACATCTACTTTAGTCTTAACACTTCTTATTGTTTTTGATTGAGCTACAAGCTGAAACAAACTGTAGAGAAAAGGTTATAAAAAATATTACTTATTCCTTTGATGTAACTTGTGTGGTTTCAGTGTATGAATGCGATACTGTATGGCATGTAAACATATTTATAGTACATGTTGTGTCTTCAGATTCCTACACCTCTTCTTTTTTTTCTGAATTTGCAATAAAAAAATGGGTGTGTAGGTGGTGATGAACACGATTAAATTATGACCTGTTTCGCCTAATGGGGAAAGGGCACAGATATTGTATGATGCCTTATTATTTGCATAGAATAAATTCAATCTTTTATTTTCTCTTGGGGAGTGTTAATCAATTTGTGAACTTAGTAATATACGGAAGAGGCAAAAGGTGTGGTTTGCATTAAAAGAGATAGTTTATAGCATGGGAATGTTAACAGCTTAGGTTCAGGTTCACCAATGATGTCACATTTAAAGTTGGCAGCAGAAAAGGCCTTTTACCAGTTTAGTTTTCAATAGAGGATAGAGCATAGCATTCAGTGCATTAAAAAACACATAACATTTAGTAATAAAATAAAGAGACATAATAATCAGAAGACAGACATAAGAATCAAATCTTACATATGATTGAGAATCATATGTAAGATTTTATACCACTAAAGTAACAGAAGGCTTTGTATGGATTCCGACGGTAGCTGACAGGTGCAAATGTGCAGCAAACAACTAAACAAGCCGCAACATTGTGTGATGCAAACTCCAAAGCAAGCCAGTCCAAACAACAAATGCAATAGAAAAACTGCAAACAAAAGAAACGAGTTGCAAACAGGTGCATGCATGCAGTAAACAACGAAATGAGCTGCAAACACACATATGATGCAAACTCCAAAACATGCAAGCACAAAAAAACAAATGCCGTAGGAAAACTCTGTTAACAAAACAAAAAGAGCAGTAAAAATACAAAGGGTAAAATGTCCTCCAAACACACATATGAAGCAAATAAAAAATTAAACACGAGACACAATGCATCAGAAAAACATTGCGAACAAATAATGATGTAATAAATACAAATTGAAAATAAAAATACTGCAAGCAAAAGCAAGGTGCTGCAATCACAGAAAGAAATGAAGATAATGTTAAAAACTATCTATACAAAATGCAAGTGCTACAGACCAAAAGATGCAGTCTAACAAAGAACAAACCATATCAGAACCGACCCTTGTGTTTTGAATCAAATGTCAATAATCTAAGCAAGAGCAACTTGCCCTCACATCACATCCCAGCAACACAGTTAAAGTAAGCAGTTGACGCCATCTAAACAGCCGCTATTCTTAAGTTTTTGGACATCGAAATGGGAGACACAAGCTGGCCCTTCGGCTAAAGGCTACATTATAGCCACCAAGTCCCATCTGGAGAAGAGTCTGCATTCGCTGGCGGAATCCCACTGCATCCTGCCTACGATTTACAAGGAGCTTAACGTAGTGTCTTTTTTGCCCTGCGTTTCAAACCAGACTGAACGCAGTGTTTTGTGAACCCTCTCCCGAAGCAAGTGAAAAACCACCCGGTTCATCTGGCCAACCCACGGAATTGTTGTTCTGCTGAGGGGCTCGAAGCTGCCAACCGATACCACACCTGTTCTGCCACTGCTGAAGAACTGTGAAACCAACGGACCATGACCCATCAGTTCAGCTACCATTTGGAACTGTGCTGCCACACACTAATTAACACACTATTTAAACTAAGCATCAGAATGAAGAAGTAAGGTTATAAAATGACTTTGAAAACAGCATGTTTGTCGGTGCCAGACTTTTTCCTCTCTGTATCTTAAAACAGAATGGGACCAACTCTATAATCCCAGGGAATATATAATTAGGATGCCTAATATACCTCAGGGTAAATTGGTCATATTGTAAGATTAGACATTTTAAGCTTTAATAGGCACTGTTAAGGGAGAAAATAATGTTAATAACACAATATTTTGTAGGAAAGGGATCTTCCTTAACCTGTGGTGTTGATTTGAGAGGATGAAGACCTCATTGGATATAAATAAAGATTGATATTATTTAATTCCATTCAGTTTAGTTTTATAGGGCTAATTCACAACACATGCCATCTCAAGGCATTTTTCAGAGATAATACTGTCAGGTTGGTTAGGAAAACCAGCTGATTGCATCCAGTCACTGACTTGCAAGACATGCTCCTGGCAAATTCTTTTTCAAGGCAGTCTATACTTAAAAACACAAGTTCAATGATATGGTGATCTACAAAGTGTAAATAATTATTATTACTTTTAGCAATTGGATATATAAAGTAAGTCCCATAATTCGTCGTTCAGAGCCAACTGATATTTTTTCAGTTTTAAAACTTTACTAGTCATAGGTCTTGGTTAGAATGCCCAGGCTCTGTGCTGCTTTATCTGAGACGCTTGTGTCATGGGCAAGCGTCTAGACCAGAAGTAACCAATTAAAATCATCAACCAGTAAAAGTCCGGAGACATTCTTAATTAATCTGTTACTTTAAACAGAATGTAGCACTGAAATAAAATGAGGTTTTTATGCATCCATTTTATACAATAAATCTTTAAATAAAAAATAAAAAAATAAAATGAAACATTTTTCCTCTTTAAAATCTAAAATGTTTTTCTAAGTATGGAGAAAAACAATGGTTCACTTTGGTATATAGACAATTTCCTGATTCATATAGTTTATAAAACACCTGAACTGACCGTTTGTTATTTTTTTTCCTTTTTTATGGCTTAATGAGAGAAGCTTTAGGCTGACCTGCAAGGCTTTTAAAACTGGGTGTGAAAGGCGACAAAGCCGTTCTCAAGAGCATACAAAGGTGCTCATTTTGAGCCTGGATCGATATTTGTTTTTGATTATGTTCATGGTAGGGCATCCTGCTTCAAAGCAGTAGGTTGAGCCAAACATACTCAAAATGTGCAGGGTCATCATGAGCACAGCAGCAGCGACCCTGACTGACACAGCTCATTGGCTAATTTGTATCACCTGTAGCCTGGTCCCGGCGCTCTGGAGGCCTTTACCATATTAACAGGAGAAGCGGTGCAAGTGAAGTAAGACAATGTCGTTGGACAACATGTGGTAATTTATAAATGTTTTAAATCGGGTTGGGTCCGGATTAGCCAGCAGGTGCGTCCGGATCCGGGCCCTGGTCCACTAATCCATGACCTCTGGTCTAGACATATATGCATGTGCCACCCCAGTTGATGACAACAACAATGGAGCTCTAAAGTGTTCACGTGCCAATTCATGACAATTCCCTACCTTGCTTGTTTCAATCATTGAGCCGCCAACAGATATGGACTAATTTCACAGCATTTCAAGGTGTATAGAGTAAATGCATGTTTAGTTCACATTAATTGAACTGGCATTGTGCTTACAAAGACATTTTTGAAATTATGCATGCTTTGTCTTCATGCTGATGTAGTCTTAGAAAAGCCTTCTGCTGTTTTGTGTTAACCTCTCAAAACCAACCAGATCGCCGGCAACCATTTTTGTAGCATTTACAACTAATAACTCAGAATGCATGAAAATTACAATGGTAAAATTTTTACCAATATAAAGCACAATTAACACAGATATAGTTTCTAACAGACAGACAGAAAACTAATTTCTGGGTAAGAGAATAGCTGTTTGATTTCACCTTTTAAACCAGAAAAGTTTTTTTACTAATATATTACATGAGAGAATTACAACAAAATGACACATTGTGTTTTATTGATGCTTTATTATAATATTGCTTATGAGTTTGCAATGTTTGTAATATATTATAAAAACAATGAAACTGTGACTTCTCAGATCTGAGGGAATCTTATGTTTTAAGTTACATTCCTGATTTTAGCTGCTGTCACACTGAGTTTTAAATATTTTTAGTATTCCAGGTACTTAATTTACTCACTATGTACCAACAATCATTCAAAAACACATAGCAAAAAAATTAAAAAGCAACACAGTAAAGTGTACATATACAGTTTAACATATAAAAACTTTGCCTTTCATGTATGAATTTTGCCCTGCTGTGAGATACCAGCCATGTCAGTGCACAGTAGGTGACATTCTCTGATGATCAGAGGCCTAAAGGGCATGGAGGGATAACTGACAATGCACATGAACTGTAACCCAAGTTAATGTCCGTCATGGTTGTCTAATGGTGCCATACTAAAGAAATGCAGCAAACTATAGAGAGAAAGGAGGGGAGATAGGAATACTGAAATGGTTTATCCAAACACAGAAGCTGCCAAATTTAGACCACACACTAATTAATGGGAACTAATATTGACAGACAGCAATAATTTATCCAACCATACCCCCAATAGCATAGTGAGTGCACCTTATTTTTAAATAGTGGATGGTTTTATAGCTACAAGGTACAAGCAATTGCTTGACAGCCAGATTGTGACTTTTAATTTAAAAGAACTGCCAGTAAACATAGAAGGCACTGTGATACAACTGTGAAATTATGGACCTTACTGGAGGCTATAAAGACACAAACAAAGAAAGCTGAGAAAAAATAGAAGTACATAAAAAAAATCTCTACTCTTTATTTCTTTGGGTTGAAAACACAAGGAGGGCAATAGAGAAGCAGCTTTCAACTCGCTGTCTCCAAACATTTCTTAAAATGCCTGCAAGCAATGCATGACAAGGATTGGTGCTAAGAAGGCTCCGTATTTTTAGCTGTTATTTATTGTCTGATGTTGTGAGAGAAAATGTTCATCAACATTCAGAACATTCAGAATGTGACAAGCATCAAAATACTTCATTTGCTCACAATTATATTATTTTAAAGCTGTGTTACCTTGGAAGTCTGAAAAACATTTTGACAAAATACTGAAATTAGTTTATTTCTAGTCTTCATTCTTTACAGATATATTTTTGACTGAATCAACATAAATAAGCACAATCTCTCAATAACCTCTTACAAAGAATGTACATGTTTGTGAGTATGAATGTCTCTTTAATCTGCTAAAATTAAATATACCTTCTTGAGAACAGTACATATTGTTCTGATATGTAAAAGCAAATATGTTCTTTCAATAAAAATTTGAAGAGATTTTTGTACAATTTTCTCACAACTTATATGCAACCAAAGTTCTACTGTTGCGTTTTCAATTGTGATGAATAAGGGCTACATGTATATCATATCCCACATGCTTAATGACCTCATTTAGCTGAGGGGAGGTGAAGGTGCTCTTAGCTTGCCACATTTCCCTAATTGTTTTTTAATTACACCTCACACTGTACCATCTTCAATAATTCCAGACAGCTGGTCAGTTTCTAACAGACAGAAAACTCATTTCTGGGTAAGAGAATAGCTTTTTAAACCAGAAACATGTTTTAACTAGTACATTACATTAGTGAATTACAACAAAATGACACATTCTGTTTTATTGATGCGTTGTTATCATATTGCCTATTAGGGTTGTCAAAAGTATCGAAACTCAAAAAAGTATCGATACTGAAATGTTGTATCCGGATACAATACTCATTTTCAAAAGTATCGATACAGTGCCACCACCAGTGGCACCTAAACAGTCATTCATCTAAACTGCAGAATAGAGGAAAATGCACTTTCAGAACACTGTGTGATTGAATAATTCTGTGCGCTTTTCAGTTTCAGACTTTTTTTTTGTAAGAGGTGCAGCTGCTGAGAATAATTTTTTTTTTCTTAACCGGTTTGGATAGTGTCATTGTTATGTGTGCAAAGCATAGCCAAGGAAGGAACACTTAATTTTAATTTTATAAGTTTTTTATCAAGCTTGCTTAATATTGTGCACAGCATACAACCTTTATTGTATTCATTGTATTTTATTTATTAATGAAAATATTTCTGTAGAATTTTGGAGTCTTTGTTTTTATCCTTGTGGTATCGAAAATGGTATCGAGTATTGAATATTTTCCTTAGTATCGGTATCGAGTTGAAAAGTCTAGTATCGTGACAACCCTATTGCCTATTAGTTTGCAATGTTTGTAATATATTATAAAAATAATGCAACAATGACTTCTCAGATCTGAAGGAATCTTATGTTTTAAGTCAAATTCCTGATTTTATCATCTGTCACAATTTTTTTAAATATGTGATAATATGTATATATTTTCTTTTTATGATAAAGTACATTCTGTGAAATATTAAATAATTTCACATCCATTTCAATATTTTTGATGTACCTCAATTGTATATTGTGTGTGCATACAGGGATGACACATGTAAAATATGATGCTCTCACAAGGTACATTACTTTTTGCACTGTCATCATCTCATTTTGAAATGTCTCGTGCCTAATGATCTTAATCTGTGGTCAAATATTGTTGGCTAAATCAATCGTAAAGTATGCCTCAGTACATCTCTCTTCAAACATTCATCATAGACAAATACATAGAATTGGTGCATAGTGTCTACAGATCATATATTAAGAATATATGCTTTATTTTTCTATATTCAGTGGTAATGATTTCTCATGTTAATTTTGGATCACAAGATTGTAAAGCTTTTAGGTGGTGGAATTTTTTGACAACTCTAAAAAATGTGATGCAGTGTAGTCAAGCTGCAGATCAAATCCTGTATGCAAGAGTCAATGGCAGTGTAGGTCCAGATCTGGTCTGGGCCCTGACCTTGCTGATGTTGTCACAATATGGCAACACCACTGCACCACTGGGTCGAATGCAGAAAAACTACATTAGACCCATTTCTTAAGAATCAAATCTCTTCCAACTTTTTACCTATGTTTACTATTATTTTACTGTTATTTATCCACTGGGTAGTGACGTTTGCTCTGCGATAAACCTCAGCTCGCATATCGAATTGGTCTCAGCTGGCCTTCTTATTACTGATAAAGATCTGCACCAAGCCCAGTTGTGCTAGCTTTGTTGTAGAGCGCATAGGGTTTGGGCTCTGTTAAGCTTGTTAATCACAGTCTCAAATGCTTGCTGGCAAGCAGGGATCCATCACTCCCTAAAGGGTTCTTTCAGATCTCTGTACCCGTCTGGTCTCTGTGTCAATTTGCCTCTTTTTAATGCAAGCTCTTAGGGATGGGCCAATTCTTAAGCAGAGCTGTTTTTTTCTGGATCGGTTTGTACTCCATCACTGGACACTATGTGATCAAAGTAACTGATGTATGTCTTGAAAAACGTGTTTTTCTGGGGACAGTTTGATGTCAAATTCCTTAAGATGAGAGATCACTTTTCATCAGTCTGTCCTTTTGTCAGTCTTGGAGAAAATAATTAGGTTGTCCAGAAAGACAACTACCTCTTTCAAATACATCCCCCATATAATCCTTCATTAGCCCCTGAAACATATTTGGTGCATTCGTCACTCCTTGGGGCATTCTATTATATCAAAGAAACCAAGAGGGCATATGAAAGCGGTTTTTGGCTTATCTGCCTCCTCAAACCCTATCTGACAAAAGCCCAAATTTAAATCAAGGACAGAAAACCACTGGGATCCATTGAGTGCATAGAATGTGTGCTCGAGCTTTGGATGACTATATGCGTCTCTAAAGTCTGGAGATTCAGAAGTCTGTAATTTTTACAAAGCTGGACTTGGCCATTTTACTTTAGTATGACCAAGATATTCTTTCGAATAACCAGGTGATTGAGACTCTGAGTCTTGGATGACTCCAGCATCTAAGAGCTCCTGGAGTTGGTTTCGAACACCCTCAATACCTTGGGGATGGATTGGTCGGGCACGCAAGGTTTGCAAGTTTGTTACACACAACCCAATTGTGTAAAAAAATCAGCTCTCTGCTCAAAACCTGATTTAATGCCCTTGGTGAAAGTGCACCATTATATAAAGTGGTGTTATCAGTGTACAGGAGATTTCTGGCACTTTTTGTATACCAAACATGATCGTTAGTAAAGATAGAGAACAGTAAAGGACCTCAGCAGCTGCCCTGTGGAACTCCACCCTCCAAACTTATTCTACTTGGGAGGCTGCCATTCAGATAAACCTTTTGTGATCTAAAAAGCGGATAGCTTTCCATACACTTTAATGCACAAGATTTAAAACTATAACATTTAAGTTTCTCAGCTAATAAATTAGTTGACAAAATAAATTATACACTAATATGGTCAATAATGTCAAAAGCATCACTAAAATCCAGGTTTCAAATGTCTGAACAACCTCGCTTCACTATACAGTATCTATCTGAGCTGCTTCAGTCTTACCCTCCTTGATCCATAAGGTCTGCTGATTGGCTGCTGACCATCCCTCAGAGTAGGCTGAAGCTAATAGAGGCCATACCGTTTGCTGTAGCAGCTCTTACATTGTGGAATAGGTTGCCCTATTTGCCCTGTGGTTTTCAAATTTGCTATAAAAATTAAGTTCAGTTATTGACAGATTTTTATAAGGTAACAGTGCTATAAACTGCGCGAACTGAAAAAAATATTTAAAAAACAAGACCTGCAGAAATGACATTAAACTTTTCTGGACATTGATAGACTCTAAGTACACAAAATATACATTTACTACTAAGGAAATGGACTTCAAATGATATATCCCCTTTAAATCTTCCCTGGGAGTCACTTGACTAAGTCTAAATTTTTCCAATTGTTACATGGTTTTCTCCTTACAGAAGCTAAAAACAATTTTAATGGTTTATCCTCCCATTAGTGCCTTCAGAGTCAAACAAGTATCTAAACTCTAGAGACATGCAGCTGGTTAGAGAAATGTATCAAATGTGTATTGATTTTAATTAGATGTGGCAGAATATTTGCCAAAATAATCTAAATCTACAAAGAGGCAGACTAATCCAAAAATTACCTAAAATAGGGTAAATTATAATCCGTGTCAACATCTCAATATAAAGCATTATAATTGAAACTGGATTTCTCTTAAATTAATGGGCACCTTTAAATTTGAGCGCTTAAGTTGAACATGCACAATAATTGTAAATTTCCGAGTTTGAAAAAAATATTAATAAAATATTTATGTTACTATTCCAGTATCCTACCCTGCATATATAAACCAATGGAGTTATGCACCAGCACTCCCATTACCCTTTTTATGGATAAAGCATGTATTAAAAATGAGCAAATTAATAATACACTTTGACTTTGTAGTATGCAAGAAAGTTGTCATGAATCGAAGACTGCTTAGGTAACAGCACTCTAAAGGGCCTGATTTTAAGAAGCTTTGGGCATCTTAAATTACATGCAAGTGCGTTAGTACATGTAGAGCTGATCTTCAGAAGAAGTTGAAGGGCCTCTGGTGTTCACAGACTGCACTGAAATGGGTTAAAAGGATGTTGATTTTTTATTTTATTCAGAGGGAAAAGCACTCTAACTATTGAGGGACAGGGTTGGTTATTCTTAGAGCCAGGGACACGCTACAATATTTTTTTACTTATTCTGATAAGTTGTGAGCAGGAGACCAGAAAAGAGGAAGCTAATGTCCTGAGGAAGTCGTAGTTTTAGGAACTAAATCAAGCATCCCTCTATTGTCCGGCCAAGGCAAAATTAAAAGGGGTTTTGAGGTTTGAATGGGAAAACTGTATTGATTTTTGATTGTATATTTTGCTAACGTGTTGCTGCAATTATTTTATTTCTTTTTCCTGTCTAGACTGTCCACCCATCTGTTGCAAGAGTATGGGGCCTGAAAAGATAAAGGAGATGGTCAAGGAAACCACCCACCACAACGATCTCTCACAGAATAATACTCTATAGGCTTTGAGTTAATTGACCCGAGTGGGTTATGTTATCTGAGGCCAGGACAGACATAGGCGGTCTCAGCGAAGACACTGTTTGCTTGCTAAAGCATGATCTCAAATTCAATTGCATTTCATTTTTCTTTTACAGCCACTCTGGTTTTCAAAACTATCCATGACAGCAACCAATTAAGTGCAATTTTGCAGTTCATTTAGGGTGTTGTCTGTTGGTTTTACACCTGTTATCAATCATCCCACAATCTTCGATGATCAGGTGTAACACATCCAATTTCTTTCTTACAATTTAACCCTAGAATTTTAAATCTTAATTAAGCTTTAAAGTCGTAGGGACACGACTGTTCCAACCATTGCATTTCTTAATACTCCCTAATGGTACCTGACTTTACATGAGTGAATAAAGTGAATGTGATTGGTTGTTTATCAAGGGGGCGGGATTGTTGTCGCAGAAGGTTCACAAGCAAGTATGGTTGTGGCCGGTTTGTCGGAAGCATCTTACTAACCAGTTAGCAACTTAGTGCCAGTAGGTTCTCAATGGAAAATTACATTGGGACCAAGTAGCACTTAGCAACAACACTGCCAAGGAACTCTATGGACAGCAAAAACATGCAAGAGGAGGAGAGTTTTGTGTCGGAGGTCATGGTTGAGTCTCCTTCATAACACATTTTGTATTTAGAGGAGGAAAGCGGAGACGAAGTTGTTGTGGAAGAGGACGCCAGAGTGGCGGAACCTTCATTTGGTGTAGAAGGCTTACAGCTGTACATTTTGAGGCCTTGCCTCACAATGCTGCCAGTTCTGTTAGCTCTACGCTTGTCGAAGACATGGAGTCCATCCCCGTGAACACTGGGACGTAATTCAATGGTAAAGTAAATGATTCTTATTTCTTATTTCATCCGTTTCTTATATTAGCTGCAAAATATGAATCAAGATGCTAAGACCGAAAAAATTTGATTGATAGATGAACATGATTTAGGTGAACAAGCTGACGTATACCTAACTGGCCTGCATAAGATGCTGGATAAACCCCCACAGATTTTAAGACTGGATTTTTTTTTAAATAGGGAAGTTCTACTTTTTGGGACAATGTCTGATAAAGTGTTGATTTATATACATCATTAAGCCATACTGATTTGACATTTAAATATGACTTCCCTACAACTTTTAAAGGAGAATGCAGCTCCAACTTAAATTGTTTAATTGGTAAAAAGGAATTCATCAAGTTAATCCACCCTACATTATTTATTTTATAAGTTGTCAAATTGAACCATTGTAAATACATTAAGTTGGGCAAATCTATCTTAATTTCTTGTTTCCAATTGAAGCAGTTTATTTATTAAGTTAGAGCTGCATTCTTTTTTTTAGAGTGAAGCAGTAGCACAACTACAACACCGAGTCTGACATCTAACACTTGCAAGTCTAATGGCTAAGTATTTGGCTCATGCTGGTGGTAATGGTATTTTCAGATTATATCTGTCAGTGATAATCTAGGGCAATGAGCATTAAAGGCGAAGTCTTTCCCACAACCACCCCACTGGATCCATAAAGGCCACCCTCAGCTTTTGTTAGAGCAATTAGGGTATGCATGGCCATTCCTTTTGAAAGCCAAATGGTGCAGTTCAACCCTGACCTGCCTGTAGCACAAATCAAATTCAAAATGAATTATCCTCCCCCAGTTACTGTCCTACACAGTGTTACCATTAAAAGCTATGGCTCTAATTTATTTTGACAAAGCATTAAAGATCACTATTACTGATGTGACCATGCATTTCTACATACACCCCTTTGGTAAATTATTCATATCCAGTTATGAGTATGATGAAAAAGGATTAATACCTTTACCACAAAATTTTTCGTCAGATGATAAATGTAGCAAGTAAAAATTAGCCTAAATATGCAATTTTTTGTTTGTTTTTTTTCTATTGCTTTTAGGCTACCATTGCCACATTTTCTTCTAAAAGCTTTGTAAAAAACTGGCTGCAACAATCATATGACAAGGAACCTTGCTCTATGTTTTAGGTACTTTCAAGGAAAACATTCACAGTATGCAGTTTTGCATTAGTATGTTATATATTTGACACTGGAATAACTATGACGTAAATGTGTTCATATCACTTTATACTTCTCTCTGTTGTATTGCATACGTGCACGTTTCCCAAGCTTGGTGAAAACAAAACTGCAGGTTTCCCTAGCAGACTGGGATAAAGACTAAAGTAACAAAACCCTTAAATAAAGTAACAATATACTGGCCTTTTATTTTCCGCTCATTTAATTTAGTGCCTGTTAAAAAAAAATTTTTTAAAGCTAGCAGCAGTAGCTCTTAAACAGCACGCATAAAAAATACTTTTGGATTAGGACATTTAAATTGGAATACTCATTGCACCATGCTCTGCTTTTACATATAAAAAATACATGAGTGGACTCTTTCAATCTTAAACAATAAAACAAAATTATTTTGCAATATGGTCCTCGGCCTTCTCATAATATGTGGATTCCCAATGACTCCAAATCAAAACATAAATTTATGCGGCGAGTTGCGGTCTTGTGGTTAGGGCATAGCCCCACTCCTACAGACTGCCACTCTGGGTCCCTGAGCAAAGATCCTTAACCCCACACTGCTCCCCAGGCGCCACATAATGGTAGCCCACTGCCCCAAGGGGATGGGTTAAATGCAGAGAGTTCATTCCGTTGCTCTGTACTTGCGACAGTGTAATTACAATAAACAAAGCTGGGGGGAAAAAAATGTAAGACCAAATATATAATTACAGCAATATTTAGAATTTTATTGAAGGTGTAATAAGTAATAATTTCTATCTTGGAAAAAATAAATAAAAAATTGTTAAGTAAAGAATTCAAGGTATCTTATTAGATGTAATCCAGCTGTTATCCAGTCTCATGTTTAGAAGCCTGTAAGAACATTGATGTAAAAAGCTGCCATTCACAGCTTAGCCCCTCCTTGCAGATTGAGAGTACCTTAGTGTAGAAGCAAAATGGCAGAGATTTTGTCAAGTAGATCAAAATGTTTACCTGAGGATCATTAGCCACAATAAAGTTATCTTGCTCTCAGTGTCATAAAATAATGTCAATGCTTGTGAAACATCTTGTTTTGGTCTACAGAGTGCTTACCATTTCCCCCCAGTGGAAAAACTGCTTGTTTTTCCATTAACATAACACTTTTAAAGGATATAACTGTACTTGTATACACAATGTTTGGCAAGTTACTTTAGTTACTAGTTACCTCCCCAAAACCGAGTTAGTAACTCAGTTACTGCTCACTGAAAAGTGACTGATTACAAGCCAAAAATCTATCCAGTAACTATTTAGCATCTAAACTGTTGAAGATTTTGGAAAAAATTGCTTTTATTGTAATTTTAAAACAACTTAAGGTTCAACTATGGAGTATAACGCGTCTGTTATTAATAAAGAATTTAAATGATTTATGAAAAGGTCTACATATCAGAAAACACTAACAACTAATCTGGATTATTTTGGTGTGTGTGGTTTGAAAAGTGAGTTGCAATATGACAAAAATAGAATATAGGTTTGCAATGGAAGTAACATTATTCCAGAAAAAAAAAAAAAACAGGACTGTATGATCCGAAATGCAAACCATGCAAATCAAATCAATATAGCCTGGAGAAAATAAAGAATGTGTGTTGATTAAATGAAGCAGCTGTCAGTGAGTGTTAGAATTATCTTAGGAGCTTCTTTAAATTCCAACTGACTTTGATAAAGTCTGTTCCTGCACAAGCAAATCACAGAAACATTAAGCCTTAAGTGATCGCTAGGTCTTAACTATTTGAAAACTGGATTATTAAGCTTATTAAAGCAAGTTATATAGAATGATTCAAAACTTATTCAAAAAAATGTTTAGGCAAAAACGTGCAGACATTTGACCTACTCCTCCCAATCAGCATAAATGTTGTTCCCATTGGTTGTACACTGACCACAGACTATATGCTGGTAATTCATACATACTGTTTTGGTTTAAATTTTTCCGCAGCTGTTTTTGATCCTGAAGTTTGTCCTTTTCCCTTGGTTAACTGGCATGCTGAGCCTGCTTGGTGGTTGTGGCATTGATGGGTCTGGGACATGTGGAGCTCCAGAATGAAAGCATAGTGGGTCATTCTGGCCTCAATGCAGCTCTTGTAGAGGACCCATATGTTTAGTGTTAGGATGTCCAAAATGCTGCCGAGGAGGGCTATACAGGGATAATATTTAGCACTCAGGTTTAGTTTTACATATTAACAATCTGCTCACATCAAACCTGTTCAGGGAAAGGAGCTATATTCAGCAGAACCTTTCAGGCTAATAGGGGACAATAACTCCAAAGCGAGTGTTGCTTAACCATGCCAAACTTTGGCCAAAGTTGCTACATTTGTCACAACTCCTAGAGGGGTCTGAAAAGTAACTAGGTTGGCAACAATAGGCCTTCCTACCGTGACCCAAATCTTTAGCTTCCTCACAGATTCTCCAGCCATGTCCAAGATCAGGGTCTTTAGAAAGTTGCACTTGTAGGCTGGTAATGTCATACCAAATGCATCCTTCTTTTCCTTAGACTTGAAACATGGCTCAAGGCAAAGCAAGGCAAGGGGGGGCAAGTTTATTTGTATAACACAAATTAGTACGAAGACAATTCAAAGGTAGGTCTGAAGATAAAAAAGCATGATAAAAGCAGACAATAAGACAAAACAGTTGTAACATAACTTTGAACTAATAATACCTCAGTACTGAGGTATTATTATTTTTTTTTTGATCAAGGTTTTTTTATTTTCTTTTTTTTCTTTATATACACCACACATACACATACACATCAGAAAAACAAAACAAGAAAAAAAAAAAAAAAGACGAAATATATACAACGACAAAAAACCCTCCCAACCCACCCCTCCTATACCAGATCTACTACCCCAACAAGAGTACACCTTTTAATCATACATCAACCGAAACAGATCACGTTTGCACACACAGAACCAATATTTGACCTTTACACAAAGTTATCTGCCGACATATTCCCAACATAAGATATAAATGGCTGCCAAATGTCAAAAAATGTGTTTACAGATCCCCTAACAGTATATCTGATCTTCTCTAAATGAATGTAAGACATAACTTCTCTTAACCAATGTCCATAACTTGGAGGATGTGGATCCTTCCATCGAAGAAGAATGAGTCTTCTCGCCAGTAGAGAGCAGAATGCTAACACAGTCCTCTGATGTTTGCTGAAGGAGGTCTCTGCTGGAGCCACCCCAAAGAGAGAGATGAGAGGTGATGGACAGACAGTTTGTCCAAATATTCCTGAAAAAGTGTCAAAAATGCCTTGCCAATATCTGTATAACTTTGGACAAGACCAGAATGTGTGTAAAAGTGTGGCTGGAGATTGTTTACAACGGTCACACGTCGTATCTAAGTCCCTTTTGAATTTGCACAATCTGTCCTTGGACCAGTGTAAACGATGTACTACCTTGAATTGAACTATAACATGTTTCAGACAAATTGAGGATAAATAGATATTTTGAATAATTTTTTGCCAAACTGTATCTGATATGGACTCCTCCAAGTCCGTCTCCCACTTGACCCTCAAGGAATCTAAATTAGTATCATTAAATGAGCTGAGCAGAGAATAGACTCTACTCATAGAGCGTCTTGTTACAGACTTGCACATCAAAACCTCATCAATAAGAGAAGTTGGTGGATGTAGAGGAAAACATCCAGAGTTTGACATTACAAAATGTCTCAATTGTAAATACCTGAAAAACTGTGACTTGTGAATGTCAAATTTCTGTGTGAGCTGTTCGAATGAGGCAAACTTATTGTCTATATAGAGATCATTTAGAGAAGCTATTCCCTTTAAACTCCAGGCATAAAAAACAGAATCCATTAGTGAAGGAGCAAACATGTGATTGTTTGATACTGGAGCGGATATTAATAAATCCGTACTTTTAAACATCCTCCTGCACTGATTCCAGATTTTTATTGTGTGAGTTATAACCGGATTAGAAGTATAAGTTGAGATTGGTTGATTAAATGGTAACCGGGAGCAGAGTAAAGCAGATAGAGAGCTAGCCGTAACTGAATTCCTCTCTAAAGTCACCCAGGTGGGAGCAGGGTTGTCCTCTCTCAACCAGTACAGTAAGGCTCTAATATTAGCCGCCCAGTAATAATATAGAAAATTAGGGAGTGACAGGCCACCAAGACCATGGGGTAGCTGTAGCATCTTACAGCCTATCCGCGGGTGCTTCTTATTCCAAATAAATGACGACAACTCACTATTTAAATTTGTAAAAAATGTCTTGGTGAGAAACACTGGCACGCTCTGAAATAGATAAAGTAATTTAGGCAGTATTACCATTTTGATTATATTGATTCTACCTCCCAAGGATAGAGGCAGAGATGCCCATGTAGTGATATCTTTCCTAAGGTTCACCAGGAGAGGCAGATAATTTGCTGTATAAAGATCTTTGTGACTGTGAGTAATCCAAATACCAAGGTATTTAAATTTAGCAGGGCTAATTTTGAAAGGGACTGGACCCATATGCTGCACTTCCATTGGAGTCACAGGCATCAATTCACTTTTTTGAAGGTTAACCTTATAGCCAGAAATATTTCCAAACTTTTGGAGTAAAATAAGTAACTCAGGAATACTGGATAAGGGATCTGAGATATAAAGAAGTGTATCATCAGCATATAGGGAGACTTTATGTTCAGTGCCAAACCGATTAATACCTTTAATTTTGGGGCTGTTTCGCAAAGCCACTGCAAGTGGTTCAATTGCAATTGCAAATAAAAGTGGCGAAAGTGGGCATCCCTGCCTCGTCCCACGTTTCAAGTCAAAGTAACTGGATAGATTACTGTTAGTGCGTACTGCTGCCATTGGCAAGGTATATATCAACTTCACCCATGAAATAAATTTAGGACCGAAGTTAAACATCACCAAGGTCTTAAATAGATAGTCCCATTCCACACGGTCAAACGCTTTCTCAGCGTCCAGCGAGATTAAAATTTCATTACAATTGTGACCGGGCGGGGCGGAAGTATACAACACATTAAATAGCCGCCTGATATTAAAAAAGGATTGACGATTTTTAATAAAACCAGTCTGGTCAGGTGAAACAATTGTAGGGATAATCTGTTCAACTCGTTTTGCCAACATCTTTGTAAGAATTTTAACATCAGTGTTTAATAACGATATTGGGCGGTATGAACTGCAACTCAAGGGATCTTTATCCTTCTTTAAAAGCAATGATATTACAGCCTGACGCATAGACAGCGGCAGTAAATGTATAGCCAGGGACTCCTCAAAAACTGATAGCAACAGGGGAGAAAGTAGATCAGAAAACTTCTTAAAAAATTCTGCCGGGAAACCATCTGGTCCTGGAGATTTTCCATTTAGCATATTTTTAATTGCAGAGTTAATCTCAGCTAAAGAAAAATTTCTTTCCAATTCGTTAGATAAATCAGAACTTAGTGAAGGGATTTTAATATCTTTAAAAAAATTATCCAGTTCAGTTGGGTTAAGTGAGGCTTCAGAAGTATACAGAGATTGGTAAAATTTGCTAAAACATAGACTAATTTCAGCATCCTCACAACATTTTACACCATGCTCATCATTTATTGCTGAGATATCCTGTTTAGCTGAGCGTTGCCGTAGCTGCTGCGCAAGAAGGCGTCCAGCCCTTTCACCATGCTCATAGTAGCCACACCTGGATTTGGATAATAAATATTCGGCCTGTTGGGTAGATAAAATGTTAAACTCTGTCTGAAGTAATACACGTTTCTGAAGAGATTCTTGTGTAAAGTTATGGGAGCATTCCCTATCTAATTGTAGAATCTGATCTGTTAACAATTTTAGCCGTTCGATATCTTTCTTCTTTTTGTTAGCACAGTAAGAAATGATTTGATTTAAGCCTTTAATGACTCCCAAACAGTGCTGAGTGGCATCCCAGGAGTCTGATTAATATCAATAAAAAACTTAATTTCAGAAGTAAGCATATCGACGAAGTTTTCGTCAGATAAAAGTATGGGATTAAGTCGCCAAGGACGATAGACTGATTGCATAACAGGAATGTTCAGTTTCATTATGAGCGGACTATGGTCAGAAACGACTATAGCTCCATAATTGCATTCGCTCACTAAAGATAAAATCCGTTTATCGAGGAGAAAATAGTCAATCCGGGAATAGCTCTTATGAACAGGGGAAAAAGACGAATACTGTCTTAGGGTCGGATTTCGAAAACGCCATACGTCAACCACTCCATAAGTGTTAAGAAATGAATTAATTGACTGGGCAGATTTAGAGAAAGAGATCCTTCCCGCTGTACTACGATCAAGGGATGATAGCACACAGTTCACATCTCCTCCAATTATAAGGTTATGTGTTGAAATATTAGGTAAATTTGAAAAGAGCGTGTTGAAAAATGTTTGATCATCCCAATTTGGAGCATATACCGAGACTAAAATAACTGGAAGTGCATACAGCTTTCCAACCACAATAACATAGCGTCCAGCAGCGTCCGTTTTAACACAGGATGCCGTGAATTGCACCTGTTTACCAACTAAGATGGCTACCCCTCTCGACTTAGATTGGAAATTAGACTGAAACACTTGACCGGACCATCGCCTACATAGATTTACACTGTCTGCTTTACACAAATGGGTCTCCTGCAAGAAAGAAATATTAGCATCAAGTTGTCTTAAATGTGTCGTAACTTTCCTAAATTTCACTGGACCATTAAGGGATTTCACATTCCAACTCACACAATTAACTGGGTGACTGTTGATGAACCTATTAGTATTAGGACTGCTCATGAATGGTCAAACAGATGTAGTACAATAACCACAAACCATCACAAAAAGGTAACGTAACAGAAGACATACTCAAAACAAATAAATCTAGTATAGTCCCACCCCTCTCTCCTGAATAACCACGGAGAGTCCAACAAACAAAAAATCCACACATTTGTGCTTGTGCTGGGGAACTTGTCTCCCTGCCTGGGCTCCCGCCAAAACTAAATAACAGTAATCAAAAACAACAACAACAACAAAAAAAAAAAAAAAAAAAAAAAAAAAAAAAAAAAAAAGGGTTCCCCTGCTTTAAAGTATTAATATCGTTTACGCTCCTTGCTGCATTGATACAGTAATTGCATCACTGACCAGGATCTGGACAGACCCCCTGCGAAACCCTCATACATAGAACACAAAAGAAGAATGCTGTCCTTCGGAATAGTGTCGAAAATTAAATCAAGATAGCACGGGACATAATGTCAGAAGATTCCGTACAACCTGAAATAGTGGAACGATGGGGATTGGATCTGCAGCTAACGTCTGTCCTCGCTGGCCGTCGCTGAGAGGATTTTCTTTTTAACGTAATCCATTGCTTTATTGGCATCCAAAAACTCCTTGTCTTCCTCCCCATGAGAAATGCGGAGCCTAGCAGGAAAAAGCAGGCCGTAACGAACATCTCGTCGGTTGCGAAGAAGCCTACTCACCTCCGAAAACGCCGCCCGAGCCCTGGCCACAGCCGCTGTATAATCAGATGTGATGATAATCGGTGTCTCCTTGAAGCGAAGAGGGCCACGGCTCCGGGCCCGACGTAATATTTCCACACATTCTTGATAATAGTGCAGCTTAGCGACAATAACCCGCGGCTTGTCGCCTGACTTGCTCCCACCGCCAGTGCGATGAACTCGGTCAATCAATGGCGCTTTATCCATCTGTAGCACCGCTGCTAGCAATTTAGCCACTGCTTCAGTGGAGCTGGATTCTGGCGTCTCGGGAACCCCAGTGATCCGCAGGTTGCACCTTCTCATGCGCCCTTCCATATCGTCACACTTCTTTTTGAGCCCATCAACTTCTTCTTTCAGCTCCAACACAGTGGTGCGTAGAGTAACAACCTCATCGGACCAGGTTGACAAGCCACCTTCTACCTCTTTGACGCTTTGTTTAACGTGGTCTAGGTCGGCACGAAGTAGCGTTGTGCCGTTAGCCACTTCCGCTCTCACCGCTTGTAGCTCTCCTTTAATAAAAGTGAACTCTTCAGCCAAAGCCTCTTTTATTTCGGATTTAATCACAACTGAAATATCGGTTTTTATGGCGGCAAGAATGTCAGACTTCAAGGAGAGAGCGTCCGCCTCGCAACGGGAAGGAGAAGGAGGTGCTGAGCTTCCGGCTTTAGCAATAGTCTGCTCCGAGGCGGTGTCGGGCCTAACAGCCACAGAGCTAGAATGTTTGCCTTTCCTCAAATTTGTCGCCATTCTTCTGCTCTTCCAGGCAGGAATCACTTAGAGGACGAGTCCGGACAGACCTAATGCTCAGAACAGCAAGGACATTTAGTAGAGAACCATAAACTAAAGAGGTTGAAGCGGGAGCCCACGCGAGGCACGTCTTACTCCTCTTCCGCCATTCCCCAAAAAAGCCGTACTGAGGTATTATTAGTGAAACTTTTCCACTTAAGTAATTGTGAATTGAGCATATTGACAGACAACATTTTTGTTTTTTCTCTTAAGTGCAAATTTTTTTTTTAATAATTACTGCTCTAAATGTATTGCTCTGTCAGCTAAAGATCTGTTTTGGTCTCTATACTTTAATTAAATAAATCAATTCAAGCTAAAATGTAAGAGGCTATACTGAGCCTGATCTCTTTGTATCAGAGATTTTCTTACCTTTTAGAAAAATGTCACTTGGGGTAAAACTCCCCATGCAACCCTGATTTGCATTTGTGTAGCTCACAGCATTTTCATTTACATGTTAAAGCCTCCCCTAGAATTCCATGGGGGGGAGGCATGGGGGGAACACTGCCTAAGAAAGTCCACATCAATTTCTGACAATTTACGGGAGTTTTCGGCGAAGCCTGCAAATTGCCGTAAACTGCCGCTAACCTGAAGTTCCACGACAATCTACTCTAATCTATATTGACGAAAATCCCACTTTTCATGCAGTGGTATTATTAAAATACTTAAAAGCATGCTTTCACAGTCTTCTGGAAGTTTGTTCCAGATAAGTGGAGCATAGGAACTAAATGCTGATTCTCTATGTTTGGTTCTATTTCTGGGTGTACAGAGTAAGCTTGAACTCGAAAACCTGAGTGGTCTGCGAGGTTGATACACTGACAAAAAAAATCATGTATTGAGGTGTTGATCCATTCAGTGTTTTACAGTGACAGAAGGATTTTAAAGTTTGTTATCTTTTAAGACACTGTGGCAGTATATAATTCTAGTAATGATTAATCCATGAATTAGTTTTTCTAGATTCTGCCTGGTCAATATTCCTTTTTTCCTGGAAATGTTTTGTCAGTTCTGTCAGTATTCAATATGAAACTTTATCTTCTGTTTGCAGACAATATTGTATTCCTTGTTAGTATATATATTTTTGCACCATCTTAAGTGGAATTAATTGTGGTTTGATTAATGTTATGTACTGTTGATACTTAGATAGTAGGTTATTTTAAACAAGTTGTATAGAATATCAGGGGTTTCTGAAAACAGCTAAAATATTATAACATTCAACCAATCCTATGGTTAAATTACCTTAATTATCTTGGTGATTAAAAACAATAAATATATATTATTGTGCTCATATAATTATTTATTCCATAATTAAGAAGAAAATAAGGTCTTTGTATTGAAAAGAAAAGGGGGGTTATTTTGTCGATATATGGTTTTCAATTAAAATGCAATTCAATGCATTTTATTAATTACAGACCCTATAAATAACTATTTTATTTAAAAAAATGTATCACCTCTCACCACGAATTGGTATAAAATATTACCATTCTTGTTTTAGCTGTGTAAGCCTAAATATGTGATTTATTTGTGATCTATTTCTTCTTTGAAAAACTTTGAGGTGTTACAGTTACTGCTTGCCTCCCAGCTGTGGACTAGTTGAAGGAACTCCTGATCACCAGAGATGTAATTTAAAATAAAATCTGTGCTTTCTTGGTTTTATTTCAGAATATAATTTCTCACTTGGCAAATCAGTTTAACTGAGTTTAAAGTTATGAGAAATGCATATAGCTTTATTCTTTCTCTGTAGAGCTGGATAGAGAATTTCTGAAAATAAATAATTTGCCTAGCTACAGCAGTTCTTAAAGGATTAAATAGAAAAACTAACAAACATCATTGTAATCTAAACTTTAATGTTTTCATGCTTTCTACACCTTTATATCTGTTGATCATGATGGCTTCCATTAGTAGTCTTTGTTATACATGTGTTTTTACTTACTTAAATGAAATAACTTGTCAATAGTCTTCTAATGTACTTAAATGACTGCATATCAACATGGTGCAACTAACTTTAAAATGATATGAATTTCCTGGAGGAAAAGCGTTTAGAGGGTAAAAAAGGTATGACACTGGGGTAGAGTTTCAGGATAAAACAATATTATTTAGTCTTAGCATAGCAGGCCACCTCAAGATGCCTCACCTGTTGTAAATATACCATGGCTTTGTGGCATTTCTCTAATCTTTTGTACTTGTGGGAAGTGTGCTCTTCCTTTTGTGGATGATTTCTGTATAACGCTTCTAAGATTATAAGGACTAAACCTTAGCAAAGGCTTTAAAGAAATATTTTTTAAACATAGCATAAGCTTAGTATAGGTGATTAGAATTTCTCTTACACTTAACAGCAGTTGAAATAATCTATTAAAAGTAGTAGGGTAATTTGATATAGCATCAACAGGGATGCCTCAAGGCTCACCTTAAAGGTTGGCTCTGCTAATTCTAATATTCTACTCTTAATCCTTATTGAAGTGCTAGCAGGAGAAGATAACAGATTTCTGTACTCTTATTTCACAAAGAGGCTTCTGCAGATGATTCATTTGTATTGCTTCTCAGATTAGACACTTATAAATTTGTAGACATACATTTTTGCTCACTCATTGATAGTAAGCAGTGTCATCTTGATGGCTTCAGGGTCTTGCTTCTGGTGGTTTGTGAGGGCAAAGGGCCACCATGGTGTCTGGGTTTCAGGCTTGGCCTGCAGTGGGGACATGGAAGTGGTATTGGGTCAGGAGTATGATGTTCTGCATTCTTCGGTGTGCCTCTTTGGCCTGGGGGGTCTTGCTCCTGTGCTTTCCCGACAATATACTCTGTGCCAGGTGTAAGGCTCATGTTTGTCTGCCTGGGGCTCCTACAACATCCAGGAGCTTTTTATACCTGCACTTTAGGTCTTCTCTACTCTTTAACCATTCTGACATCTTTGCATCTTCCTATTACAAATCAAAAAAGGCACCCACAGACACAACACATATATTCCCACCCACTCACCCAGATAGAAGTAATTCAAATGGTTGAAAGAAACATATGCTCTTGTTACTGTTATGATCCGTTCTGAACTTTTCGGTTCTGTTTAGTTGTCACTTTGGGTTTTCACTAAGGCTTGGATATATGTTATTCTGTTTCTACTTTCATTTTTGAAAAACTTTTTAGTTTTCCATTCCTTTTATAACCAAATTTTCTGTTATCTCCTTTTCAGCATTCTTTAGTCTTTGCTCCAGTTATATTTTGCCAACTATTGTTTACAGTTATCCTTAAGTTATGTTTCCCAGTTATTTTACATTGCCCCCTAGCTGGGTCTTTTTATCTTTTGGTCAGCTGGTTAATAATGATCATGCTGCCTGTATTGAGTTCTTCCAAAATACCATGGTTGACTATGCTGCAAAGCTGCAGAATGTGATGGAGATGCACCCCAGCATGGAGCCCTTCAGAGCTCTCCCAGTTTTTGACCCAGCAAAAGTAGCTGGTGTGAGAAAGAGCCTCCAGGAACACATCCAGGTGGCCTCTGCCCTTACAACTGTGTCAGCTGAGAAATGGCACCGCTAGATCCACATTGACAATAGAGATGCTGAGGAGGTCCACCCTATGGAGTGGTGGGCTGCCAGAGAGGACATAATGCCCATGCTTGCTCAAATAGCAGCATTATATCTCCCCACTATCTCAGTGGATGTTGAGAATCTTTTCTTCAACTACACAATGCTGCTAACACAATACAAACAGAGACTGACTGACAACAACATTGTCAATGATGCTGTTTGCTAAATTCAACAGTCGACCAAAGGTTTAAGTATTTCACTGACAAATGGTCTTCGACTGACTGTGTTAGAAAAAAAATAAGAAATGCAATTTGATTTTCAGGAATGTTTCCTGATGATGGTGTTTATGAAGTAGACATTAAAATAAGCCATTCTATTTAAATGTTCAAAATCAAACCATTCAAAAGACAAAAAACTTTCTTTTTTTATTATTTGCTGCAATATCTGCTTGATATCTAAATTTTTTAAAAGTTGGTTTTACTTTATTTGTACTTCATTTAGTATTGTCTTTATTACATTGTTTATTGAAAGACAATTATTTTTTTAGGTGGCAGAAAAAACATGAGAATGGATGCTGATTCTTAGGCATATATAGGGGTTGAGATAATAGAAACACTGTAGTTATGTCTGAGTCATAACCATAAAGCAGTGATGGGTCTGCTTTGCTCTCCCTACCCACCAATGAGACAAATTTTATTTGATTTGTTAAAGGTTCTGTTGTGGCACAGAACATATGGAGGATTGCCCCAGATAAAGAATGCTGAAGGAGAAAAAAAATGTTTGCAGCATCCCACAGATTTGCCACCCGAACCACCTCAGGAATCAAGAATAAAGCCCACAGATTCTGTTTGGGTTTACTGATCACCAAAACCAGTATCTGTTTATCCAGATATTGCTCATCACTGATCTCACCATGTATACAGCAATAAATTCTTCAGTACTTTTGTCTCATTGATATTGAGATTGCAAAATCAAGTATAGAAATTATGACATGAGAAAGTATCCTAAATTGACCACTGTTTTAGTGAAAGTGGTAGTAGAGAAACCCTTTTTTATTAAAAAAATTATATTGACAAAGGATGAAGTAGGGAAAGCTTTTTACAAAAAAAAGCCCTAGAAGCACAGATACCGGCCAGTTATTGCTTTCTCTCCCCTGGCTGGCAGGCTTCTCTGCTCTACTGATGTCTTCCTTCCACCTCTAGAGACCTGTGTCTTGCAAGAGAAAAAAACTGTACAAAACCGAAACATTGGGTGTTGTTCAATCTCATGAAATTCAGCCAATTTCGGAGCATTGCCAATTGACCCAGGCAAGTGTGGTTCCTTCCCTCACTTAAGGTCATGGAATTTGGATCATGACAGAAAGAACAAAATCCCAGATACAAGCGGCAGGACACTCTCTCAGAGAGAAGATGAAAAGCTGGGCCATATAGGAGAGGCTTAAAGTAGAGCGGATTCTCACCCACATTGAAAGAAGTCAGCTTAGAAGTTTTAGAGATCTGTTTTGAATGCCACATGGATGCCTCCCTCAATAGGTGTTCCAGGCACATCCCACAGGGAGGAGGCTCAGGGGAAATTTCATGGAACACCCTGGATGGACTATGTCTCTCATCTGGCCTTGGAACTCCAAGAGCTTCCCCCAGAGGAGTCGGAGGAGGTATCTTGGTAAAGGGAGGTTTTGGACTCTATGCTCATAGCACTGCTCCTGCTGGTCCAGGATAAGCAGAAGATCACAAAATGACGATCCAATGACCACCAGACAACGATTGAACATGATCGACATATTTTTACTAGAGGGTAAATTTCTGTTGTATTTATTCATGCAAAACATTTCCGTTTATTTTTAAAACTACTTTGTCTATCAAAAACAATTTGAATGTATATATTTATTATAACCAAAATCAGTAAAGTACACAAAAAATAAATGTTTCCCATTCAGTTTAATATTCATAGATGCCATCTATCATTAGGAAAATGGCAGGTAAAATACATAAGTTGAAATGAACTGCTAAGGCAAATACACCCAAATAGAGCTCTCAATTCTAATAAGATTAAATAAGATAAATGCTGTGATAGAGTGCACAGGGAAATAATTGTTTGACAAAATCAAAAAAGTTGTACAAAAAATACCCTCTAAGTTAAAGGGGTCATAGAATACAAAACCGAGTTTGCATTGTCATAGATTAATAACGATAGTTCAGTGGGTGTAATGGACGTACAGAGAAGTTCAGACCCAATCGACACCTCCTTTCTCTGCAAATTTCACAATTCTAAACTTCAACCATAAAACAGGTGAATTCAAACAAAGCTGCTGGGGGGAACTCGACCCGGTGATGGTAGCCTGGACAATGGCGGCCCCTGCCTGCCTGGTAAGGGCAGGCAGGGGCCGCCATTGTCCAGGCTACCATCACCGGGTCGAGTTCAATTGCTCCATCCTCCACTGGCTCCCTGTTTTGACTACGTGCTGCACTGTAGTCAACCAAAATCCCGGATGATTTTGAACATGCAAATTTGAACATGCTGCCCAGTGCATGCTGGGAAATCTAACCTCTGCTGCCCCAAAACATTACAATAGTTTTAGGTATGAAAAATAGGACATGTCGGGGATGTTATAATGCATCTCTGCTCAGCAGCTTCGCTCGTTGTAAACCAATCAATCAGCGCACAGCTCGTCTAAATATTCATGAGCATACCATAAAAGGAAGAAAAAATGTCGTTTCATTCTGAGGCTTATAACCAGGCTTGCTTTAGGGCTCATAGAACAACAAATTTGCCATTTTCAGCCCAACAAATATTACACACCCCATTTAGAGACCTTAAGGACCAGCAAAAAATACCTTATATAATCATTCTATGAGCCCCTTTAAATAAAAAAATAATAATAATAATGCATTCAGTTCATACAAAGTGGACAAAGTGATATCTGATTAGGTTTAGAGGTGAGATTGGACTGCAGCTGGTGTTTGGTATTGGTGTTCTTCAGCAAAACAAACAAAACAAAAAAGACAAAAAAAAACAAAATTGTACTTCAGGTTATAGACAAGGTTTCGAGGCTAATAAAATCACCTCCCCAAGTCCTGGAATATCTGAATTCCCTAAGCAATGCCTGAGCGCTAATTGGCTTTTCTGATTGGCTTCTTTGACAGCCAGGGTCCAATTGTGAAATTCCAACTCAACTCATTCATTTTTAACGTGCGTCACTGAGCCTTAACAAGAGGTCCAGTCCTGCAAGCACCCTGCTGTGATTCTCCTGAGGGCAAGACTAGGGCTAAAGGGATCAAAGAAGATGCCACTATACTGCTCTCAGTCTTAATCAAAAATTCCAAACCAACAGTACATCCAACTAATTAAACTTGATGCTCAAAAAGAGGCCTGAGTTCAGAACTTGCCTGAACCTTAGTGAAAAAATAAAATGAGCCCCAGACTACAGGGTAGTAGGAATATTGCCACAGTCAGAGCTTCATGGTCTGGTCATTTTGAGATGAGCCTTTCAGTGCATTATAGACAGTTAGTTTACATAAACAGGAACAAAATTGCTATTGATGTTATTGATTGTGTTGCCTTATCTTTAATAACAGCGCACTGATTTTAAGATTTGATTTTGGGAGGCAAATTTGATTTATCAAGGTGTAATCCAAATTGATCCACATAAACTGTAACTCCTAATCTTTCTCCCAGAAGTTTTAAATTCACAAGGTGCATTGCTAATAAAAAAAAGGGAGTGTTTTTTAGCAGAGGTATGTGATTCCTTCAACTCTAAATGATGTTCATACGAAGAGCAAAACATATGGATATGTAAGTATAAAGAGTTTTTAATAAACTACATCTTGTAAGAATACCTGCCTATTGTAAATCATAGAGATTTTATGTGCATCAAATGCTGCAAATCCTCTTCACAGAGGGCAGCAGGGAGAACAGCCCATGGTGGGGATGTAAAGGGGTAACTGATAATTTTACGGGCTCTGAACACGCAGCACTGGGATGAAATGTCTTAAATGGAGGGAAGAGGAGCCCCGATGATCCTCTCTGCTGTTCCCACCCCTCTTCTGACTTTCTTCCAGTCTGAGGCGCTGCAACCTCCACACCACACATTGAGACAACTGTTACAGCGCTTCTGTGCCCTTTTTTTTTATAGTCCAGGTCAGGTTGTCTGTGATGTGCACCCCCAGGAATTTGGTGCTGCTGACAACCTTACTGAAGTGTGAATGATGCAATATTTACACACTATTATAGTATTTAATGCAGTAGGGGAGGAAAAAAGGTTAGGGCAAAACATAGACTCTTATGTTAATTATTTATTTTATAAATCTATCCAAATCTGGAAAATATTACAATTTGTTATGTCTCAACTTCATTCAAGGACAGATGGACAAAAGAAATATAGACCATGTTTGACCTCACACTTAAAAGTTAACTATTCTACAAATAAGGCAAAGCATGTTTCATTTCCCGCATCCCTTCCTGCTCCAGCTGTGTGTTTTAGAAGTGACTGTTGATCATTAGCACTTCCCCCACATTGTGCTGGCATCACTCCCTGCTCTGCCAGTGGCACACTCTTTCCATCTAGTGTTTTAAATTGTGGGAGGCAAATAACAGAGCTATGTGGGCCTTGTTTGTTAACGACAGAAACCCCTCATGAGTTTGTGTTGGCAGCATGCCTAGCTACCAGCACTGTTGCACAGTACTCTAGAAAACTGGAAGTGAACCTACTCTCTTTTTTTAAAATTGCATATTTATTTAGTCATTTACTCAATAGTCATTAGGGCTGTGTGTGTGGCACTTTCCTATGATCTACTTATACTAATTATATCAAACTTGTTCTAGGGGATTTAATTGGTTTACAATAGATGTTTTAAAGGGGGTATTTTCCCTCATGGCATTTAACTGAAATGTTGCACGCAAATGGTATTTAGAGGTGTTTATAACTTCACCATAATTTCTAATACCATGTACTCAGTTATTCATTTTTGAACAGTCATAATTGCTATCCTATGAAATCTAGCTTACAGACAGTGCTGTAAGCAAGCAAGTAAAAAGTAAAAGTATACTATGCAAGTAAAATGCATAGTTTTGCCTTAGAATTACAAAAAAAAGTTGATTTAATTGTTCTACTGAAGACTGTTTTTTACTGTAAACCATCTGCTATACAAATGTTATTCTTATTTGAAGCTCATCTTATCCATTAATAAACTGTTTCCATTTCTGCCCAAAAACTGAAAGCCCCTTGATCCAAGGAATTGTCACATTTTTCTCTCAGCATTCACAGCACTCATATATAAAAAATTAAAACATTTTAGCTGGCTGATCCAATGGTGTTCCAGCAATACGCTGTTCAGCACTTCACATGCAACTGGGTTCTGAGAGTGATTGTGCACGCTGTGGAGTTGATCGTTTTCAATTCATATTGGTCCCTTGTTGTTTTAATAATCCAGTAAAACTCTTATGGTGACCATAGGAAAGAAAAAAAAGAGACATAAACTTTTAATAATGAGCAACATGATAGTGATTCACCCTGATGGGAGTTAGGAATTATACATTAATTATTGATCTTTGTCTTGTTCTAAAACCACTTTCAACTGTCTAAGTGTGAGGCTTTCAGTGAAGCTCGCTCTAGCTACATATACGAAAAATAAAAGTCCAGTTAAGGGTGGGTAAGCTTTGTCATGCATGCAACGAATATTCATTGAGCTCTACTGAGGACAAAAATATATTTTTTTTGTTTGTTAGGGATTAAATCTACAGCACAAGTGGATTATTACTTATAAAGGTGATTCAAGCAAAAAATGAAATGCACCAAATTATCAAGATTCTGCCAAGGGTATTTATGTTTGTACAGGTTTAGCAGTGGGGGTTGTAAAACAGTTGTAGGTTGTCATAAACCTTTAAGGCTGGATAAATATGATGAAGGGCCATAATTAAGTGATTGTTGGCCTGGAAACCAGAAGCCTGAAAATAGACACCAGCATGGCAGGGAAGTAACGAATTCCCTTACCCATCACAGAGAGAGAGTGACAGTTTCTTTCTGCTGTGTGTTGAATGGCAATCTCAATGGCAAGTCTCAATGCATTAATCTTCTTTGTGAGGTTAGATATTGTTTTAATTTATAAAATATGTACAAAATGTGAAACTGTGATTATAACACATATTTTTTCTATATATTTGCAGTGTTGCATTGCTTCATTCTTTAGTTTTATATAGCCAGTACAATGAACAGATTTAAGTTTGTTTTGTTAAAACTACTTGTGTATAAAAAAATAAACATTCACCGTCTTCATGCTTTTCTAATGTATGATTTTGTTTCTTGTTTGATTTCTTTGATTTCTTTCACGAAATAGGCATACCAACATTAAAGCATCAAAATCCTGGTTATGAAAGGCCCATATGTGTCATTAAAGTCAACGCCTTGCATCTACTATATAAAGCACCAAAACTCCATATTGTATGAACGGTTTATAATGTGATGACAACACATGGACTGCTCTCTTAACTAAGTTATAGACACCGTGTCTCTTCTTAACAGACTGGTAGAGAATATTTCTACTGTTGATTGAAGAGGCCATGTGTCATTCTGAAAGAGACAAGGTTTGTTTTGAGGAACCAAGATTGCACTGAATCAATAATTTTCAAAGCTACTATCTTTTAGCAGATTGCTTTTTCATTTCTAATAATTTTGACATAGTTTACTACCTGATGAGATAATAGAGGAGAAAAAAGAACTTTGGGACATTTTTCCCCTAGCAACAAATCTGCAGTTTCTAAACTTTGTTCACACAGAGCAGACATAACACTGGGCTCCCTATTGATTATTTTCCCCTACAGCTCTTTCACACTCTAATCAGTCTGACAAAACAACAGGACAGGTGCTGCTTGAAGATACTAGCAGCACCATTAAGTATTTAACAACAATGGTACACCGCAGAGGATGTATTCCTATTCCTGGGTAACCTACTTATCACCGCAGTATGAATGCAAATGCTGCTGTTTACTACAGTGAGCTTGCATGTTTAAAACATCAGTTGAAATTCACACACCCTTTTCCCATCACATATGTCTCTGTTGTAGAAATAAAATATAATATATAAAATGAGCCTATTTCTTTGTTAAAAAAAATTGGTCAGGCAAAAAAACGGAAAAAGGATTATCTCAGGTATATAATGAATTTATTGTATCCTTTAAGGTTTCCGCTTTGTTTCTTTTTCCTTCTCCAACAATTTTATCAGTGGAATATATACAATAGGAAAGATCCTTATGCGTATTTATTTTACAGAGAACCTGCAGTGGACCTTTCAATCCATCCCTCTGCACAAACTAAAAACATCAACATTTTATTTAAAATGTTGTTACATTGTTGAGTAGTCAACATCAATTGAAATTTATGATTACCTTGCTTGTGTTCTTGCAGCAAAATTAACCTGACCTCTTTAGGATAAGCTCCACAATGTGCTAATATAAGTGCTGAGGAAGATATGAATTACCTATCGGTATATTTCTACACTTTTAAATATTCTTGTGATAGCCCTTGAAAATAGAGAACATATTATTGCAACATGAACCAGCCATAAACATTGTATCAGTATGTTTTGCCTTGACAATATCAAGTAGTCCACTTAGAAAATATTAAACATCTATATTCTCCCACTTATCCTGTCAGATTTGCTGGGAGATAGGCACCGGTTCATACAAAGTTTGGTTTGTAAGGCATTACTATGAACTCATGATAAACTACTTTACTGACATGAGCCTCTCTAGCTTTTTTATAAACGGAAAGTGGTTTAGAATTCAACTTATCAATAGAGTACATGTAAATGGGAAACATTTGTTAATAACCTATCACACCCTTTGTGGCAAACTGTTTTTGTTTTACTGATAAACCAAGCAGGTACTGTACTCAGCATGTTACAGGATATGGGTTTGGTTAGTTTAAAGCCTGGAGTACTCCAGAGATCTGGGCTGTTGAACTTTGGGCTGTGTGAGCATTACATCAATCTTTAAGAGCCTCAGGGCTTACTTCTTTACCATTTGCTCTCACAGGTTAGATTAAAGTGTGACAATCTTATTCTTCTATGACACTTCTATTTTTTTATTTGGATTCTCTGTACTGTAGGACAGAGAGAGTTTAAGTAAAGGAGAGGGGCTTTCAGATAGGACGTGTTGTGCGCTGTCCTTACAGCTTTTTATTTACCACACTCTGCAGTTAAAGTTTAGCATTTTTGATCTTTGACCTTGTGGGAATGGCTTCCAGGTTAATGTGCCAAAAGAAGGAACAGAGGATGAGATATGAAAGCATATCATTTCAGTAAAAGAAGAAGGAGAGAGAGGGAATTAAAGAAAGAAAGAAAGAAAGAAAGAAAGAAAGAAAGAAAGAAAGAAAGAAAGAAAGAAAGAAAGAAAGAAAGAAAGAAAGAAAGAAAGAAAGAAAGAAAGAAAGAAAGAAAGAAAGAAAGAAAGAAAGAAAGAAAGAAAGAAAGAAAGAAAGAAAGAAAGAAAGAGTTTGAGTTTAAAATTGCCTTTATTACACAATCCAGCAATCAATAAAACAAAACAAAGTTAATAAAATAAAAACATCAAAATGCAAAAACTAAAGATTCTTCATCTACTGAACATAGAGCACCATTAATGCCCCACTTATTTACAAAAACATTTATACTCTTTGTCAACTTAAAAAACTCAAATTCTACCCGAACACGAGCAATGACCAGTCTCTTAAATAACACACAGGCATCTTCCGTTTGACGACCATTAATTTTGTTCTTTCTTTATATCCATATTGCTAGTTTTGCCATTCCAGAAATGAAATTTAAAAGCACATGACAAGATCTCTTGTTTGCACAATACCGAGGACCATAAATGAAAATACAGCTGGAGGACTGAACACCAAAACCACTAAACAAACGATCCAAAAGAACAAAAAGAGGATTCAATCTTAAGCATTCAACAAAAAGATGATACAATGTTTCCTCCTGTAAACAAAAAGGACAGTTAACACTAGCGCCAGGATTAAGGTGTGCCAGATACCTGTTTGTAGCTATTGCCCCATGTACAATCCTCCACTGGAGGTCACCCACCCGTTTTTCAATCGGGGGTTTGTACAGGGACCGCCAACAGCCTCTTGGGGTAGAGCTGGTGCCAAAAAACTCAGTCCACCTCGACACCCTCACATCTGCCAGAGAACGTATGTTCAGAACCTTCACACAGCTAGTGTACAAGGCCTTCTTCCCCAAGCCTTTAAAATGTCCTAGTGGTGAAACTTGGAAGGACAACAGTTTTTCTGGGTCGTTACGCCATTGATCCACTGCAGGAGAGACACTAAATGAGGGAAATACATATTCATACTCATCATCCCATTGGTTAAAATGAGTATTATCAGCAGCAAATGCTCTGACATGGTCTGGTAGAGAAGCACAGGCTTCCACTTTCATCCTCAACATAAGCCTGTTGGAACGCATATCAAGACGCTCAGTTAGGTTGGACACAGATAGCTTCATCAGATGACCCAGCTTCACACATCCGGCTTCTCTCAACTTAGACCTTAAAGTACCAGATGACAATAGCTGTGATGAGATGAAATCGTTTCCAAACAGAGGTTCTTCAAAGATCCACATCCCTGGTGATGTATCAGCCGTCCTCTCAAAACTGAAAATCTGCCGGGCATTTAACACCGAATGGTAAAATGGAGTAAGACCAGATAAGTCCAAGGATCCTTGTCGTAACAGAAAGAGATGTTTATCATATCCAAAAGATCCTGCCTTCCTTAAAAGAAGACGTGCAGTGTCCAACCATGGTAATCCAGTACCATATAACAGTTTCTGCGCTGTTTGAAGTCTGAAAGTTGCAATCCGTGAGGTGATGTCTATGAGTCCTTGTCCTCCCTCCTCCACTGGTAAGTACAGGACAGCAGCTCTCACCCAGTGACGTCCAGACCAGAAGAAATCCACTAGAGTCCTTTGAAGACGTTGAATGAGAGATGCCGGTGGTGTTAACACAGTCAGTTTATGCCAGAGAGCCGAAGCAACCAAGTTATTAACAACCAGAACTCTTCCCCTGTAAGACAGCTGAGGCAGCAGCCATTTCCATTTGGATAGTCTGACACACACTCTCTCCATGACACCCTCCCAATTTTTTTCCATAAAAGTATCTGTCCCTAAAAAAACACCCAAAAATTTTAAACCTTGGTTTTCCCAATGAATATTACCTGGTAAAGCAGGCAGGTTATTAGTCCATGGGCCAACTTTTAATGCAGAGCTTTTATCCCAGTTAACTTTAGCTGAAGAGGCCTTTTCATAAAGCTCCAAACAGTGCTGAAGACCCCTTACATCATTCTGATTTCTAATAAAAATATTTATATCATCAGCATAAGCAGAGACGACTAACCCTGAATGATTTGGGATACCTGGAAGAATAACACCTGTTAAAGCAGAGCGCAGTTTGTGTAAAAGGGGTTCAATTACAATAGAGTACAGTTGTCCGGAAATAGGACACCCTTGTCTAATACCTCTCTCAACTTGAACAGGACAACTTAATCCTCCCCCAATTTTAACAACACAAAACACTTCATTATACAATAAACCCAATAAAGAAATAAATCCATCACCAAAACCAAAAGCCCTCAGAGTAGAAAACAGAAAGCAGTGATCAACCCTGTCAAAAGCTTTTTCCTGGTCCAAGGAGATAATGCCAACATCAATTTCATATCGTTTACAGATATCAATCAGGTCTCTCAAAAGAAAAAGATTATCCATGATAGATCTTTCGGGTACACAGTATGATTGATCTTTGTGTATAATGGATTCAAGGATGCTCTTGAGCCTATTTGAAAGTACTTTAGAAAATAATTTGTAATCCACACAGAGGAGGGCAACTGGTCTCCAGTTTTTTAACAAAGTCAGGTCTCCTTTTTTTGGAAGCAAGGAGAGAACAGCTTGACGGCAGGATGATGGCAAGATGCCTGACGAGGAGCATTCCTGAAGAACCTCCCACAAGTCCTCTCCCAAAAGTCTCCAAAAATGTTTATAAAAATCTGCAGGTAAACCATCCAGACCTGGAGTCTTTCCAGAAGCCATTTGTCCAACAGCAGCAGTCAGCTCTTCCAATGATACTCCAATATCCAAAACGCCTGATCTGAAGCAGAAAGTTGAGGGAGACCATCCACCAGAGCCTCCATGCAGCTTCCGCTACAGTCCTGCCGCTTGAAAAGATCACTATAAAAGGCCACAGCCTGCTCCTTCATGGTGTTGGGATCAGTGGTCAGAGTTCCATCTGGAAGCCGAAGGCCAATCAGCTGTTTCGTTTGGCTGATATTCCTCTCCAAGTTGAAAAAGAAGGATGTAGGAGCATCCATGTCTTTAATATTAATGAACCTAGACCTGACTAAAGCCCCTTTAGCCCGTTCATATAAAAAACGACTTAACTGATCTTTCTTTTGTTTAAGCTGATCATTATTTATAACATCTGTGGGTACGTCATTTTCCAACAATGTAATTTCATTTTCTAAATTCTGAATCACATTTTTAATTTTAGTTGTAGAATGACTTGTGTATTGTTGACAGAAGACTCTAATCTGAGCCTTACCGACTTCCCACCACTCAGTTAAAGATTTAAAGTCTGACTTCCTTTCTTTCCATAACTGCCAAAAATTACTAAAACTTTGACAGAAAGACATGTCTTGAAGCAGTTTGATATTGAAATGCCAATAAGATTTATTTCTAATAGTGGGCGAAAGAGACAAATCCATATAAACTAGATGATGATCAGAAAAACCAACTGGACAAATTAGGCAGTTGGACAGTCTATTTCTATGAAAATCAGAGATATAAAATCTATCCAATCTAGCCCCACTAACAGTTCCATCCTTCATTTTTACCCATGTGTACTGTTTATCTTGAGGGTGTTTATTCCTCCAAGCATCAACTAAATTCAGCTCTGAAATCAGCTGAACCAACTTAGAGGAAGATGGAAGATGAGGTTCTTCACCTGTTCTATCTGCAGTGAAGTTAGTCGTGCAGTTCCAATCCCCACCCATTACAACACACTCATTTTGATTAGACTGCTGCAAATAACTGTGTATTTTCTCAAAGGCCTCAATCCTGTCCACCCCTTGGTTTGGTGCATAAACATTAATAAAGCAAAAATAAAAGGCTTCTATTTCTGCTCTAATCACCAGGACCCTGCCCGGCACTAACTCAGTTTGTGATTTGATGTTAGCAATCAATCCTGGAGAAAATAAAATAGCTACACCAGCAGATGACCTGGTCCCATGAGACAAAAAATAATTCCCTTTCCAACTGATACCCCATTCTATCTCGTTTTCATGATCGGTATGTGTCTCCTGTAAAAACAAAACATCTAGCTTCTTTTGAATGATCATCTCCAAACTAACTGTTCTTTTAAATGGATCCCTCCCACCATTGATGTTTAAAGATCCCACCCTGATATTATGCATAGAGGTGAAAAAGAAAGGAGGGACACACAAAGACAGTAAAGAAAAGACTACCCAGTGTTCTATAATCATAGCTTTACTTCTGGATTTTTAAACGTTTTAACCCTTGTCCTTTATTTACTAATAACTGTCTCCGGAGGTTTGTCATATGCTTTTTTAATCGGAATCTTTTCTTTTCATCAAGCATTTCAAAACCAACAGTTTTTTGGACATTTCGTGCACTCTTGATAAATTTGTCAACGTCAGGAAAATAATCTGTAACTTTTACATGTTTTCCAAAAGTCTCATCAAGGAAAACATTGATTTCTTCTAAAGTATACAGGTCACCACTGTATGTTTGGGAATCTGCGATTGAAACGGTGTCTGATTCACTGTCATACTCCATATCATCCACCTGTGGAGCGTCAGGCGCAGGCTGGGACGCCCCCTCACCTGGAGGCAGCAACACAGAATCAGCAGCAGAACAGACAGAATTAGCTGTCTGATCTGTTTCTTTCTCAAGATGACCACAGTTAGAAGACTCGTTCAGAACATTGTTTCCAGGTTTTTCCATTTCATCCCTCATAGGCTGTCTATCCATAGCGCTGCTTCCCTCTTCAGCATCAGAAACAGTTACCGGGGGAGACGCCCCCTCCTCCGCAGCGGGAGGAGAACCAGCATTCAGCGACGCTCCACCGGTTGGATCTGTTTTAGCCTGCTCTGTCGGGTTTTTATGCGGACAAGCGGCCCTTTTATGCCCAACATCCCCGCATTCAAAACATTTCATGTTTCCAGTGCTTGCATAAACCATGTAAGATCCTTCTTGATATTTGACTCTGAAAGACACCTCCAGCGTCTGTGTCGCAGAGTTTAAAAACATAAACACCTGTCTCCTAAAGGACTGAACATGTTTAAGTTTATCGCTTTTACATCCCAGCCCCACTGTTTTGAAACCGCTGGCGAATTTCCCAAAACGCTGGAGTTCTTTCTCCAACAAGTCATTCGGAATGAACGGCGGCACACCTGAAACAATAACCCGGGTGGAGGGCACTGCAAGCGGGGACACCTGCAGATACTCTCCACCTACTGTCACTCCACTGACTATCAACTGGGTAACAAAACGCTCCTCCTTCAAAAACACCACAACACCTTTATTCATTCTCGAAGCGTAACCTAAATTGATGTGACCCACAATGTCACCAATAGCCAGGAGAACTGTTTCAACTGGGATTGACGGATCAGGCTGAATCCGAATCCCATTCCTCAGGGACAGGGGTGGCGCCTCTGAAGACGCCATCCCCGCAAAGAAAGAATATTGGAAAAAAAGCACATAAAAAGAAAAAGATCAGAAAAACTGTAATAGACAATCCTTTCACTCTCAATCAGACTCACCACATGCAGCCTCACCGTCACCAACACACTCCCAGCATGCAATGCAGAAAGAAAGAAAGAAAGAAAGAAAGAAAGAAAGAAAGAAAGAAAGAAAGAAAGAAAGAAAGAAAGAAAGAAAGAAAGAAAGAAAGAAAGAAAGAAAATATAGCTTTAATTTGAAGATTCAAGTCAAAAATGTCTGGGGCTATATAAAATAGTGAACAGTTGCCAGTACCCAACTATATTTAAACACCAGGGCAGTGACAGATATGCCATGAGATGGTCCTTCCTTTTTTTCCCATCAGTGCAAAACTACCCCCAAAACCATCTGTTGCATGTGCTTGAATTTGTCTGGCCCAGGCTGAAAATCTATATGTGAAAGCAAACAGCATAAACTGAAGAGATGAATGTTTTGAATCAAACCATTCTCTACACTGCAAAAAATCTAGATCTAGATAAGTCATTTTTTCTTAAAATAAGTGCATTAGTTCTTGAATTTAGGAGGTAAAAGAGACATATTGCCAATGGAACAAGACAATTTACAATTAAAATAAGAAAACACAATTGCATTGTCTTATTTCAAGTGCATATTATCTAATTATCTTATTTTAAGAGTAAAATTACTTATTCCATTGGCAAACTATCTCATTTACCTGCTCAAATTAAGGGTAAATACACTTAATTTAAGAAATTTTTATTTATTTCTAGATCATTTTTGCAGTGTAGACAGATATTTGGATTCAACCGGAAATATGACTGGACCCTTAGTGGAGAAATGTAACAGGACACTCTTTGCATAAATATGAAGATGAGAGTGGAATTTTAATTTAGAGAATTGTATTGAACACAGTATTTAAACAAAAATGACTGCAGGGAAAATAAACTTGTAGAATGTCTTAGTATGGTACTATGATTAATTTAAGCTGGAATTTTTAGAAGAGCTCCTCAGAATATATAAAAAGAGTATAAAGATAGTTAATGTTTCAGCTCAGGTCTATTAAATTAGACCTGGGCATGAATATACAGTCATATTTAATATTTTGTTTAATATTAATAAAAAGTAAATTTATTTCAGTAACTCTTATGATAAAGTTTTACACATTAAACCGATTAATTGCACGCAGAGTGATGTTTAAAAATCCCCTTTTTCTGTCATAATTCTCCACATACAGGTAATGAAAAAGAACCATTTACAATTCTAGATCAGAATAATAAAAAGTCTATATATATTTTAATACAGTGATGTGGTCTTGGTGACAATTTAACTTAATAAATCCTTAAAGCTACACAGCGTTATTTTCAACAATATCCAAAAGTCAGACTGCAGCACCATAAACCGGCCCCCCACGGCTTCTCCCCCTCCAAAATACGTAGGATTCTGTTGTACAAAATGGTTTCTGCAATGTCCTCATCAGCTTTCTTATTAAGTGATTTTTTTTTATATCAACTTAATTCAAATTTCTACAAAATATTGTAAAGAATGGAGAGTGTTATTTTCATATCTTTTATAAGTACCTGCTGATCATTGCAAGGCTGTGTGGGTTAGGAGTGTTGGTGCCCATTACCAGTGGCCAATGAAACAGAAGCAGGGCACATAATGGTCAGAGAATCACAAAGAAAAGCACTTGAAGAGTGCAGAGCTCCGCCAAGTAGCCAATTTTTCCCAACATATTGTGCGTTCCACCTTTGGTGGAATTCACCTGAATTTACAAAATCTGAAGAGAAAAAAAAATAGATTTTGATGGATTTAGATGGTGGTAATTTAATCACCACCAGTCGCCATATGCACCTTCTCTAAAAATGTCAGCAAAATCATCTGTCCATAAATATTTAGTTAATTTAAAAACAGACTGCCAAACTAAAGCTGATGAAAGCATAGAGTAGCATCCATGGCAGAGGAAACAATGGCAATAGAAAAATCTGATTGCTAAAACTCATTGTTTTGGACATCGGGAGGAAGCTGGATAACCCAAAGGGAAACCACACAAGCATAGAGAGCATATGCAAGCTCCAAGCAGAAATTCCAGGCTGGAATAAGAACCCAGGACGTTCTTGCTGCAAGGCAACAGTGCTAACAGTTGTGTTACTGTGCAGGCATCTATATGCGAAACACTTCTTTCCCCCAGTATAATGCCATTTTTGCTGCCCCACAAAAAACCATGTTACATGTTTGGTATGACTGTCAAAAGAGAAGTGTAATTTTCTCTTTTCTTCTGTTCTATCTGGTGCCTAAGGAGGTATAACTGGGAAACCAGCAGGTTCTCCTTTCCTCCTCAAAGTCATTTGCTTACATAGTACGGTATGCGGTATGTGTTTTACATTTTTCATGTTGGATTTTTGGATTCCTGGCTCTGTTACCTGCATTAATTCATTAAAAACTGCAAGAACTCACCTCTGCCTCTCAGCCTCTGCATTTGGCCAAACCATGACACAATGCTTATTATTGCCAAACAGGATTTCATGATAGTTATGAGCTACGGAGTGAATAAGTAAATTAAATAAGCACTTTCAATTGATGGTGTCATTTTTCAATTCATAAAGACACAAAATGCGACGTGACTACTGTACATACTGTACTTCAGATGTAAACTATATGCCCCAACAGCATGGTACGTACAGGTGCTGGTCATAAAATTAGAATATCATGAAAAAGTAGATTGATTTCAGTAATTCCATTTAAAAAGTGAAACTTGTATATTATATTCATACATTACATACAAACTCATATATTTCAGATGTTTATTTTGTTTAATTTTGATGATTACAAATAACAACAAATGAAAATCTCAAATTCATCATATCAGAAAATTAGAATATTACTGAAGACCAATAAAAACAAAGGATTTATAGAAATGTTGGCCAACTGAAAAGTATGAACATGAAAAGTATGAGCATGTACAGCACTCAGTATTTAGTTGGGCCTCCTTTGGCCTGTATTACTGCAGCAATGCGGCGTGGCATGGAGTCGATCAGTCTGTGGCACTGCTCAGGTGTTATGATAGCCCAGGTTGCTCTAATAGTGGCTTTTAGCTCTTCTGAATTGTTGGGTCTGGTGTATTGCATCTTCTTCTTCACAATACCCCATAGATTTTCTATGGGGTTAAGGTCAGGAGAGTTTGCTGGCCAATTAAGAACAGGGATACCATGGTCCTTCAACCAGGTACTGGTAGCTTTGGCACTGTGTGCAGGTGCCAAGTCCTGTTGTAAAATGAAATCTGCATCTCCAAAAAGTTGGTCAGCTGCAGGAAGCATGAAGTGCTCTAAAACTTCCTGGTATGTGGCTGCGTTGACCCTGGACCTCAGAAAACACAATGGACCAACACCAGCAGATGACATGGCACCCCAAACCATCACTGACTGTGGAAACTTTACACTGGACTTCAAGCAACGTGGATGAAGTGCCTCTCTTCTTTTCCTCCAGACTCTGGGACCTTGATTTCCAAAGGAAATGCAAAATTTACTTTCATCAGAGAACATGACTTTGGACCACTCACCAGCAGTCCAGTCCTGTTTCTCTTTAGCCCAGGCAAGACGCTTCTGACGCTGTCTGTGGTTCAAGAGTGGCTTGACACAAGGAATGCGACAGCAGAAACCCATGTCTTTCATACGTCTGTGTGTGGTGGTTCTTGAAGCACTCACTCCAGCTGCAGTCCACTCTTTGTGAATCTCCCCCACATTTTTGAATGGGTTTTGTTTCACAATCCTCTCCAGGGTGCGGTTATCTCTCTTGCTTGTACACTTTTTTCGACCACATCTTTTCCTTCCCTTCGCCTCTCTATTAATGTGCTTGGACACTGAGCTCTGTGAACAGCCAGCCTCTTTAGCGATGACCTTTTGTGTCTTGCCCTCCTTGTGCAAGGTGTCGATGGTCGTCTTTTGGACAACTGTCAAGTCAGCAGTCTTCCCCATGATTGTGTAGCCTATAGAACTAGACTGAAAGACCATTTAAAGGCTTTTGCAGGTGGTTTGAGTTAATTAGCTGATTAGAGTGTGGCACCAGGGGCCATCAATTTTGAACCTTTTCACAATATTCTAATTTTCTGATATGATGAATTTGAGATTTTCATTTGTTGTCATTTGTAATCATCAAAATTAAACAAAATAAACATCTGAAATATATGAGTTTGTATGTAATGTATGAATATAATATACAAGTTTCACTTTTTAAATGGAATTACTGAAATCAATCTACTTTTTCATGATATTCTAATTTTATGACCAGCACCTGTATATGTTGTGCTGAAATGATGGCAAAGACTCAAGATGCACAAACAGTTGGCTTATAATACAGTGTGAGAGCGTGCTGTGAGTTGTTACAGGAAAAAAAAATCACTTAAAAACATGCTGGTAGGTACTTGGTTGAATTCATGGCCCTGTAGATGCCACAGGATGCCAGAGGAGGGTCTAATCGACAGTGAAAGTGTGTGCAGTTCTCATGGCTGCAATAACTTTATTCTTGACAAACTGCCATGAAGAGCAGCATAATGATTGTTTCTCAAATCTGGCAAAACCCTCAGATTTTGCACATAAGTGATGACAGAGCTGAACTTGTGGTAGACATTTTTCCTTAAAAAAAAAAAAAAAAATGTTCAAACTTCGTCTGGAGAGCAGTCATCGTTACTTCCCTCCCAATTCTGCATGGCCAGAACAGTTTCCTTTTGTTCTCTGTTTGTCATATTAAAAGTAAAGTGTAGGACTTTTGCAAATTTTTGAAAAGACCCGCCCTCACCTTTTAAAAAAATGCATATGCCAAACCCTGTATCCGTTCCTGAATCCATTCTCTGATTTTTAATTGGTTACCCCTGCACTAGAGTTTCACTCCTTAATTCCCCACAGAATTTCTTTCAAAAGTACTATTAAATACATTAATGTCTTGGGAAGTCACTATTGTCTTTTAAAAACCACACTAGTAAAGTAAATAAGTTTTACTCTGTCCTGCTAACTTTTGCTTGCATCAGAAAAAGGGTTGAAAAAAATACAAGAAAACTGATGGTGAACATTATCTTCTGCTCCTGACTCAATGGGCACACAGAAATGTCACTAGTTGCACAAGAGGCGGAGATACGTTTAAGAATGAGAGATTGCCTCTGGGCTCATTAGGAACAACAGCTGGTTGTGTAATGAAGTGGAAACATGTCAAGAGGTTCTCTGAAATTCCCAGGAAACAAATTTACTATAGAGAAAAGTAGAAATACTGATGTATTGGCCATTTAATTCACTGCAATGACTCAGAGCAGAAGTTTTATGATTATTTTTAAAAATACCATACCTTTAATATATTAAAAATGAATCTACCATATATTTACAAATACTTTATCTAATTTTGCTATATTATGACTCATTGTAGGAAGTAAAAACAAAAAACAAAAGATTTCTAAGTTATTTAATGGTTTATATATAAGTGACAGATAAAAATAAGAGTTCTAAGAGATTTAATGATTTATTTCCAAGTGTTATATCAAAACTCTTTAGCATAATAAAGCAAAAATATTGTTAGAAAGAGGCTACAAGTGTAGAACACAAAGCTAAAAAAATTGTAAACCAAAAAAAATAATAAAAAAAAGTGGAACACATCGGAGAATCACAAATGTAAAGTTTGATTTCTAGTCATAATTGTCATGTTAATTGTAAATACAGTACTTAACTTACAGGACATAAGGAAAAATTACAAAATGTTTATTTAGTTCATCGGTCAATATGCAGTTCAGTTTTGGGTCCTCCAAGAAACCCTGGGGCACAGGTCACTGAGGATGAGATATTGATGCGAAATAAAAGAATAACAAGCGGCAATGTAAGAAGAGGAGGAGGACTTACATGTTGCAGCACACAGCAACCCACAAGAAGTGAGTGGGTCCTGGGTTCTTCATTCAGAACTCAACAGAAAACCTAACGCAATAAATAGCTTTAGATTAAGATCTCCTTCACATGAGATTTAAGAGCCCTACAAAGAAAACCAAGCCAGTTTGACATTCAGCAATGGTACAATAAATATTTTAGAAACGCAACACTAATTAGTTAGTAGAGTTGTAGTTTTTTTTTTTTTTTTTTTTTTTTAATCACCAGATAGAAAATTATTTACATTCTATAGATTTGTATTCTTTAAGACTCAAACACAAACGAAATGGCAAAGAAGTGCATGTGTTAATAATATCTATGTCCAGGACAGAAAACAAGCTCATGTAAGGGCAGCCTGGCAGGTACAAATGTCTATACTAACCTTTCTCAGTGGCTGTGGGTGTTGGGTCCACTATTGAATCTATAATTAAGTTGTGAGGAAATGTGAGCATTTTTCTATTAAAAGAGACATCTTGTCAATTACAATCCATGCAGAGATATTCACTGAACTTCCTATTGGAATAAAGGTCAATAGCTGTGTGTAATGAGTAATTGACTCAAGGCAGAGCAGCTCAGGCTCAGACTATGGTTCTGATCAAGTAGCAAAATGTGATTTATTTCCATATCATTTTCTCTCTCATTTTCTAACGTGTTAGAGAAAATCTGATTGAAGTGCCACTGCTGGGGCCAATTCATTACCAAAAATGACTTTGGAAAATGACACTTAAATGGGCTGAGTGATGAAAAGAACATGGGTTTTTGAAAATGAACACTGACACAGAAATAGACTAATGACCTGTAAGGCTGAATATCTAACTTAAACAATGGGTTAATGTTTGAGGTCCACTGATGTTGGAACACAAGGCTAATAAGAAAATGAGAGTAGGTGGTTTTCAAAAATGGATACCCGAGTCACAACATTATTTGAATTGTTATACATCAAAATAAAGTGTCAAATATTTAGCTGATTTTTTTTCCCTCAACAAGTTATGCTTAGAAACAGATTAATGTTACTGTTTTATAATGTTTAACTAAAACATCCCAACAAATATGACCAACTTCTGTATTCCATGTATGTCACAAGGAGTCATGATAGGGTTCTACTTCCTAGAATGCTATATTGCTAAATATGAGAAACTGCAAAATGAAAAGTTCTGATTTATTTTGTAAGTTTCTAGGACAAAACTAGAGCTGCGAGGACCAGGAAAAGTACTTAACCTTCTGCGTGAACTGCTAAAATGATCACCTAGCAGGCATGTTGAACCAATTAGCCCCCAATACTAACTTTTATATGCTAGCAGATGCTAGCAGCACCTAATTCAGTTAAACAGGTCACAAAATTTGCCTCTTCACTTTCTTTATCCTCTTTTTGGAGTGCTCAATTTATGTCACATAAGGCTTTTATGGCATTTGTAGGGTTGCTGTAATGGCACAAAACTTTACTAGTTACATTAACCATTGAAGCACAGCATGAATGAGTTTAATACATGTATGAAAGTCAATACAGTAAATCAAATTTTTTTAGCAAAAAACAAAAAAACAAAAAAAAAAAGCAGAGTAACTTCTATTCTAGAAAAAAAAATGATTATCCTTATCTCTGTACTCTCCATGTAAAAATCATTCATGGCTTGTGGACTGTCAATCTTTTTCTGTTTCAAACATATATATTTGAGACCTTTTCCATCCATTCAGGGTCACTTAACAAAGCACATTTGTCTGTCTTTGTCATATGAGCCCTCTGAGTAGTATTCTGCTTCCATGCTTTCCTACCTAAGTATATCAAAAGTCCTGTGTCATTTTCAGTCAGTTATTGGAAACACATAGCTTCTATGTCTCAGTGTAGATAGGAAAGCTCGAGTTAACTTATCAGGCTTAATTCAAGTTTATAAAGCATATTATACATTAATTCATTTAATAAACTGTAGAAGGCTGCAGATGTGGCTTTTATCAAAAATCTGTATATATTTTGTCTATCAAGTACGATAAGAATAATGAAGGTCTGATTGTAACGAAGAAAATAAAAATCTTAGGATTTTATCACAAGTAAAGCTGATTGAATATAAATAATGTATATTTGTGCAAACAAGCACAAAAGCATGAACACACTATAGTAGCCGTCAGTCTTCTGTGAGTTTTTATTACTGTTTTATTACAGTGATATAAATCAGTGTCCAAAAACAAAATTATTACCCAGTGAAAAGTTTCAAACCTTTATACGATGTCGCCTCAAGGCAAGATCATTCTTGGTCGCAAGTCCCCAAGATATCATGAAAGGTCTAAGGAGAATTTCTGGTCCATGCATTAACTAAAGAAAGATATGGACATTTTTCAGCAACATGCCTTCTGATGATGTAGTGCAATGCCACTCAGAAATCACAATTTTACAAGCAAGACTTTAGTAACATTGTTTCTCTTTCACCTGAATGAGAAGATTCAAAATGTATACACGTTTGGCACTGTTAATCTTGACAACTGTTTAACATGGAAGTATTAGGTCAGAATAATGTTTAGCCTTCATGTGAAAAGCGCATGTATAATTCCCTGTGAAGTGTAAAAGCTGAAAGTTTAAATGCTTATGACAGATCCCAGCAGGTAAAAGAGTACAGAGCTTTTGAATGTGGGCTTTTCACTGGTTTATATGAGGTGATGGAACATTTCCAACACTGCAAATATATTTCCACAACCATCAAAGTTACTGCACCTACTGAACAGAAAAATCCTCTGATATTCTAAACCTATCTGAAAAGCATAATTCTCAGGCTTTTATCCATGAAGAGCAGTCATTTTTATAGTATGGTTGAATTTATTTCTATAATACACCTTTCATTTCACCTGTTCTTTATCAATAATAGGTCATTATTGTCAAAAAAGGTTTAAAAATATGTTACTTATAAATCTTGGTAAATTGTACTCTGATTTTTTTTTTGTCTGCAAGAATATACTTGTGAAAAACCAACAGATTTTGAATCCTCTTTGTTGGCATAAACAGACATTCAAAGAAATGCAAGTCTATTTAATATGCATTTTTCAACAGCAAATAATTCAAAGTAATTTAAATAAATAAAGCATACAGTAATAGGAAAACACAAGGCAATGTACACTGGAGCAGCACGGAGATTATAAAAATATTTAGCAATTTCAATAGTTAAGAGAATTATATTAATATTTAAGATGATAATTACAAATAATCAATAATATAATGATTAATAATAAAATGAAAGAAATTTGGACTACACACTAATAATGTCGAATAGGATGGTCAACGGTCAGTCTAAAGATATGCAGTTTACATCGTGCTTTAAAGCAGCCAAGGATTTTGGCATTTATACAGTTTTCTGGGTGTTTTCTAGATAAAGGAACTGAAAGACTTTACTATATCCAGATTTTAAGACCGACTGGTGCTTTCTAGTTGTAATAACTTAAGCTTGTTTTCAGTTAATAATAATAATGATGATGATGATGATCAAGCATGAAGCAGTTGGGTGCCACTGGTCTTGCTCAAAAACCTAGAGTGCAGGCTGTGGGAGTTGAACTGGGGTACCTCTCGGAGCACAAGAGCACTGCTCTAACCACTAGGCCAACACTACCCAACCAGAAATCAGATATTATCACAATATTGACCTCAATAAGATTTCGGCAGATCCATCCATTGATGTCTACAATGCATTAATCAGTGGTTGAATGGCTTCGTAGTCATTTGGTAACATTGTGATCTACAGCTGTGTGACGTCTATTACAGGTGTTTATTAAAAATATGAGTTGGGGGAACATATACATATTGAACAGTAGGGGCCCTAAGATGGACCCTTGGGGAATGCCTCATGTGATTTTTGTGGTCTCTGACATAAAGTTATCTAATGACACAAAAAACACCCTGCCCTTCAAGTAGGATATAAACCAGTCCAGTGCTGTACCATAAAGGCAGACCCAGTTTTACAGGTGCTCTAATGAAATGGATTGATCAACAGTGTTGAACTTGGCCCTGAGGTCAAATAAAACTAGCACTTTGGTTCTTCTTTCACAGTCTTCAATTATACAGATGTTATTGTACACCTTATCAAGGGCAGTTTATGTACTGTGGTGAGATAGGATCCATTATAATAATGCATCAAAGTAGTTGGTCATTATAGGGCTTTAAAAAAAAAAAAAATTAATGAAGGGTAGGTTTGAGGTGTGCCTATAGTTCAGCAGTGTTTTAACATGTATTATGGAGTTAAAACAGAGATTACCGCAAGAAGAGCTTCCTAAAAAGCGGTGTGTTTAAAACCCCAAGACAGCAAGCAAAAGAGTTTGGCTGGTGTACAACAATTAACAGAAGTTAGCATTTTTGTTCCAGGCACTGGTTGAGGGGAGTCTAGATGCTACAGTCACAGGACAGTTTGTTAGCCTGTTGACTGTGGCAATAACGAGCATTGTTCATGTTTTTTCTAATGGTTTAAGAGAATAATTATAATAATTGGACTTTATTGATCTCACATTGGAAAAATTTACCACTGCATTTAACCAATCCCCTTGGGGAGCAGTGGGCTGCCATCATGGGGAGCCAGGGGAGCAGTGTGGGGTTAGAAGTGTTGCTCAGAGACCCAGAGTGGCAGTCTGTGGTAGTGGGGCTCGAACTCAGAACTAGAACCACTAGGCCACCACTCCCCCATTATTAAGAAAGTTTCTCTTGCGTTGCTTTGTTGTAAGTTATATCTGTAGAGCTAGAATATAGATCTAGATAACTAGATGTTATAGTAAACCTGGAGTTCAGGCTTTCCCTGCCTGCCTTTATCTTTTTGCTGACGTTTTTTGTAATGACCATCCCTTTAATTGTGACAATGTAATTCATATTGTTTACTGTTTCTTAATAAATGTATCTCACAATTCTTCTACTGTACAAAGTTACAGGGGAAAGTGAACGCAGAAGAGTAAATTGGTTTAAGATTTCAATATCTCCATGAATGATTAACTTATCTTCCATGAGAAATGAGAAAAGACATAAGTAAAAGAGACAAGAGATGCAAGAGGATACCAATTATGGTTACAAATCAAGGAAGTTTGAATAATTGTTTAAGGATTTAAGAGTAGCAGTTCAATTCACAGTTATTTTTAAAGAGTTCCTACATTGAAAAAGTAGTAGTGGAGGTTACATTATGATCTTGGGCAACACATTAAAGATAAGAAAACATAAATAAGATAAAATTTTAAAGCATCAGGCTTAAGAATCAGAGCTTCCTGTCACTATCTGGGTTTTTCAATATTTGTGCTCACACAGAATAAGTTATAGAGTTTATTTTCTTTGTTTTGTTGCACTGTTATGTATTTTCATTATGTGATGAAGGTATTTGATACTTAGTTTATATGCCCCTCATGTAAAGATATATAAAAATGGAATGCAGCAGCTTACGTACCACATCTGAGCACATATTCTTGATTAATTTGGGAGTGAAGATATTCCCCAGCCTCCAACTTGGTGCATATGTAAATGCTGTGATCAAGCATTCCTTTTTTTTAATTGAGGTGGCTGTCAATGATTCATCTTGTCTAGATGATATCCTAAAATTGTCATCTATAATTTTACTTCTCAAACTTTGACTATTGTAATTGCAATCCTATGTGCCAGCCAGGTCACTCTCTCATGGCTCCAGCTGATACAGTATGCTGCATGATTTTTAACGAGTAAAATACATACACGTACCTAAATCCAGTTTTGGAAGCCCTTCACTTGTTTCCTGTTAGGCTGCAAATACGTTTTTAAATAAATTGTTTTGCTTATAAGCATCAAAATGGGCTGGACCAAACTACTCTATTTCTATAGACCTTATTGTATTCTCAGATCATCAGACCTGCTTCTTCCATTTGTACCTATCTTATTATAAATCCAGAAAAAACTGAGCTTTTGCAGGTCTAGCTCCTAAATAGTAGAACAAAGTTGTTTGATAATGCAGTTTTACTCCTTACCTCTTAAATTAGTGAGTTTTTATATGTTTTTAAAGTATTTCTTTTTTTCTCCTTTTTTTTAGGTTCACTTTTAACTATATTTAAAATATGTCTTTTTTGCAGCACCCTACGTTTACCTGTTGTTTTCTAAGTGCTCAAGAAAAAAAATGGTATGGCATGGCATTACCTGACATTTCTGATAAAATATCAGCATATTTCCTGTTCCATCTGAGTTTAATCATGACTATAAGCTTTCTTTCCTTTTTCTGGTTGGATGGATCCCTTCATTGCCGTTTTATGCAACAAAACTCAACTGTAATTTGTGTCCTCGTTGTATAATAATGGTGATTCAAATCTTGTACAGGTGTAATGATTGTAGTGCCTAAAAAAATGAGAATTATGAGAATTATGTTTGTGTTTGATTCTTGTAAGAGGAAAGCTATCTTATCAAGTTATTCGTTTTGTGGTTGTTTGCCACAACTCATGTCTACATAATAAATTTAAAAAATCTGATAGGATAGCAAGAGTTACTCATTAATATTAATGATTTTTTTTTCTCTCCGACAGACTAGTAAAGAGTGAATTTTATACAAATTTGTGTATAAATCCTTAATTTTTTTTTCCAAGAGCTGCAGAACACCTGGGGAGGGAAATAAAATAAACATTTTGTCTGGAAGAGAAATAAAGCTCATGCTGGATAAACACAATGGACATTGACAAGAGAGTTTTGCATAGATTTGGACTTACTCGTTTGACATGAGTATAAACTGGACCGAATCCCTTAATCATATCAATGGAGTAGAAGTGTAGCATGCCTAGAAAGGCCAGTGTCATGGCATGAGGAAAAAGGGTGTTCTAGAGATGGATGTAGCAGAAATAATTCGAGGCCTGAATGTATCAGTGTTACACAGGCTTTCTGACCTCTGCTTAGGGCAGCTGGTTGCTTTTGAGAAGCATCCATTAGAATCCATCATTCAGTCATGGGTTTCTGATTTACCTGATTTACCTTCAAGAATGGGCTGCCAAAATTTCAATGGAACAAAGCTAGCATATGTGCTGGTACATCTTTAGAGTTCATCTGTATTTTTGTTTCAGTTTATCTCTTTATTGTATTTCTAACAAAGTTTAAGACATCAGAAAAAATGTGACAACAATGAAAATGGAAATTGTAATATTTTTATTTTTATGAGACTCAAATCTACATTACCAAAGATATAATGGATTATGTTAAAATTTGAATTATCATTTTAAATTAGAAGGAACTCTACTTTACAAGAATACTGGCCACCTGCTTTTTCATTCACAAAACAAAAAAAAATCACAACTGAGAGAAGGAACAGGATTGAGTTACACAGCAATTATGCTTATGCCATGTAGATGGATAGTCTGCTGCTGATTAGAATGCAGATATTGAGGATGTGTTGTTGTGTCCTCTCCCTCGGACAACATGGAAACGGACAGGAGAAAAGCCAAGGGCGATGGCTTGGTGATCAGAAGATCAAAGATCCGAAGAGGTGCTGAAGGGAAATCTAGGGTGCTGGCAGGAATCACTTCCAGGTTTGGTAAACAGGCAGAATCCAGCAGGAGGGAGAAGACAGGATAGGCAAATAGTTAAGAATGGGAACAGGCAGGTTCATAGGTCCAAAGGCAGAATGGGTCAGGATCAGGCAATCAGAAAAAAAACTTAGTTAGGCTAGAAGACTCTCACCAACGGCTAAAATAATCTGGCACTGATGGCTGGAAGAAGACCAAGTTAAATAGACATACAGTGAGGGAAATAAGTCTTTGAGCATCCTGCTATTTTGCAGGTTCTCCCAATTAGAAATCATTGGGTGTCTAAAATTTTCGTTTAACTGTGAGAGACATGAAAAACAAAACAAAAAAAATCCAGGAATCCCATTATATTATTTTTCTTATCTATTCATTTGTATGATACAGCTACGTATAAGTATTTCAATCTGAAAAACTCACACAGAGAGAAAAGATAATTAGAAGAATTTATTGATAAGAAAGTATAGTCTTTGGCGCTCAGACCTCGGCAGGAACATTCATGCTGAATTATGCTTTAACATGCATGAGTAGATGAATGTGAATAGTGATGTTCCCCCCGGGCCTGAAACTGGTGGTGGTTTAATCCGAGCTGGTTGACAAGGTGATCTGCTGGGCAGAATTGTGGGACTAGAAGACTGAGGGAGCTGACGCCGGGGCTTCACTCGGACTCGGGATATAGAGGTCCTGCTCGGTGATGCAGGTACCGTGAAGTGTCCATGATGAGCAAGCATGAAGCGACAGTGGAGAGGAAAAACTCCCCTTTGGGAAGAAACCTCTGGCAGAACCGGGCTCAACATGGTGGTCTTCTGCCGGACCAATGCGATGAGACGAGGGATGGTGACAACTGGGATTAATACTCTCTGATGAGGTTGAGGTGAAGTCGTGTCATGGAGGACGATTCAGCTGCGATGGCGGAGAAGGGGATGGAGGTGGGTGAATTGTCGTCTGGATCGAAATCCGACATTGCGATTGCAGGATAGTGGCTGTGGTGAGATTTGAGGGAGTTTATAAAGTGGAAGCAGGACGCTGATTGGGCTTCGTGGTGGAGTAGTTCAAAGCTGATTGGCTCGCTTCGGAGACGGATCGGCTTCTGATGATGTGAGGTAAGTCAGAGTTTCAATTGAACTTTTGCTAGAGGTTCATTTCAATCTGAAAAACTCACACAGAGAGAAAAGATAATTAGAAGAATTTATTGATAAGAAAGTATAGTCTTTGGCGCTCAGACCTCGGCAGGAACATTCATGCTGAATTATGCTTTAACATGCATGAGTAGATGAATGTGAATAGGGATGTTCCCCCAAAAAGCCGAGGTTGAGGCCGGAGAGTCCGTATGCTCGTAGGGCATACGCTAGGGACAGAATAAAGAATGCGTAATGAAATGCTGAGAAGGTTTGCAAACAACTTACCGAGCCAGGTTGTTGATGAGGATGGCGACCACGGTTGACGCCGAGAACTTACCGATGATGATTTACCCATGATGATGATGATGAACCCATGATGATGATGATGAACCCATGATGATGATGATGATGAACCCATGATGATGATGATGATGATGATGAACCCATGATGATGATGATGATGATGATGATGAACCCATGATGATGATGAACCCATGATGATGATGATGATGAACCCATGATGATGATGATGATGATGATGAACCCATGATGATGATGATGATGATGATGATGATGATGAACCCATGATGATGATGATGATGATGATGATGATGATGAACCCATGATGATGATGATGAACCCATGATGATGATGATGATCCCATGATGATGATGATGAAGATGATGATGATCCCATGATGATGATGATGATGATGATGATCCCATGATGGTGATGATGATGATGATCCCATGATGATGATGACGATGATGATCCCATGATGATGATGACGATGATGATCCCATGACGATGATGATCCCATGATGATGATGACGATGATGATGAATCCTGCGGATGATGATGACGATGGTGCATCCCATTATGATGACGATGATAATGAATCTTGCGGATGAGTCTGATAATGAATCTTGCGGATGAGTCCATATAGAACATATAACATGACGGGATACAGACATGACGAGACGCAGACATGGTGCATATTGATGCATTGGAAATGCAAGCAAAATGGCGTAAGGGATGCATGACGAGACACGACGAGACACAGATAGGGAGCATGTGATGCATGGGGAATGAATCTTGCGGATGAGTCTGATAATGAATCTTGCGGATGAGTCTGATAATGAATCTTGCGGATGAGTCCATATAGAACATATAACATGACGGGATACAGACATGACGAGACGCAGACATGGTGCATATTGATGCATTGGAAATGCAAGCAAAATGGCGTAGGGATGCATGACGAAACACGACGAGACACAGATAGGGAGCATGTGATGCATGGGGAATGAATCTTGCGGATGAGTCTGATAATGAATCTTGCGGATGAGTCTGATAATGAATCTTGCGGATGAGTCCATATAGAACATATAACATGACGGGATACAGACATGACGAGACGCAGACATGGTGCATATTGATGCATTGGAAATGCAAGCAAAATGGCGTAGGGATGCATGACGAGACACGACGAGACACAGATAGGGAGCATGTGATGCATGGGGAATGAATCTTGCGGATGAGTCTGATAATGAATCTTGCGGATGAGTCTGATAATGAATCTTGCGGATGAGTCCATATAGAACATATAACATGACGGGATACAGACATGACGAGACGCAGACATGGTGCATATTGATGCATTGAAAATGCAAGCAAAATGGCGTAAGGGATGCATGACGGGACACGACGAGACACATGTGATGCATGGGGAATGAATCTTGCGGATGAGTCTGATAATGAATCTTGCGGATGAGTCTGATAATGAATCTTGCGGATGAGTCTGATAATGAATCTTGCGGATGATTCTTGCGGATGGTTACATATATGAAGAATTGATGCATTAGGGAATGCATGCTAAATGGTGTCAAGGATGCATGACGAGACACAGACCAGACGTGACGTGACACACAGGAGAATGCATATAATGCCTGTCATAAAGGTGAGATTGCATGAATGCGAGCCAGAATGAAGATAGCATGAATAGCAAGGAGACAGCATGGAAGACTGCATGAAGCAGGGAATAATGAAGAAAACTGATAAGGAGTGGGAGTAGAAAATGAGTTAGAGGATAGTCGTGATTAGGTCAGAAAATTATGAAAATGAGTTGAACCACCACCAGTATTTGTAATAGAGTTACCTAGAGGCAGAGAGAGCACTGAGCTGAGAGAATTGGTGAGAGTTCTGGGTGGATGAATGAGGTATAGGCTGGTGAGCCATCGGCCCAGAGCTGAGGGAAGCCTCAGAACCCCGCGAGTAGCTGCAATGCAGCTGCTCGGTCCAGAACGAATGCCCAGATTACCTACTAGAGGGAAGGCCACGTGATTCTAAGAGTATCCTAAGGTGGTGAAGAACCATGAGTGGACGTAGGGTAATGCTTGGGCGAATAAAAGTGCTGAATGCCTGAACATAACGCACTGAGATGATGAAACGTTAGTGACTGCTGCCAGTGATGCTTCTGATGAAGGCATGAGAGACTGGGAGGAGGAGTGACTTATTAGTGGCTTCAACTACTACGAAGTTATCGCAGTGGGCGGACGCGATTCCTTCCCAAAGCCCCACGATGCAAGCTAGCTAGGGTTAGACCTCACACAAGCATAATGGGTGTGAATAAAAGAGGCCATGAACCACCTGTCCTGAAGAACCCCCCAAAACCTACGGATGCAGCATCCGAAAAATTTTGAAGCATGGCAGGAGATAGATAATTCCGACATAGAAAAGAAATTTGTTCCAATTAGAAGCAGTCAGACCAGGGGATCCGAACGGCAGCCTACGTTCAGTAATCTGACCAAGGAGAGGGACGGAAATTGCCGGATCAAGCAACTGGGAATGAAAGCGCGGCCTTGAGAAATAAGCGCATGGCAAATTAGCTGACCTAGCAAGGAGCGCAATTGGCATTTAGAAATGACTGATGTAGAACATCAGTTTCTGTGTTTTTTTTTTTTTTTTTTTTTTTTTTTTTTTTTTTTTTTTTTGTTTTGTTTTTTGTTGAAGAAGAAGAAGACAGAACGATAATCAGAAGTAATAATAAGGGGTGGTAAGATGACGGGCTGCTAAGACTGAGGTACGATATATATGAAGCGTGCACGGCGGGGACAGACTGATCGGATGGCCTTCCTGCAGAAGCTCTGAGTAATCACGATAGATGCTGAATGCGGCCAAAATTTTGGCCAATAGAAAGATCTCTGGTAGACGGAGATCGGATGATTTAAGAAAAACGGTGACGTCACCTGCTGATCGACTTCAGGGGAGGGAAGAATAAGAGACTAAATTAAAATATTCCCCTGAATAATTTAGAACGAGGCTAGTGAAAATATCAGCATGTGTGTTAATATAAGTATGCCTGATAGAGGCAGACGAAGCATAAGAGCAAACTCAAATAGATAGAAAATATGAGTGAAAACATGGTTGAATACGTCTTACCCTAAGGCTGGCCCAGGGCGGGCGTTCCCTAATGTGAATGAGGGGAGGGGGAGGTCCGTCTGAGCAGACAGCTGCAGGGATGACGTGGCAGTGCAGGGATTCCCATGTTTGGAGCGTGCGGACAGCGTCGAAGGATTGAGTGAGAGAGTCCGGTGGAGCGGAGGGAGGCTGAGAGCTGTTAAACGCCAGAAGGACTAGACGGGGGAGCTGCTATGAATCAGGAAGCTGAAGAGGTCCAAGGCTGCATCGAAACGATGAGAAGGAGCGGGCATAGCGGTGACTGCTGCTGGGACAGATCCGGGAGGCCTTCTGCGCCTGGCGAGGGGAGCGGAGGACTTGCATGTCTTTTGCGGCCAGGAATCGGAGCGGATTGAAGCGGAAGGCGAGGGAGATGAAACACGAGGAGGTAGGAGGGAGGCTCGTTAAGACATCTGAGCAGAGTCTAGGTCGGAGCCTGGCAATATACCCTTGGAGTGTAACGCGGAAGAAGGAGATGAGAGCGGCTAGACGGGAGTTTCTCCGAGCGGGGAAAATTGAATTGTCGTCTGGATCGAAATCCGACATTGCGATTGCAGGATAGCGGCTGTGGTGAGATTTGAGGGAGTTTATAAAGTGGAAGCAGGACGCTGATTGGGCTTCGTGGTGGAGTAGTTCAAAGCTGATTGGCTCGCTTCGGAGACGGATCGGCTTCTGATGATGTGAGGTAAGTCAGAGTTTCTTCAATTGAACTTTCGCTAGAGCTTCATTTTAAAACCTGTCTATCACCTAGAATTCTTACACTCAAATAAGTTTTAGTCTGTCTTCAAAGTCAGCAGCTGCTGGGGTTGGAAACATTGAACTTCTTCTGCTTGACGCGCCACATCAACCAATCAGAGAAGCTGATCTGGGAGCTGGCAGGGAGACAGACACAGACTGATGCAGATTGCTATGATCACTCCACTGAAACAGTTCATTAATGCCTAAATTAACTGAAAATGTCAGAACCTGCCGGCAAAATATATTCGATTTTATTATTCTGGTGCCTGCAGTTTGGATTACATACATGAAAAAAACGCTTTCCAGCCACAGCGAACATTAGTGGAAACCCCGAAGTAGCCACTGGTCTGCTGTTGATTGGGATTTCCAGGGACAGAGTACTGCCGTACAACCGCTCAGATTGCCATTGTGCGGGCGGTCTGAGCCGCTCTGACAGTGAAATAATATTTGAAAGCAGGATAGTAATCTTGATGAACTGACTGCACAGATGAAGTTTTCAGGTGGACTTTCTCACTTAAACCCACTTATAGCTGCAAATACTGTATAGCAAAGCAATACAGGAGCAGCAGAAGAATCAGAAGCATCTGGACAATCTTTACTCAATGTGCTCCAGGAGCGTCAAAGCTGCTTTTGACGCGCGTCTGACCTTAATGTGAGCAAGTATCAAAAATGAAGCAGCAGAGGCTCATTTGCTGCTTCCAGAGCTTGCGGTCTGAATGTAAAATAAGACATAATAGTTTGAAATCACGGTAGGCATGGATTGTTCCGCTGCACATGTCAAGCCCTGTCTTATGTTTGCCAATGACCATTTGGAGGATCTAGAGGAGTCATGGTAGTCATGTGGTCAAAGAAGACCAAAGTAGAACTTTTTGGTCATAAAAAAATGGTGCAACAAAGTGGTGCAACATCTGCATTATAACCTCCCAAAAATGCTATGAATAGGACCCATGTGACAGTCCAACATGCATCAGGAATAGGTCAACCTTATCCCTGGCAATTCAGACCAAACCTCTTCACAACTTAAACAGAGACTGGATAGGCCCTAGTAAAGGGCCCCTGACTCAATATTCCTGGACCACCACCCACAGGGCACCATGAGAAACCTGGTTCAATGCCCTCTCCAGGTCCACAAAACACATGCAGACTGGTTGGGCAAACTCTCAATATAGTTTAAAAAGATAGAGTTAATAGAAATTACATTCATTGTGTTCATTTACATACTTGGTAAGCTGAAAAAGGCTTATACAGCTTACAGTCCTGTTTCTTACAAACCTGCAAATAAGGTTATTATGCAAGGTGATTTTTCTTTGATTTTTTTGCTGACATGGGTTCCTGCTGAGTGATTTAGTAGGAATGACCCTAATGATGGTATGCAAGAATGTGAAGGTAGTTGTTTGACATTCCTCTCAACGTGCCCATTTCCTTCTGCAGAGCTATCTCTGCTGTATCAGTTAAGCCTCATTAGAGCTGGAATCCAACTGAAGACAGGGAATTTTTGCAACATTAACTTTAACAGTGCCAATCTAGTAAATAATATTCTTGTTATGGCCCTGATAAGTCACTAGAGAGAGAGTATTAGAGAGAAAAAAGAACATACAAGATAGGAAAAAGTTATTTTTACTTTATCTTGTTTACAGAGAATGTAAAGGTAAACAAAAGTAAAATATAAATAATTTACATAGCAAAATATTTATTTTAGCTGTTTGCATGATAAATATATCTTATCTTATTTAAGAGTAGACTAAATAACAATTCAAATAGTGATCATCATGAGAAGTTGTAAAATGGTGGATTAATTATGAGAATTATTAAAATCAAATTTCATATTATCTAATACCTGCATTTAATCTTTTTAATGTTTGCCTTTCAGTGCAAAAGCCAATCAATTCGAACATTTTTGGCAAGTTAGCAAATATTTAGAATTTTGAGATTATTCTGTACTTGTCTTTCATATTTTGATATGTGTTGAATATAAAAAATGTTATAAAATGTGTATTGTTTTATCCTTGCAGTCTTTTTTCCTTTTATATATTCAACAAGTGTTTTGTAATTGGTAATTATAAAATCATCATTCCATTGGCCTTCTAGTATAGTGTATAGATTATGTTTGTAGTGGCATCATTTGCAAAAAAATCTACTTACAATTTTATACTTTAAAAATCTAGCCATACAATCTAATCATGCCATTTCAACAACATACAGTGCATGTTAGTCCTAATTCAATCAGTAAAAGCTTCAGAAGTGCATCTCTGCTTACATGGAACTATATTGCATGACCTTCATTATGTTGTTTGTGTTTACGAAGAACTTAATCAGGTGGGATGGATTAGATTTAGTTGCACTTACAATGTAATTTTCTGTGACCATCATTAACAGGTGACTGTTCAGGCAAACACTAAAACATGTTTCAAAGTTCTGATGCTGTGGATATTGGCAACAGCTGTATATATTGATGTCCAGGGTTGTTAAAAAGTAATTGGTCACTCTATCTAATAGTAACATAAATTGGGGGCCTTTTTGGGTTGAGATATCTTAGCATCATCTGAAGCAGAATAGGTAGAAGGTCTTTCAACATAATAGTTTTATTTAAAAAAAAGAATTATATATATATATATATATATATATATATATATATATATATATATATATATATATATATATATATATATATATATATACTGCATATATGTGACACCAATTGTCAGAAATAAAAAAAGATAATCTCTTTTTTTCCATTTTTACTACAGCTAACTCTAATCTTTATATGCAAGACAGTCATATTGAAATCAAACTAATGAATAAGTGGCATATTTCAGCCAACCATGCAGTATCAATGGCTAGATTTTTTAAATAAAAATAAAAAATTAATTTTGGTGCTTATTAGATAAGACAGAAAATAAAGAAAAATGTATGTTTAAAATGTATATTAAGATCAGGCAACTCATAAAATGACTAAGCAAATTCCTAATAATCCAAGTCTTGGATTATTTGAAAAAAACTGAGTTATTATTATTATTCATTAAATGGTTGAGATTAAACCATGTTAATATGAGTCACCCTAAATCGAAAATGTTCATAGATGACTTCAGTCCAACCTGGCTGATTTATTGTTATTTTGCAATGTACAACAGTTTTTTAGCTTGTGGTTGTGAAAAGTTGGTAAAGGCATAACCCATTAGAGCTGCAGCAGTGATATTACAAGGTACAAGGTAAATTCATGGATACCTGTAGGTTAATTTGTTTTACAGTTTGGAATGGGGTAACATTTTGAACAAACCTTAGAAATAAAGCACAGAACATATACAGAAGACAAATAAAAACATCACAAACCCAGATATAGACAAGTACTCCCAGTGCCTTGCTGAACACGGTTAAAAAAGAAACAACAATAAATAAATACGGTCAATATGGTGTTCCTATGAACTTGTATGAGCTTACTGTAACTAGTTTAAATCATACAATACTAAGACACAAGCTACAAGGGACAATATTGATGGTAGTAAATTAAGTAGAGAGATTGTTTTAGGATGATCTTTGGGACCTCAAAATATAGATTCTGGTTTCTATTAAATGCATGCCATATTTAATATATTCATTAATGTCAAAACATCAAAAGCCATGAATCACCTTGGTGCTTTGCAATACTTTCAACTTTTCAACTATTGGAATCTTATGAAAATTTTTTTTTTAAATTATTGGTAGTAATGGAAAAAAATCTGACAAAGCTCAAGTATCATTCTGATTGCTTTGCAGCTTTGTATTCAAATATGCGTATTGCACCTAAAAATGATGAGTCATATGGGTTGATTAGCAAATATTAATTAAATGTTAAACACCCAGAAAGACTTCTAAGATCCAAGTACTAATGACTGCCACTGTGTCATCTATATGGGCAGGTTTATATAATAGCAGACAACATTTAAGATATTAGAAAATAGTCTTACTACACAGGTCAAGGTCAGTGGAATTTCCAAGTTTTTAATTTCACCAGTCAACAAAGTTCCCATGCTGTTATTCTTCATGTTTGTCCAAATCAATATTTGTAGGAAGGAAATTCAAGGTATTATTTTCATGAAATCCTACATCCAGATAGCAAATCCATGACCCAGTTGTCAAAACAGAGTAGGGCAAAGAGATACTTCCTGAGACAAAATACAGGTAAGCAAGCCAAGACTTTGGCAGGCCAGGACTTGCAAGCTTAAAATAAAACTGGGAATATTTATCAAATCTAACAAAAGGTGCCCCGCTGTCTCTCTCCTCTTCTATCCCTTTGTTTCTGCCTCTTTTTTTGCTATCTATCCTTCGATCTATGTGCTGAGTTGGCTAAAGTGGAGTTAACGAGAATAAGTGGACCACACACAGGCAAAATAGTTCAATAAAGTAAGCTGGAGCAGATGTTAATGATTATGGATTTACAAGGATGGGGAGGAATACCTAATCACTTCTCACCTGGATCTACAGCTTTTCTCTATGAAAATACACTTACACAAATATACCCCAAACAAAATCACATGTTTTGTATATATTGATTATTATGAGCCAAATATAGCTTTCTATTAGTTAAAGTGTCCAAAAGAATTAAAAACTTTCATAACTTAACATTTGGTATTCTTTTTTCACCAATTTCAATGATAATACATTATAGAATTCCATCAGTTCCAGTGCCTACCCTGATATTAATTTTTCCCCTGGTTGGTTTTATATCCTTATTCTGTCTCTTAACTCTCCCACATTAAAACTGCACACCAATCATTCCAGGTTTTAATGCCCTACTGAGATTAACATGTACAATATTATGGAAGACATCCAGAGCAATGCAGTACAATAAGCCAGAAAAGTTTCCAAAAATGCTTGTAGTTTAAAGAAGGAAAATCATTATCCAAAGACATGTCTAGTCCCTGCACTTTATTCATATTACATCACTGAATTATCTTAGACCTCTTATATAAAACAATGGCAATTAATAAGGGTTTGACTTTAAGGGGAGGGGTAAAGGTATCTGAGAGGTTAAACCTTTGCACAGCTGAAATACTTATTAAGTAACAAAACAGGTCATTGATTTTACAGCTTTGTTCAGGGTTTTTATGGAACATAAGTGACTCTCATAAGAATTTCACCATGCATCATTAATTTAGAGATGTAGATGATCCACAAAACATTTTCCTTGCTGTAATGACACTAACATCACCCCAAAAGGAAGGTATGCATGGATCTTGCAGTACTTCTCAAGGTCACTTTGATGTAATTTATTATTCTCTAACTATTTCTCAAGCTTATTAGCATACTATTGTTGTAAAGAGCATCCAAAAACTAATTGAGAGATTATGTTAACATGAAAATGGCGTTCTTTGTCAATGTCAAAAATAACATATGTAGTAATTTAACTATTACAATAGAAGAGTCAGTCTTTTTAACCAGGTAAAAGCTAACTCTAGTAAATCTATATATTTTTATTAAAGTCCTTGAAAATATGTGTGCAAAATGTTGATGGCAATATCATCTACATTCACTATATATATATATATATATACACTATATTGCCAAAAGTATTTGCTCACCCATCCAAATTATTGGAATCAGGTGTTCCAATCACTTCCATGGCCACAGGTGTATAAATTCAAGCACCTAGGCATGCAGACTGTTTTTACAAACATTTGTGAAAGAATGGGTCGCTCTCAGGAGCTCAGTGAATTCCAGCGTGGAACTGTGATAGGATGCCACCTGTGCAACAAATCCAGTCGTGAAATTTCCTCGCTCCTAAATATTCCACAGTCAACTGTCAGCTGTATTATAAGAAAATGGAAGTGTTTGGGAACGACAGCAACTCAGCCACGAAGTGGTAGGCCACGTAAACTGACGGAGCGGGGTCAGCGGATGCTGACGCGCATAGTGCGAAGAGGTCGCCAACTTTCTGCAGAGTCAATCACTACAGACCTCCAAACTTCATGTGGCCTTCAGATTAGCTCAAGAACAGTGCGCAGAGAGCTTCATGGAATGGGTTTCCATGGTCGAGCAGCTGCATCCAAGCCATACATCACCAAGTGCAATGCAAAGCGTCGGATGCGGTGGTGTAAAGCACGCCGCCACTGGACTCTAGAGCAGTGGAGACGCGTTCTCTGGAGTGATGAATCGCGCTTCTCCATCTGGCAATCTGATGGACGGGTCTGGGTTTGGCGGTTGCCAGGAGAACGGTACTTGTCTGACTGCATTGTGCCAAGTGTAAAGTTTGGTGGAGGGGGGATTATGGTGTGAGGTTGTTTTTCAGGAGCTGGGCTTGGCCCCTTAGTTCCAGTGAAAGGAACTCTGAATGCTTCAGCATACCAAGACATTTTGGACAATTCCATGCTCCCAACTTTGTGGGAACAGTTTGGAGCTGGCCCCTTCCTCTTCCAACATGACTGTGCACCAGTGCACAAAGCAAGGTCCATAAAGACATGGATGACAGAGTCTGGTGTGGATGAACTTGACTGGCCTGCACAGAGTCCTGACCTCAACCCGATAGAACACCTTTGGGATGAATTAGAGCGGAGACTGAGAGCCAGGCCTTCTCGTCCAACATCAGTGTGCGACCTCACAAATGCGCTTCTGGAAGAATGGTCAAAAATTCCCATAAACACACTCCTAAACCTTGTGGACAGCCTTCCCAGAAGAGTTGAAGCTGTTCTAGCTGCAAAGGGTGGACCGACGTCATATTGAACCCTATGGATTAGGAACGGGATGTCACTTAAGCTCATATGTGAGTCAAGGCAGGTGAGCAAATACTTTTGGCAATATAGTGTATATATATATATATATATATATATATATATATATATATATATATAGGGTTTGTTGACTAAAATCTACTTAGAGAGGATATGCTAGAGCAGCTTTTTATTTTATCTTTATTGATGGACGAATAAACTGACTTGAAGGCAGTCTGACCTGGCTCTGTGTACATTGAGCACTCTCATTCTTGTCTTCTCTAACCATTTTGTGATATGACCTCACCACCAATTTTTGACTTAGTGGATGCATCTGACCTGCCATTCTGTTCAGGCATGACACTGTTTTGGAGTGGGGCATTGGCTGGACTACTGCTGTGGACAACATTGTGTCTTTCCTTAAATTATCCACTTGGTCTCTCAGTGGTTACGTTTGTTTCATTAAAGGTATAGCTTTTGACTCAGCTCTTAAAGCCAGGTTGGACTCCTTCTTCAGTTTGACAGCTTCCCTCACCGCTGGTGTCCACCAGCGTGTTTGAAGGTTGCCCCCGTGACATGCACCGCTATCCTTGTGCCCAAAGCTCTGACTAGCCACCTCAACAATGTGCAGCAAACTATAAATGCAAAGGATATGACTAGAAAGAACTGAAGATAACAGAATATTTTAACTATATTAGGATTTGATTATACTCTATGATGATATTCTATGATGTCCTTGTGGTTGTCCTTACACACCCAAATGTTTTATAGTATGCTTAAATAAATGTAAATTCCGTTATTTTCTGAAATGCATGACCATTCACAAATATTTACAATTTTCTGCAAGAGATTAAAAGACTCCATTCTTGTGGAGCACATGCAGTCAAAGGAGATGAAGGGTGAGAAAGTAGTATCTATGTTTATAGTGATAAACCTTCTTTTACCTCTGACCTTAAGTTTAAAAAAAACTGTTTTACAGAAGCACGTGGTTAAATTATCCTGCCCTTTAATTGTCTTTGCCTTGAAAAAACATGTTACGCCAAACACAACATGGACTGCTGCAGTTTCTGGAGGAGTTGAAGATCAGGAAGAGCATGACCATGATGTTTTACATAGTAAGTTTTGCACCTTCAATATTAAATTATTAGTACAGTATGTACAATTTACCCAGTACTAGACTTCCCAGCACCACTGATGTGAAGTTTAGTTAAATATCTAATGCTGTAAATGTGAGGACGGATAAGGTCATGGATGCACGTGATGGATTGTGAGATGAAACAGTAGCACTCAAAAAATTATTTTCTGAACATGAAAGGTATGTGGGCTTAAGAATACTCTCCCTATGAATGTTTAATTCTCTGTGAAATAATGAAGATCATTCTTTAATAAGATCCTCATTATACAGTAGGCAATGCTTTGCATCTCCGTAGCTCCTCCAGAATAACTATAGGCCACTTGAGTGGACCTTTGATTGATTCTCCTCTTACCCAAATAATGCAGATCCATTTAGTTTGAAGCATCATATTTTAGCTGCTTTGACATACACGCTAATTTTATAACTAAGCTGATTTGTCAGATGGAATCTACTCACTAATTAGATGACTTCTGCGGACATATGGTTGCACTGGATCTTATTTAGATGTATCAGAGTACAGGAATAGTATTACAGAAAGCAGTTTTTTTTGCAATTGCAAAGGTATTTGTTTAGCTATAACATGAAAAACAGAAAGGGATAAGGCATAAACATGTGTTAGATAAATGACAAATATTATCAATGAAATAGGATCAGATAACACCCTATCTCATGGAATGCACGTTTTTTTGTCTTATTAAAATTTTCAGAAGACTGGGGCTCTGAAAATTCAAGAAAACAGACAGCAGAGAATTATCTTTGCAGCAGCTGGGATAAAAATGCCTCTGCAAATCGGTTGTGTGTATGTAGAAAAGTCTCTGTCCAGATACTAAATGGGACCCAGAGAGGACATAAAGGATTATAAAACAATGCCGGCTTACCGTGTTACAAAATAACAACACATGTAAAGTAAAATAAAAATATCTTTTTGTGAGAAATATAATTTATAAATTATATTTACCAACAAAACTTAAGAAAACGAAACTGAAGTAAAATAAAACAATTGTGTTATATTTAATGGGTTATGTCCCTGTGTATGTACTACCTTTTTTGCAGTCTATTAGGCAACAAAGTACATGCAGTTTCAAGCCTAGCTCTTGATAAGATTACATCTTTGTCAAGTTACTGTCTGATAATTGTTTTCCCGCTTCTGTCAATTACTTTGATTTGGGCCTTGGCTTGATGAGGTGTTCTCCTGTCTGAAGGGATTACGTGTCTGGATGTTGTTGCCTTTGGCTCAACTGGCTTGGTGGAGGAATGGTAGGGCATTTATTACTTGTAACTGGGAGATAGCATCTAAATGTTTGTCAGATCCATTGCACGCTGTTTACAGCTACCATTACTTTTATTCTGTCAGGGTTGTCACTTCCAATGGGTAACCTTCATTGGCTCTTTCTTGTCCCCTAAAGCAGAATGAGTAAAATGGGCTGTGCACTTTAAAAGACACAGGCAGCTATATGTGAACTTTCCAGGATTACACTCAGAGAATCTAAGCAAAAGCTTTTAGTTCAAACCACTGATATCATTTATCATAACTAATATGTATATGTATAAATATATATGTATTATATATTTATATATTTTACTTTTTTATAGGAATGTTATCTTTTTAACTGTCCAAAAGTCTTTTAACTGCTAAAGTCTTTTCAGTCTAAACAAGTTGAAAAACACGACTGAAATTAAATGAATTTGGATGAGGATGTTAATGCTCTACCTAAAAAAAGATGTGTTTAGACTATTTCTGTATCAGGCATAAAGATGGGGGCTGCTGCAGATAAGTAATCAGTGGGTGGTGGAAAGGCAGGTGAGATGGAAGGGTAAAGCTGGGCTGTACAAGGATGCCTTATGGATTGTATTTCCAAGGCTGTTATTGTACATTACGCAACATAATGAAAAGTAGGAAACAATTTAAAGGTAGATTTTAACTGTAAGGTGATCAATTTTAGAACTTTAGGCAAAGATGGAATATTTTGATAATTGAATTGATCACCATCTCAAAGTCAGTGTAAAAATATCAGAAAAAGTATTCCTTTGATTTTCTTAAAGAAAATCCCATGTCCAAGTAATCTAAGGAGGTTTAATGCTTCTAAGAAAACTATATCCAACTAATATACAATATCTTCAATTTTGGTACATGTTGTGTCCAATGTGTATCAAAGGGGTTAGCACCTGCAATTTATTGACACCAGGCAAGATTAATTAAATATCTGACCCTCTTCTTGAATACTTAAAAAAGGACATATTTACATTAAGTCAATAATTAATTAAAAATGTAAGTATTGATGATGCAATATTTATGTCATATAATTTAGCATTAAAATCATGCAGCAAATCAGCCCACCTAGTCTGGAATTGGTTTGTGAGGGTGAAACCATCAACCAGTTTAAGCTCAGAAGAGGGTAGTGATGCTGAAGAATATGGAGTCATCACATAACTGTCCAGAGAGGACCTCAAGCCTACAGAGTCAGACTCTGAGCTGATGATGGCTAATATGACTGCAGAATGAATGCAGTTGAATACAGACTGTGAAATAACACAGCTTGCTAGGCCTCTGTAACAGATGGTATAAAAAGCCAGTTAATAAAGATAAATCCAATTAAAATAGTTTGAATGATTTTCAAATAAATCCTCCACCACTGTTACAAGATATTATCTATTTTATTCTTAAAGGTATAGCTAGCAACTCCATACGACCTTTACTGCCACAGTCGTTAGATCTGCCTGTTTCAATTAAATCAAATTCAGTTTATTTATATAGGGCCAATTCACAACACATGTCATCTATTGGAACTTTACAGAGACAACTAAACTAGATCAAACAGTCAGATTGGTTTAACATCTTCTATCAAAAGAAAACCAAATGTTTTATCACCTCATTGACGCAAAAGCAATCTCTCACACCAACCATCCTTGTAGCGACAGTGGCAACGAGATGCTGGAGTCCAAGATATGATCCTGGATATTCTGGTTGGGTTCTTGCTAGGGTGTGGAGACCTTCTAACCTGTTTCCTAAATACACATTGCCATCTATGATTGATGGAAGAGATGGCTTCAATTTCTTGTTCCTCTCTCATCTCCTTGCTCCTGTTCTGGTTCCATGATACCAGCTTTTTAACACAGCCAGTCCTAGCAGAAGTGATTAATGAATTATTTCAGCTTTTGATATGTTAATTGCCACTCCAGGGTGTAACAAATCATATTATATGGTTGCTAGGGTTACACATAATAGTAACTATCAAAAAAGGAAAAAAAGTATCAGTAAAAAAACTAAAGTTCTTGTTAAAAAGTTCTCTGAAAAAAGAATATCAGAGTGAGGCTAGCAGAGCTACTCCAATGTGCAGCCACCTTAAGCAGCACAATTCTATAATTTTTTTACACCCATGCAGCTCAATAGCATCTCAAAGGCTGAAATAATACTTAAACTACTCCCCAAGTACTACCTGAATTGAAGAGGGGGCTTCAAGGATGCAAAGCAGGAGAACAGAGAGGAGCAGGAAATTCAAGCCAGATGGATGGATGGATGGATGGATGGATGGATGGATGGATGGATGGATGGATGGATGGATGGATGGATGGATGGATGGATGGATGGATGGATGGATGGATGGATGGATGGATGGATGGATGACTAGATAAACACTAAATTTATATAGCATACAACTATAAACAAATGTCACAATTCTTTTATAGTGTATTTTTTCTTATAAATCCCTTTATTGTCTTCTCTATATGCACTACAGAAAAAAAAGTATATACTCTTATCAACTTAAAGTTATAAATAGTTCATCCAGCTGTGGAATTATCCAAACCACACCAGCTAATCTACAACAGAAAGGCTGAGAAAGAGTCTTTTTAAACACCCAGTAAAAGGAAATATAGTGACTTCTATCAAATGCCTGTTATATAAATACTATCGGGGAATTTTTTTGCCGTGTAATATTTCACCAGGTAGACTAAAAAGCTATTAACACTTTTTACATGTTTTTTAGTATCACATGCTCACTGTCCTTTTGAGAGAAAATTCTTGGTTTCTCCTGTAAAAATAAAGGTAGAATCATACTGAAAATGTTCTTGTATGCATTTAATCTATTGTGTGTGCTTAAATCTTTTGTCAAAATATGACCTTTATGAAGTGTGCATTAGTTTGTATATGACAAAATAAAGCTTAGCAAAAAATATACCTCTAATTTATATAAATATACATATACTAAACTCTTCCTCCCCCATCGCGGATGGCTTGGTCTCAAACATTGAACCCTCAGGAATTAATTTCAAGATCTCTCATGTCCAAAGCAGTGAAATAAACTAGCTACAAAATGCCTGCCGTGGTACAGTTTGAGACTGAAAAATATGGAGGCTGCAACTCTTCTGCTATAGTCTGTGTCAGACAGCAAAGAAACAATACCAAAACTCTCACCTAAGAACACTCGTCAAACTGCAGGAACAGCTTAACTGTTTCTCTTTCATCCACAGACAACCTGCTCTGTGTTGATACTCTAAGGTGCTTACAAACTTAGATGTTTTTCCAGCGACCTGGTGTTTACCTTTGGTTGATGATGTCATAGTTACTGTAGGTACAGTAGATATCATCTGAGATTGAGCTGTTTATATTTTGCTCAAGACCGATGTCAGCACCTGGGGCACCCACTGTTGCACGTTCAGGATCAGGCATGGGGTGATTGGCTGTGAATACAAAGCAGATCTTGCTGTAGGGCAAGGCAATTATATTCATAAGCACATTCTAGCAGCAAAGCAGTTTAAATACTAAACAGAAACGCACACAGGGAAAAGTAAAACAGAAGATACTAATAAGCTAAAATAATAAAATGGTTGATAATTTATAAAAAAAAATGTTTTTTAAACTTAAAAAAAAATTATGTTGAAATAGCATGGTCAAACACCACTAGTAGGCTTTTAATCTGTGTTTGAGGTATCATGGGGTTTCAGCACTTTTACAGTTTTCTTGAACTTTGTTCCAGATTAGTGGAGCATAAAAATAAAGCAAGTTAAGCAAAATTTTCTAAAATTATAAAATAAGTAAAGTCTGAAGATCGAAATTATTTGGTCACAAAATATGAGATGACAACCAATTAGAATGCTGTATAACACAAACCAAAACAAAGCATGAGTAAAATATAACTCATATTTCATTTTTTGACAAAATATCCAGAATAGCTAATCTAAAGAAAACAGGTATAAAAATGCAAACAACTAATATTTAACATTAATTATTTTAGTCATACTTTTATAACTTTGGAGACTCTTTACCCATAGCAGCATTCATTAGAATATATTGCACATTTCCATTACTTTCAATAAACTATACAGTTCTTTTTTTCAGAGCAGCAATCATCACCATGTTATAAATGTTTGAAATTAATAGTTTTTCAAAGAAAAGAAGACAGCAAGCTTTGAATTTGCCTTTAATCAGTGACCATTAATATGTAACAAAAATGTAAACCACATAGTACCTCCAGGCGCGGATTCAGGCGGGGGCGCGGGGGGCGCGCGCACCCCCCTTTGGGATATGGCAAGCCAATTGGGCCAATAATCGTCCGTACAATAACACGCAGTTCCAACCCGTATTTTACGCGAGCACGCGTTTTTTACGTCACCAAGCGTTTTCAGCCAGAACGCGCGGTGACGTAAAAAACGCGCGCTCGCGTAAAATACGGGTTGGAACTGCGCGTTATTGTACGGACGATTATTGGCCCAATCGGCTTGCCATACTCCAATGCCGTCGTTGCGAGCACGAGGAGACCTGGAAGGCCAAACAAGAAAACCAGACAACCATCTCTTTTTAGATTCTGGTCCAATCCAACAGAAGGGTAAGTAGAAACCAACTTTATCACTTTATTTTCTAAAGGCTTATATCTATAATCTAAATAACACAGATTGAAATGTTTATATCTTGTTTTCTATTCTTCAGTGGACCTGGCACAAATTCAGAAAATGACCACAGCGTTGAACAGTATGAACGTTCAGATATTGGAGACACACAGATAAAAGGTATGATGATTGCTAGAAAATGTAATGATAATGAGAAAAGATTATCAACATTGTTGATTGTTGATAAACAAGTTGTTTAAAGTTGCAAAGTAATGCAATTGTAGGAATACTTTAACCAGTAACGGGAAAGTTATAAAAATTGCAGTGTTTGATAAGTAATAAAAAGAATGTACAATTAACAAAAATAAGCAACATTAGTTGCCATTGACATGCATACAATAGTTATTTTGTAGTCTGTATTTTTGGGTCTAAACTTGTACCACGTGTTGTACTGTTAAAAATAAGAATGGTATCCTTTATGAAAACATTACTAACTTTTATCAATTGGTAAGGATCCAAATCAATGAATGCTCTAAGCGCACGCTTGGAGTCTAAGGGAGTCTTGTTAACATTGTGATATGATAACTACAAATCTGGTGTTATTTGTTTTCAGTGAATTTAATATTTTACAATAAAAATACAATTTACTTTTAAGGAAATTCAGTTTTGTGCACCTGGTGATATGTGTTCAGTGAATTTAATAATTTACGATAAAAACACAACATTAAATTGTTTTGTGGCTCCTCCTGAGATTACAAGGTTCACCTGATCAATTATTTTCTTTTCCAGATGAACAACAAGGACCGTGTTTCGATGTAAAGACAACTGAAGAGGCTGCGCTCAACCAAGGCGATTTGCCCCAAACAACTTATGACATAGGTTAGTAATAGTTGTATTTTTTTCAATGTCAAAACAACTAATTTTCTTTTTGTTTTACACGATTGACTTTTTTGCTTAATCTTGAAATCTTACATTTCATAATAATTATTTCATAATAAAGCAAGACTATACAAAAGCTTCATGTAGGCAGATTTACAACTCCACCAGCACCCATGCAAAATTGACAATGTAAATATCAATCTTATTACAGATATATCAAAGGCCAAGGACCGGATTAGTGAAATGGACGACTCGGGAAAATTCCAACTTCTTCAGACCAGAAAACCACCCAAATCTTTCAATTTCGCTGCCAGAGAATTTAAAGACAACCGAAGAGCCAGTGGGGTGACCAAAAGAACATGCCAGAGGGACTGGCTGGACAAGTATGACTTTTTATCGTTTTTACATCATATAAAGATGATCTACCGTCAGGATCAACATTCAGGCAGGAAGTGTAGTTGTGGCACACAAAGTGGTCATCATCAGTGGAAAAACCCAGCTCTCTCCCTGAAATTCTAAAGATAACAAATATGAAGTGCTACCCAAACATTTATATGATTCTTCACCTTCTGTCAGTCATATTTGTTACCAGTGCTTCTGTGGAACGTGCTAACTCGGGTCTTAAAGCAGTGAAAACTTTGCTGAGGTAGACAATGGGACAGGAAAGGTTTGTGGCTTTGCTACTTTTGTATGTGCACAAAGACATTCAGTTAGACATCAACAAAATCATCGACATATTTGCCCAGAAGGTTGACATTTGTAAACCCATTATCATCATCATAAAGTTTGTAGTAGAGAACAATATTCTTTGTGTGGTTTAACTTTGTTTTTTTTTTTGTTTTTCAACAGTGTATCTTGTTAAAATATATTCAAAACTCCTTTGTCTTACTTGAACCCAAGTCCTTGGGGTTTTTTTTTATTTCATGTTCTGTGTAAATATCATTTCTGGAAATAAAGAAACTCCTTGTTTGATTAATTGTTGATAAGGATTTTATTTTCTTCAAACTACCTTTTAACCTTGTGCATGCTTTAAAACCGAGAGATCCTTTTTTAATTACAATAATGTAATCATGCTAATTCTACTTATGTTCATCCATTAAAATGATCAATTAAAAACCCTTGGATGAATAATTAGGGTAGTGTGAAAGAGTGAATATGGTATTCTTTGGTCTTTTAGCCTCACATTGTCTTGACCTGTGACCCCGTGACCCTTGACCCCGTGACCCGATGACCCCTAGGTGCGCACCCCCCTTTGAAAAATCCTGGATCTGCCCCTGACCTCATAGTACGATATAAACCTCTTTCTAATTCATACAGCCCCTTCCTTACTTGCACTGCATCATGAGATAAAGTACATGCCCGAGAAAGCATAGTCATTTTTTATATTACAGACATGGGAAGAGGCAAAAGGTCTCAAGCTGTTCCACCGACAGTTTAATGACTCTGACATCACACAGGAATGACTCTTATCTACAGACACCATAATGATGTATCAGGATGGGTAGAACACAAAACAACCCCGCCCCCAATACACACACACACACCATGACCTACAGCTCCTTCAGAGGAAAGGAAGCAGGTGGGTCAGTCAATATACACAGATCACCCAGGTTATATGAACCAGAGATGGGGTCATCCTTGACTGGGGGTGCAGGGTCAGTGGGATGCTACTTTTTCATTTGCTGGAAGAAAACTGCATGTGTGGGAGCAATGCTTTGAATCTACTCAGTAAAGTCTCACTCAGAACAGGAGCAAATTATGTTTTGAAAGCTCTATGTGATCCATGGGATGATTTCACTCCTTTCTGAACACAATACAGTATGTATATATGTAGTGTCTATATATGTAGTGTCTGTATATATATGTGTGTGTGGGTGTGTGGGTGAGTGTGTGTGTGCATTTATATGAGTATTCATATGTATATCTATAAGTACAAGTCTATTGTACTTAGTGATAAATTGTGTTTCAGTTTAAATAAAAACATGTCTAAATGCTGATGATAATTTCAAGCCTAATTAATGTATTAGGCTCTAAAAAGGTAACAACTTACCCATTGGGGACCAAACAGCTAGGTAAAAGGAAAAAAGTATTTTTCTTCTATTTCTGTCAAAATTTCTAAAGAATAGAAAGACCCAAATAAAATGACACCAACCAAGACAACTTAACCCTGGCTTACACTCAAAAACTGACCTGCTTACAATGAACACAGGGGATTTCATTTTTTTATTTATTTCATTTTATATGACCACTCAGAAACTCACAGTTTTATCTGTCTTACAAGCATATGCAAACAGACCAGCAAACACTTTATTAGACATATGACTTAATATTTGTAAATGTAGCTGTCATATCAGCCTACACCTATTTTTTATCAACTGCATGATATATTTTCAAGTTTATCATCTCTCTGATCACTCTCTATGTTTTTGTCAATCCATCTGTTAGTCACAGCTGAGGACACATCCCTCCAGTGCCTGCCCCTCATCCTAGTCTACCTGTCTATGCCTCCATAAAGTGCATTTTTATACCCTTTGTGTACAGAGCTAGGGAGGATGAACGACAGCCACAAAACAAATCAAAATCTTACAAAATAATTTTTTTAATGTATAAATATTTTGCTTGGTGTGAAATACAGTATATCTAATGAGCTTACAGGAAAGCAAGGTGGTAGCTGCAAGAGACTCCAGCAGAATCAAAGTTAGCCCCACCGACTGATGAGGCTCAGTTTCTTTCATTATGTTTTTAGAACCAAACTACACATACAGAGTCCGGATTGCTAACCCAATAAACTTTATATATATATATATATATATATATATATATATATATATATATATATATATATATATATATATATATATATATATATATATATATATATATATATATATATATATATATATATATATATATATATATATATATTCTGGAGCTGGGGTTTAATATATATATATATATATATATATATATATATATATATATATATATATATATATATATATATATATATATATATATATATATATATATATATATATATATATATATATATATATATATTCTGGAGCTGGGGTTTAATTCTAATATCTGTACAACTCTCATAAGATTATTCTCACCTCCTGATTTGTTGATTGATGTGATTAGTAGAAAAAACAAGGATATTCATATGCTTTAATTTTAAAGCTCAGATCAGCCATATATCTATATATCTTAGCAAAATGTTTGATGATGAAATGCAGATTATCACAAAGAGAAAACCTGCATTCGACCAAATCGTAGCTTTATCACCTTAAGTATTAAAAATCTCATATCCTTAGGGTTCACCTGCGTGCACTGCCTTATATGTGGCCCAGTTGTAATCGACGCATTCCCTTGTTAACTTAAAGGTGGTGTGACTCATGTAATCAAGATCAGGAAATCTGCTTGATAGACGTATTTCCCAAGCAGTGTGTCAGCGAGGTGTCCTTTGGAAACAGGTCTTTGTCTCTGGTAATTAAAGATCATATCATGTTACATCATTCAGGTGCAATAATTAAAACAGATACATAAACACAAAACACAGCATCTAGTTGACTGTTTCCTAATGATTTTTTAATCAATAAATACATAGCAATCATGTTTTGGAGCCCAATTTCATTCCTTGCTTGCCCTTAAAGAAACTACAAGTAAATATATACTTAAGTTTAATTAGTCTTACAATGCAAGTATCATGAAATTAAGACCTGTGTAGTTTTGTGTTTTTTGGTGATCAGCTGTAACTGTGAACCAAAAATATCTCTCTGGTGAAAATATGAAATGTTTGAAATAAAATACTTAGATGCACAACTCAAAGAAGAGTTGTAACTTTGTGTCATTTATTAAGTAAGGAGATACCTTTTGAAATGTCGTGCTGTTCTGTAAATTTTACACTTTTGAAAATGATTGGCCATCTTACCTCCAGTGCAACATATTTGGTATTAAAGAAATCGAAAAACAGAAACATACAGTAGGTTATAGGGGTTGCTCAGTGTGTTTGCTCTGATATGCTTCACAACACTCAGGTCAACTTCTTTTGCATTACAATAAAAATATCAAAATATGTCTATACTCTGCATTCTATTGCTCAAACAGTAGTACTTCAACAGCTCTTATTATACCTGGTCAGGTTACCGTCTCTATACTTCACTGTTTGAATTTCATCACTTTCACGAACTGATTAGTTCACCAATATGTATTTTATTATATAAAAAATACCATCATGAACTCTAATTATGTTTTAATAAATTTTTATTCACCTGTTTTAATCCCTTTTTATATTCTTTTTAGATTCTATTTTAAATAAAGGTCTTTAACATTTCCATTCTATTCCATATTAATGAAATTAATGGAATGTATCCAACCAATCTTTTCACCAGAATATCTGTAATATATTTAGCACAACCAAAAATAGCCATATGGAAAACAGGTTTCATTCACTGAAATAGTGGTCCCGATAACATACCTGGGTAGGTGTACAAGGAGTGTGCAGGTTAGCTGGCTGGAGCAATCCATAGTGTCAGCATGCTTTAAGTCTGCCACTATCATTCGGGTCCCAAAGAGGCCTCAAGTCACCTCATTCAATGATTACATTGACTCCTATAACAATTAAATGCTTCAAAAAGCAAGTTAAAGAACACATCTTCTTCAGCCCCCTCCCTCAAATTTGTAGTCCAAACAGGAACAGACCAGATCAAGCTACTATAAGAAAAAGCAGAGTGAGCATAACGTTAGATATTGAACTAACAAATAATGCAGATTTGGATAATAGAGATAGAGTGAAGCAGAATGATGAAAATGGATCCCTATGTCGTCAGCAGTCTAAGCCTATAGCAGCATAACTACAGAGATAGCTCAGGATAACCTCAGCCTCTCTAACTATAAGCTTTATCAAAAAGGACAGTTATTGCTTACCCTATAAAATAGACAAGGTATCTGCCTCACGGACTAAAACTGGTGTTTGGTTCCACAGGAGAGGAGACTGATAACTAAAAGATCTGGTCCCATTCTACTCTTAGAACATCTAGGAACCACTAGTAAACCTGCAGATTAAGAGCGAAGTGCTCTGTTAGGAACATAAGGAACAATCATATCTGTGATATAAGATGGAGCTTTGCCATTTAAGGCTTTAAAAGTGAGAAGGAGGATTTTAAAACGAGTCACTTACAGCTGCAGTTTGGCCTTAAAAATGCAAAACACATTAGGAGTGTGATATTTGAACATACCTGTAAAATAACTTTATTTTTCTCAATAAGCAAACTTTAAAAAAAAAAAGTCTGAAATTACTATTCTTTAGATAGATCTATTAGAAATATCTGTAAGTTCTATTTAACTTTTCCCTATATATACAATACAAATTTGCAATTCTTGCCAAACTGAGCTACTAAACCAATTGATGTCTTTTATTTTAACCAGTTCTGATATCCTGATTACATTTCCAGGGTGAACTCTGTCCCTTCTGCATTGAATAGCCTAGATAGGAATCAGGCTCTAGCCAAACATACAAAGATTATGATATGCTTTGAATATTTTACAAGAAAATACAATACAATCAATGAATCATGAATACATATAAAATCTCCTGATGCAACCATTTTGTCATTTTAAGAGGCCAAAATTACTTATATCATTAAAGGAATGAGTGACAATGCTCTGACAGAAAACTGCTGTAAAGTTTGTAGAAATACACTTTATTCTATATTCTATGTAATCCACCCATTAGGTGAATCTAAAAAAAAAATATTCTGCAACAACTTTAAGAGCTCCCTGTGAGATACTTTGTAAGTTCTTTACTATGTGCCACTCAGAAAAGTTAAAGAAATGAAAGCTCTCTACTTATGCGCCAAGCTTTTTTTAAAATAATTTTACTCTCGCTACAGACACATTTGAGAGAAAACAACTTTTGCCATTGAAGGTTTTAGTTAAAGTAAGCAAAGCAATCTAAGATTTTAATTAACCTAACCCGGATCACGATGCAGTTTATTTATTCACATAAACATACAATAGCAGAACTTAAGTCCTTGACATTTATAGGCACAAAAGGAAAGAAGCACGAATAAGGTGGCCTTCAACAAGAATTTATATAATTCTGAATAAACAACCATTTATGGTTTTATGCAAATATATTTCATACTTAACTCTTGGATTTTACAGTTGGGCCAAACTTATCCATAATTTTTTGCTTTTTTGCTTGAAAAATGCTTACAATTTCAAATATGATGATAAAATCATATGTATATGAATGTCAGAATAATTTTTTGTGGTAAAGTGATTACAGCCACCTTGATCAGCAGCAGTTTTTGCATTTTTCTCTTTTATAAAATAGTAATTATATATCCTTTTACAAACATTATTTAGTAATGCATCATTTGATTTTATGTATTTATACTTATTACAATCTTTGTTTTGTTTTGGCCTCAATAATTAGCTACAGTATACAGCATGGTTTCTCATGCTGCAATGGAATTTAGGTTGACATGGTTAATTCAGGGATGGTTATTAAATAGTAATCAGATTCCGAGGAGGGCACCCGTACACGGGTGGCTTGACTGGTGTTAGACAGTGAGAGTTCATTTTGTAATTAGGATCATTTTGTTTCTATGTATTGCCATGTTGTCTGAAAACATTTGTAGGTCTGCATAAGAAAGTTACAGCTTGCACCAAACACACTGTGGCATATACACTATATTGCCAAAAGTATTTGCTCACCTGCCTTGACTCACATATGAGCTTAAGTGACATCCCGTTCCTAATCCATAGGGTTCAATATGACGTCGGTCCACCCTTTGCAGCTACAACAGCTTCAACTCTTCTGGGAAGGCTGTCCACAAGGTTTAGGAGTGTGTTTATGGGAATTTTTGACCATTCTTCCAGAAGCGCATTTGTGAGGTCGCACACTGATGTTGGACGAGAAGGCCTGGCTCTCAGTCTCCGCTCTAATTCATCCCAAAGGTGTTCTATCGGGTTGAGGTCAGGACTCTGTGCAGGCCAGTCAAGTTCATCCACACCAGACTCTGTCATCCATGTCTTTATGGACCTTGCTTTGTGCACTGGTGCACAGTCATGTTGGAAGAGGAAGGGGCCAGCTCCAAACTGTTCCCACAAAGTTGGGAGCATGGAATTGTCCAAAATGTCTTGGTATGCTGAAGCATTCAGAGTTCCTTTCACTGGAACTAAGGGGCCAAGCCCAGCTCCTGAAAAACAACCCCACACCATAATCCCCCCTCCACCAAACTTTACACTTGGCACAATGCAGTCAGACAAGTACCGTTCTCCTGGCAACCGCCAAACCCAGACCCGTCCATCAGATTGCCAGATGGAGAAGCGCGATTCGTCACTCCAGAGAACGCGTCTCCACTGCTCTAGAGTCCAGTGGCGGCGTGCTTTACACCACCGCATCCGACGCTTTGCATTGCACTTGGTGATGTATGGCTTGGATGCAGCTGCTCGACCATGGAAACCCATTCCATGAAGCTCTCTGCGCACTGTTCTTGAGCTAATCTGAAGGCCACATGAAGTTTGGAGGTCTGTAGTGATTGACTCTGCAGAAAGTTGGCGACCTCTTCGCACTATGCGCGTCAGCATCCGCTGACCCCGCTCCGTCAGTTTACGTGGCCTACCACTTCGTGGCTGAGTTGCTGTCGTTCCCAAACACTTCCATTTTCTTATAATACAGCTGACAGTTGACTGTGGAATATTTAGGAGCGAGGAAATTTCACGACTGGATTTGTTGCACAGGTGGCATCCTATCACAGTTCCACGCTGGAATTCACTGAGCTCCTGAGAGCGACCCATTCTTTCACAAATGTTTGTAAAAACAGTCTGCATGCCTAGGTGCTTGAATTTATACACCTGTGGCCATGGAAGTGATTGGAACACCTGATTCCAATAATTTGGATGGGTGAGCAAATACTTTTGGCAATATAGTGTATTTTAGGGCATCATCAAGCCTCAGGCACAGTTTGAAATGCCATGAGCTCATCCCTTCCACTAATGATGGCAAGTCATATAAATGTACGTCCCAAGGCCCTCCTATCTGTGTTTTTTCTAGGACCAGTCTGTGCAGTGCATGCAAACAATGAGGAATGACAATGGCCGACAAGATGTTGATCCAAAATTGAGTCTATCTAGAGTGGTTCTTTGTTAAGACCCCTCAGTGCCCTATTAAAAGTGGAATGATACCCCTGCAGAAGCATTTTTAAATACCTTGATCTACACCTTGCTGGCTATACTTTATACTTTTTCTTTTCATTAGCAACCAAATCTGCATAGGAAATGGAAGTTTTACAACAAATAATTTCCTCTTTATGACCATTTCTGCTCTTTCTTTTTGGTTTAGTTGCAAACCTTTAAAGTGTCACCGCTGACCTGATATATGTTTGTGATAATTGGGACATTTGATCACTTATTCACTTAAGATTAGTTAAGTCCAAGTGTATTTTTTTACCTTTGCAGATTTGTTTGTTTGATTGTTTGATAAAAAACTATTTATATCACCCTCTCAACAGTCAATACAAACAATAGCCATTGTAATTTTGGTCTCTTCATTAGCCGATTTTTGCAAGGTCCCACTAATATTTGTATAGTTTAGCCCAGATGATTAGCTGCACGTAATTTTTTAGGTTCTAAGGTAATCTTGCAATAACCCCAGTGTTTAGCTCTCTATACAGATACATATCATGATTGTGGCTGGGCCAGCCCAAAACATTAATCATAACTCTGAAATATGACATCAAATTGAGGGATTTAAATGTAAATCTGGTGGGTTAATTTTTTGCTAGTTGCATGTTGATGTTCACATAGAGGAACATCTATCCCTTCTACAATAAGTTGGTACTGGGCTGCACAAGATTCTGAAAAGGAATTGTCTCAGGGATACCAAGTGAGGTAATAGGTGTCTGGCCAATTCATTAAATGTAAACAATAAATCAAAATAACAAAAAAACTCAGTGGTTATGTTAAAACAGGGAATGGTTAGAGAGGCAATTTATTAATGCAGCAAAATACTGTATGTTCTCTTTCTAGTTACTAATATATTATTGCCAAATGTTGTACTGTGTGGACCAGAATTTCATAGAAAATTGGTACAGGTTTTTGTATTCTATTCCATCCTATATTAAATCTTCAGTGTTTAAGACCTTAAACTTTTTTGTTTTGTTTGGCAAAGCCCAAACCATCAAAAAGGAATCCAGATTGAACAGGAGAATGTGCTGTACATAAAAAGAGAGAAAATGGAAATGTATGTTGCTGCTTTCAGTCTATATGCTCTTCGGCTAACAAACTGCCGTAGTAAGGAGGGAAAAGATAAGGGCTGTGGTGTTTTCACACAGCTGAGGGCTGTGAGAAGGCAAAGGAGTGATATGTGGTGACAGCACAGTGCCACGCTGTTGACACTGCCTGCATCTCCTGGGTACTGAGGGCGGGATTGCCTGGGGCTTGATTATTTACTGGCCTCTATGCCTTCAAAAAATATTCAGTGAGGACACTCTAAAAAAACTCTCCTCAGCAAGGTCTTTTAATTGGATAGCAGCCATCATTTATTAATGGGACTGACTATATGCAAGCCAGTTTTTTTCATGCCTAGTAATTTTTAATGGCTGCTGGATCAAAAGAACGATATGACCTATGTGATATTCCATGTCAGCCTTGGAGAGGAATACATTTCCATCACCAAATTGCAGAAGGTGGGAGGGTGGGATATGCTGTTCACATTAGCTTGGAAAAGCTGGGGATTTTTTTAAGAGTATGTTGACCCTGTAAGACATGCATGGTAATTTCAGTGAAATGCTGTAAAATATTGACTTGCATTGACTTGCATCATACAGACTTTGAATAGAGGGCAGGAGAGATGTCCATCCATGCTGAAGCTTTGATACAGTCTAGTTTCTTGTGAAGTCAAAGGGAAAGGAGATTGTTTCCAAGATTGATTGTTGATCCTTTTTGTAATGTAAAAAAAATCAGTTGAAGCTAAAAATGCAAATTGGTTAGATTTTGCTTCATCGCAAGGCCCTCACTTTTCAAACCATTAAACAGCTGTGTAGCTGAATTTGTGGAATTTCTTTTACTGAGGTCCACAAACACTCACATGCAAGGAACATCATTGTCACTGTATGCAACCAAATGAGACATGACATTCTCTTTACTGCTTGCCTCTTCAACTTAATTATTTACAACCTATGAGGAAAAAGTGAGACGGTGTGGAATTTTATTATCATTGTCTCATTATGCTAAAGGGCATGGTCTTGTAAGTTATTGTCTGAGCATCTTCACCAGGCCTATACAAAGGAATATAGTCAATAGACAAACTTACAAGGATGGTGTGCTAAATTTTGCATTTACTGTATATCTTTTTAAAGTTAAGAGGAACACACAATGTGTACTTATTTTCAAAAACCAACACATGCACCCACATTAATGGACAAATTTCAACCTTTTATTCTTATTAATGTTTTAAATTATAGCTTACAGTCAATAAAAATAAAATTCAGACAATCAGAATATTGTCAAGGGCAATGAAAAGGTTTAAATACATAAACGTAATGTTTTGGTCTAGACCATGATGTGGAAGATTGCTGACCCTTGCCAGTCAACATCATTCACAACTCTCACTATCTTTAGGGCACCGCTTCTGGTTTCTTTTTGTTTTAGTGTTTTCTTTCAGTTTTTTTTGTAATGTTTAAGGTATGCTATATAAGTTAATTTTATTGTTGGTTATTGTTTGTTATTATCTAGTTTTAATATAAAATAATTCTTGTTTTTTTTTTTCTTCGTGCTTAGTCAGCAGTGAAACTGATTAAAAACCAATGAATTCCTCTTCTTCTTCTCCTTGCGATGATTGGCATGTGGAAGTAAACTTTAGTATTCCTTACTGCCATCTACTGGACTTGACTGTGAGCCAATATATCTGACCAAACAAATGTGTATTTTTGTAAATTAAACCATTCCCCTTTAAAATCTTATAAAGTGTGTGTATAGCAAAGTAATGAGTTCTGTCAATGATGCTGTTACCCCATCTGCATGTTGAGATATTTTTTTCTTCATCTGCCAACATTTAAAAACACTAATATATATTGTTATATATATAACTTAGTAAATTGGTTCCTTTGAATACTTTTAAGCTGAGAATTCAATGTTTTGAGTTGGACTCCCTCACATGTCAATGTTTTAATTGAAATTTTATTGTAAGTGCATATTTGGCTTTTATCTGTGTGTCTTTGTATGTATGTATTGTAATTTTGATGCCTATCTTGGCCAGGTCTCCCTTGCAAAAGAGATTTTTAATCTCAGTGGGTATTACCTGGTTAAATAAAGGATAAATAAATAAAAAAAAAAATATATATATATATAGGTATTGCAATTATTTGACCTTATAATGATTGCCTAAACCATTAATAATGTTCTTTGAATGTTTTTTTGCAGATGGCTGCTGTTCTACATTAGCAGGAAACACCTTTAACAGACCATAATTATGATGAAGGGATAAAGAAATTTCCATATTTGAAAATATTTCCAGATAATTAACTGCATGAGCATTACCACTTTTCTGAGGAGAGCATCTGCTACCTACAGACAGAATTCAGTACCGCACAGAACAGATCCATGCCTTGAAGGTTACACAGATGATCTGTGTTTGGCTCAGATTTTTTTTTTCTATTGGTATGTCTCTGAACGCAGTAAGAATTGCTGAAAATCTTAGCAAAGCCACTATTTGCTACACCATCAGAGGTGTGTACTCAGTGTTAAACTGATAATACACACATCTTCATAACCTTCCCTAGGCACAGAAGAATAAATTACATCAAGGAGGGATTCTACAATATTGACCATAACATGAATTAGGCTATACATCACAGAAGAATCTTTGGGACAGGTGGACTACTGTTTTTATTTTTATTTTTAATCTCAGATTCCCTAATGTTATTTGTTTTTCTTGTTAACATAAAATCCTTTCATGCACCAAAGAGCGAGTTATGGTTAGGGCCTGTCAAATACATGCATTCATTATGTAAATGACATTATCTGAACACACATCATATTGCTTCCAAATCTGTTCCTCCCTGGATACCTTCTAAAGCAGGTTTCAGTTTGATAAAGTGAAAGACCAGATTTAGTATTGTCATGAATTTTGGAATAACAGAATGTTCTAAAAAGTCTTTTTACTGGCACATGATTTTCATGATTTGTCCCACAGTCAAGGCAAAGACTTAAAGGGGTCATAGTATGCAAAACCCGGTTTATCTTGTCATAGATGAATAAGCTGATGAAGATTCTCAGTCATCCAGGTCATAGTCTTTCCGTAAAAGTTTAAAAAACAATCCACTGGACTTGGTTTCCAGATGAATAACGATTGTTCAGTGGGTAAAATGGACGTACAGAGAAGTTGAAACCCCATCGACACCTCCTTTCTCTGCAAATTTAACGATTCTAAACTTCCACCATAAAACGGGCGAATCGAAAAAAAGCCCTGAGTTGATGTAAACTCGGGGATGTTGCCTTATTTGGTTCTGGCCTGTACTTTTGTCACGCCCAGGAATTTACATACAGACCAGCCCACTGGTTCACTGGCCCAAGAACATGAATAGAGGTCGTGAAGACGTCAGACACTAGTTTAGCTGTTTACCCTACAGTTGGGTTTACTTCTACAAGAATTACAAAGCACGGCTCAGCGGAGAGCCATGAGCTGCCCATGCTCAGCTGGAGGAGGGGGGCTTGGGGCCAGTAAGGCAGGATGGGGCCGCCGGTGTCCAGGCTACTGTCACCGGGTTCCAATGGTTAATAGATTTTACATCAATTGAGGCTTTTTGAGTGATTTTAACGTCAGAACATTCAACTTTGCACAGAACTAAGTGTTTAATTGGAATATTTTATTCATTCAGATCTAGGATGTGTTATTTGAATGTTCATTTTATTCAATTATTTTTGAGCAGTGTATAAGCATTTGTAAAGAAGGTAACATTTTCTTTAAATTGAATTATTATAATATATATCATCCAAAGTCTACCTTAAAGACTACCTTAAATTATTGGTTACATTTCCCCACTTATGTAGTATTTAAAGACTAACTGAGAGAAACAATGGTGCAGCTTCGATAAGCTCTTGCAGGTCTTCCTCACTGTAGAAAAACCTCAATGTTCTAATGAGTTTAAATGGGCAGTTTAACACAGAATAATCAAGTCGCTAGGATTTTTGTTATCTGACAGTAGGGTCATGTATTCCTTTGAGGGATGTGAGCACTTCAACCACAATTTACTTCACTTACATTTTACCAGCAGATATAACTTATGTTTTATTCTTTTTTTAATAACTGAGATAAGTTAGTGGTTTTTAGAGGTTGTTTTGCACAATAAACGAACCAATAATTTTGACAAAACACATTTATTAGACAGTGTGGCGATTACAGGAAATTTTAAACAGGTGTGGCCAGGGAGGTACCAGTATGCACTGGGTACGGTCAAAAACTAATGGGCAATGAAACCAGTTCAATGACAATCCATACTGATGAAAATTAACCTACATCTTTAGTTTCTGATAAATCACTGAATTGTGTCTTTCGGAGTGTTTTGGAGATGGGTCGGTGCAGTTTGGAGTCTGCACAGCAGAGCAAAGCTGAGTCTTCCACCACCAATATTCAGTATTAGTATTATGGCTTGGAACAACATGTTAAGCTCTCTACTGTTACCCCTAAGGAATGTCCAGGATATAGATTGCTTCTGACCAAATGGTTGCAGGAGATGGGCAACAGCCCCCTGCAAACCTCCAACTGGATGGATGGATGGATGGATGGATGGATGGATGGATGGATGGATGGATGGATGGATGGATGGATGGATGGATGGATGGATGGATGGATGGACGGACGGACGGACGGACTATATCTTTTTCCAGAGTATATAAAATGCTACTGCACAAATGTCTAAAAATGGTGAAGGTGTCCTGAGTGCTTAGCAATTATGTTACAGAAATAATTGAATTATTAAAATAAATATTATACATCAAATATTTACATATTTTTCAAAAATAATGAAACCTCTATTACAAGAATAGTCCAGGAACATCAGCTGTTTTAGTTGTGACTTATTACTACATAGTAGTGAGAAGAGCACCTCTAATAGTGTTGTCAATACTATGTTGGAGTTAATGCAGTGCCTAATAACTTCCCAGATGAATTCTACAAACACTTCAGGGGCATTCGAGCATTACTGTTCATCAAACTGAACTGTAGAGCAGCAAAATTTAAGGCTTCAAGCAAACACAAAGATGTATCTTGTCTTTTGAAATTTAACAAGAGGTAAATGTTATGAATTGATTTTCCACTACTCCTCGTCATTGGAGGCACAAACATCAGCAGCAAAGGCCTCTACTTCATAAGTCCCAACATCAATAATCCATCTATGTCTAATTAGTTAATAAAAAAAAAAAGAAAAAAAAAACATGAACATAATTAAAACACTATTTAACACTGCTGAAGGCAGGAGCCTTTGTTGCTAATTTGCAGTATTGAAAAGCCTTGGACATGATTTGCTGGAAACATCACTTTTATTATAAAAGAAAACAACTATTTTCAAATCCTGTAGACCATATTTTCAATAGGCCAAATAACAAAAAGATGTTTAGAAATTCTTTTTTTTTTTCCAACAGTTCAGGGTTGCTGGCCTCCTGCAAAGAACCTTCCTCTCTTCCCCCAATTTCTTCAAACTGGTGAAAATGGTGGAGAACCATGCAGCTGCTTTATCTCAAAATAATCATCACTGGGACTGGACTGCTCATCATATTTGTGTTGCCGTCAACTGCCAGTTTGCCGCCGTCAATCACAGTCAAGAATGTGCCCAGCTCTCAACCACCTGCATGTTCTGCGGCCCTCTGTGCACATCTTTTTTGAGGGGAATTTTAAATATTATATGGGGATAGAAGTGCAGCTCTTAAGCAATTTAAGTACTTTACTATTGTTTATATCTAGGAGCGTTACCTTTTCCTTTAAACCATTTTTCCTATGTACTAATTCATCTACGCTATCCATTTACTTCTAAGTTGTGGTTTTGTTTCTGTTTTTGACAAAGAGTATAGTTTTCTGCAGCCCTAGCTAACCTGTTATAAAGTTCTATGTTATGTGCTCCTTTACCTGCTATACAGCATACTTTGGTTGTGATAATGTATTACTTGAGCTGCTGTTGGCTCTCTATAATCTCAAAGTAAACCATTTTATCTCTGCTATCTGAAATTTTATATATTCATTTACCAGGCATCTAAATTGAACATTCAGTGACAAAAAAAAAAAAACAGCAGTCACCACAAAGAGAGGTAACAAAAACACAAAACATACTGTATCAGCAAGAAATACTCAACTTTTATTACAAAATGTGTCATCTGCATTTAACCCTAGTCATAGGGAGCAGTTTGTGGATATTTTTGTACACATATCTTTTGTACCTAACCCTTGTTTGAATCACTCCTTTGTTTGGCTAAAACAACCATTCCACTGTCAAAGCCAATTAAAGCCAAATGTTTTCCATTTCTATTCTCCAGTTGTAATTCATAAAGTTGTTATCCTCACACCAATTAATCTAAAAGGGTTAAGTTTCAGTCATGTTATTTCTGACTTGCTTGTGTGCTCAAGATACAATAGATTGAATTAATGAAGTTTATGAGAACACGTTGACTTGGCATTTGATTTAAATTATTCCACAAAAAAGGAAAATGTGCAGATAAGGTTTGGTCATAAAGTGTGACCATTATGACCATCTTTGAGAAAAAGGAACAAAAAGAAGCGTGAGAATACTGGCCTTCTTCAAGCAACCTGCATGTGGTGGATCCTGCCCCACAAAACTATGCACCAGGATGGAAAAGCATCAGCCCTGAACATGCTAGCGCAGCATAGCAGTCCATAGAGCAGAGCACTCCCTCAATCATACTGGACGCCCAACCCCATACCAAATTACTTTCCCCTTTTCCATATCTAAATATTTATCAAATCATTTGTTTGAAAAATGTAATTTTTGCATCTCTTATCATTTCTTTATTATGTTTAGTTTACATTTGACTTTCTACTTGACCCGACAACAAAGGGTGGAGGTTGGTTGAGGACCCAAATACAGAGAGAAGGAACCAGAGATGAGTTTTGCTGATTTAGTGAAAAAGGGTAACAGAAACAACATCTAAGAACAAAATACCAAAAACCAGGAGACGTCAGGTGAAAACACACATGAGGAGCCAAGGAACAACGAGAAACCAGCAAAGAGTAACTGAAAAGGTGGTGTATATATTGGAAACAGAAACAATGGGAGGACTAATTATCTAATGGGGAGCAGATGTAGAAAGAAGTAACCAGAAGGAGCTAAGGGAAAGGAGAATGGCACAAAGGGGAAACAGAGAGCAACTCAAAATATACAACTCAAAAAGACCGCTTGATTATAACACAAAATGAAGAAACCAATGAACAAGAAAACACAGAATAACATTCAGTGGAACTGAAAACTAAACAGAAACTTAAACAAAAGTCCACACGGGTAGAACCATAACATGGATTTTATTAGAAATTTTCTTTCCAAATATTCTTTTAAATTTGAAAAAAAAAAAATGCTTCCTTATATTTTAATGTCAGTTAGTTGGCATGTTGTTGGAACACATTTATAAAAAGTTATCTCATATTTACTTATTTCTAATACATTATCTCCTTTTTTACTGTAATATCTATTTATATGTAATGACCTTATAGTGGCCTCTGTACTCATTTCTGGGCTGAGTGTCTTACCAGAGAAAAAGAGCTTTTGACCCATAGATGAGCCTTTTGAAACTGTCACATCTCAGAATGTTTGACCCAGTATTCAGGCAAGACAGACATTGGGATAACTTCAACAGTGTTTGTTTAAAAACTGACAGTTTGCTGATCTGCCACAGCAGTGGTTAGGGCGGTAACTCTGGAGAGAGGCAGGTAATGTGAATGTGTGAGTCACTAACTTGGTTTAGAGTTCAGTCCATGCCCTGTTAACGAGGTACAGATTAGCCGGTTAGCTGACAAGACACTGCGGTTGCCAAACAGAAAGATCCAGTCACCAAAGCCTTGATGGACACAGAACTGGCAGAAAATCAGACACAAGCAGATGACAGAAAGCAGCATAATCCAGAGGATGAAGTCAGGAGGAAGATCCAAGGTCGTACGCAGACAGAATCCAACAGGAGTCCAAAGCCAGGTCAGGCAAACAGCTCAGAACAGGAATAGGCAGGCTCAGAGGTCCTGGAGTCCGAAGCCAGTGCAGGCAAACAGATCAGAACAGGAAAAGGCAGGTGTAGAGGTCCAGGAATCCAAAGCCAGAGCAGGCAAACAGATCACAACAAGTACAGGAAGAATCGGAGGTTGAGAGGCAGATCAGGTAATCAGAGATACTAAGATACACTAAAAACAATCTCACCACAGGATGGAGCGGACAAGAGTAATCTGGCCCGGTTGACTGGATGCAAGCAGCTTAAATAGAGGCAGGAGCAGGTGGATCGGATAAGGAGTCACAAGAAACTGGGCAGAGGTAGGTGGGTGAATGAATGAATAATAAAGCCAGTCATCAGCACCAAGATCATGACAGAAACCGCTTATGTTTGTATTCCGTAGTTAACATTTCAGCTACTTCTCCCATCCGTTGGAGCAGCAATGGTCAGGAAACTAGGGACTTCCCAATATGAAATATAAGGAGAGGGCTCGGCTTAGTGTGCTTCAGAGCGGGATGGAGATTGTAACTAAGCACATCTCAGTCCGTACTCCTTGCGAGTAAAATTATCTCCGATTATTTGATAAGGGTTTGGGTGTTTAAACCTAACACATGCCTGTCTGTCTCTTGTTTTTTTATGTATTTGAATTCATTTCTTATTTTTAGTTCCCTGTTTGTTGTTCTTCATGTTTCTCATAAACAGAATAAGTATTTGCTGAACTTCACTTTATCATGCCTTGGCTCTACAGCAGCCACTTGTTTAGTTTCCCTCCACCTTCTCTGTTCTGCTGCTGCTTTATCATTTTTGTTCTTTGGGAGGTTTGAGGCACTAAATCGCACTCCAGCAGTGAAGGCTGTCCCACATCAGGAAGAGGAGGTTCTCTGCCTTGACACAGCCGACGTGTGGAAGACTCTGAGGAGGGTCAACCCGCGGAAGGCCCCAGGTCCCGACAACATACCTGGGCGGGTGCTCAAGGAGTGTGCAGGTCAGCTAGCTGGTGTCCTCACGGACATTTTTAACACCTCGCTGGAGCAAGCCACAGTGCCAGCATGCTTCAAGTCTGCCTCCATCATCCCAGTGCCAAAGAAACCTCAAGTCACCTGCTACAACGACTACCGGCCCGTCGCACTGACTCCCATCATGATGAAGTGCTTTGAAAGGCTGGTAAAGGAACACATCGTCTCCAGTCTCCCCCCAACACTCGACCCGTTCCAGTTTGCCTACCGGCGAAACCGCTCCACTGAGGACGCCATCTCCTCTGCTCTTCACCTGAGCCTGGCCCACCTGGAGGAGAAGAACACCCACGTGCGGATGCTGTTCCTGGACTTCAGTTCAGCGTTTAACACCATCATCCCACAGCACCTGGTGGGAAAGCTGGAACATCTGGGCTTCAACACACCCCTTCGAAACTGGCTGCTGGACTTCCTCACCAACAGACCTCAGTCAGTCCGGGTCGGTCAGAACACCTCTGATGTCATCACCCTCAGCACGGGCTCCCCTCAGGGCTGCGTCCTGAGCCCCCTGCTGTTCACCCTGATGACATATGACTGCGTCCCCAGGTTCACCACCAATCACATCGTGAAGTTTGCGGACGACACCACGGTGGTGGGCCTCATCAGGGACGACAACGACCGGGACTACAGAGAGGAGGTGGAGCAGCTGGTGGACTGGTGCAGTGAAAACAGTCTGATCCTGAACGTGGAGAAGACGAAGGAGATCATCGTCGACTTCAGGAAAAACCGCCCCCACCATGCTCCACTGCTCATCAACAGCTCAGCTGTGGAGGTGGTCAGCAGCACAAAGTTCCTGGGGGTGCACATCACGGACAACCTCACCTGGACTGTAAACACTTCATCTCTAGTGAAGAGGGCACAGAAGCGCTTGTACTTTCTGCGGAGGATGAGGAGAGCCCGCCTGCCCCCGCCCATCCTCACAACCTTCTACAGAAGCACCATAGAGAGCGTTCTGACCAGCTGTCTCTCTCTGTGGTGTGGAGGCTGCAGAGCTTCTGACTGGAAGAATGTGAGGAGGGTGGTGAGGACAGCGGAAGGAATCATTGGGGCTCCTCTTCCCTCCATTAAGGACATTTCATCACAGCGCTGTGTGTCCCGAGCCCGTAATATCATCAAAGACCCCTCACACCCCCACCATGGACTGTTCTCCCTGCTGCCCTCTGGAAAGAGGTTCCGCAGCATCCGCTGCAGATCCACCAGGTTGTGCAACAGCTTCTTCCCCACTGCCATCAGACTGTTGAACCTTTGATCCACAATCCGAACTCTGCACCTATTGCACATTATCGGGCATCAAATGCTGCTGAACTTTTAACTTTTAGCCCTTTAAATTGTTCATCTCATTGTATTTTTCAATAACGCATTTTTTGCACAAATGCCATTTTGCACTGAACCACTGCAACTTGCACACTGTCTCTTATCCTCTGCACTGTTCACACTTTGACCACTGCTGCACTTTTTGTATTTTTCTATAACTCGTGCCATTGTGAAATATCAATGCAACGTTCATAAGCTGTATGTAACGCAATTTCGTTCTGTATGCACCCTGTGCATACAAAATGACAAATAAAGAAGTCTAAGTCTAAGTCTAAGTCTAAGTCTAAGTTTATACAATCTACCTGTGATGTTGCCTAGTTTTTTGTTCCACATTTTTAAACTGACATGTCAGCAGCCTTCTAGCTTCCGCCTGAACCCGTATATCAGCTAACTCTTCGATCTTTTGTGTTTATGTATCCTCATTAAAGAAATTATTTTTTCTTCTGTTTTTGTTTTAACTCAAACCACAATCACATGGTTTCACTCAGGGTTGTTTTACATCATCATTTTAAATAAATGTTCTATGTTGTTAACATCTTTGTTACATTATTGCCGAGGATGCCTATAGCCTATTTCCACAAAATGGATCTTACATTGTTAATATCTACTCGTAACATATTAATTTATGTATGTGTAAAAATCTCCTGCATTGCTGCTATATGTTCTAACAGCACAAAAAGCCTTGCATATCAGAAACTGCCCACTTGCTGTTGTTGGAAAATTATGTGTCTGGCAGGCTGCCAAATTTAAAAGTTCTTAGTTTACTGTATTAGTCATGTTTTGGACCTTATCGCAGATGAAGATGACTAAAACTATAAACAACATGAAAGTATTAACTTTGTCTGCTGTGTATGAACTATTTACAATGAGTACTTGGCCATCTATATCCGAATGAGACTGCTTTTGTATTTTATTTGGAATTATTGGGTTGTACAGTATACACTCGGGAGGTGAAAACTCAATCCTCCCTCTCTCTGTTCAGTGTTGGATTTTCACTTTGACCAAAGAAAATAAAGGGTGGGTCATTGATTTACATCTGACTTAGGTTGTTTCTAGGAGGATAGGTGTCAAATAAGTTTCAGACCATCTGAGCTAAAGTCCAGTTGCCTCTGATTTAGGCTTGTTTGGTGGTTGACATGACTCAGAGGACTAAGAATTTGCACAGACATATCATGCTATTATGTTAAAGTCGACCAAAATATTTGATGAATGTGTCCGACGCATTGTTTTATCAATGCCGTGAACAATCATAGCAGTTTTAAAGGGTAAAAGTATTTGTAACTGAAACTTAAATAATCTACCTACTGAAGTGGCTGGTGAGTGTAAACTGTTCATTATAGCGAAAAAAAAAAAATAACAGTATCTTATGTTTACCTGTAATGTTAAAATGCCAACATTTCTCATCAAGAAATTAAATAATGATTGGACAGAATGCTTACATATTTTTAAAGATGCATATAGAGTCCTGGTGTTCTTTTTTGTAAGTCATTGTACACTTAATAGCATACTGAATCTAAGTGTACATTTTAGAGTTGATTTTCAACTGTTGGAGTCATTCTATTTTTCTTATTTTCATCAAATGAGGTGAGAAATGAGAAAAATGTAGAAGAAAATTGGTCAGAGGGCCAGCTATCTGGAGCCTATGAAAACAAAATGAGGCTGTGCTACAGCACACCAATACTTTGCCTTGTCACAAGGGTCTCAAGAAAGTGACTGAAATTTTATTTTTGGAGTCAGTAACTTTGACTTGTCAAATTCTTGCAACCTGTCATCACTTCAAATGTGTCTCTGGGCCTCCACTGCTACCTTAAAACTCTGACTCAAGTCCTGTATAATTTCCCCATCTTCCCAGCTCTCTGTGCTAAATTGCATTGGAAGATGGATTTTTTGGCATCTGAGGCTGTCAGGTCTTAGCCATGGAGGACTTTATGCACTAGTACCCTTGCAATGAAAGCAAATTTTATAAGCATGGAGGGTTATGGTGGAGATTTAACCACTACTGCTACAGCAAATCTTTAAATTTTTTCTGGCTATGATTGCATCTATTTAACAATAATGTCAGTGATTCAGGTCTCCTTTTTGGCCTGATCTTATTTTTTCATTTTCAACTTTCAAACTTTTCTATTTCTCTGTAATCTTACTATCTGGCAGCTTTCATAATGATGATAGGATCTGGTCCAGCAGCAAAACGAAGGCTGCCATAATTCCTGATTGAACTATTATCTTCATTTTCATTACAGTTATTACAGTATGCATATGCATGAATTGATGAACATATTCTGCGGTATGACATGGCCTGGGTGAATATACCACGCATAGGCTGAGGGCTGTTCATTAATTTTCTATAACAGGACCTCTCAAACAAAATCCAAGCTATTATCATGAAAAGGGGAATGATGTTGGTAGCTTGTGGGGATAAATGTCTCTAGTAGATTGAATTGCGGAAGAATTTAAGAATATCCAGATAAAGAAGTGGAGATTTCACTTCCTCTCCATGTCTCCTTTCACACTCCTCCATTTTGATGTATGTGATAAAAGGCTGAATCTCATTGCAATACTGAAATCTGAGGGGATAAACCTCCTGTGGTAAACACAGCTGTACACATGAAAAAAGTGAATCCTAAGGAAGGGATAAGTACATAATGGGATGTGAGAACAATTTAGCTTCCTACAATTACCTGGCAATATTAATCTGTCAATATTAGTTGAAGAAATTGAAAATAAAATGTTTTAACGCTAATGAGGAGGAACCAAGCAAATCTAAGAGGTCACAAAGTTTTGTCAAGGCTTAATGAAGAGGTTCCTGCAATTAGTAATATTCACTAATTATTTGAATATGGATTGTGTCCTTGAATGTTTTAAATACTACACTTTGGGCTAACAGCTTTTAAAAATGTGGGAATGGCATGAGATATTAAGAATTTACAATGGTAAGCCTTGTCCTTTTAGGGACTGATCTTGGATTTTGTATATCCTTGGTAGACTCAGACTTACAGTACTATTTTCATTATACAAACATCTTCCTTCTTACTGAAAGTGATAATAATTAGCTAGGTTATGAGTCTAGAAGAGAATCTGTTGAAGGGTTTAACAATAAACATTTGGAACATTACAAAAAATATCAGTGAAGGCAAGACAGCACGTACCAGTTCCACAGCCATCGAAGAGAAGTGGACCAACATTCCACAGGCTACCACTGACAGCCTGATCAACTTTATGCAAAGGAGATGTGCTGCATTGCGTGAGGCAAATGGTGGTCACACCAGTTACTGACCAGTTTTCTGAGTCCCCAGACAACCCTCTAAGGCATACCTGTGCACTAATCATGGCTTCTAATCAGAATATTTATATGGCACAGCTGTGATGGGAGATGAATTATCTCAGCAAAGGAGAAGTGCTTACCATCACAGATTTAGGCTACGTTCACACTGCAGGCCTTGATGCCCAATTCCGATTTTTTTGTGAAATCCGATTTTTTTAAGTTGCCGTTCATTGTTCCAAATATATGCGACTTGTATGTGATTTCCTGTGTGAACTGCAGTCATACAACGCGTCTTGCTTGCGCAGTAGAGGACGGAATGACGTCACAGGCCTGCGTGCTCCATGTTTACCGAAGTAAAAATGGATGGTAGTGCCAGCGAGCATATAGCGGTCTTTTCCAACCATAAAAACTCATTCTTTTGAATATGTTTAAACATAAATACTGCTATCCGCATTATTGTCCACCATGGTTGTTGTTTTTCTTGCCGCTTCTGGGTAGCAAGACGCAGAATAGTGACCTATGTCGGGTGTTAAAGACATTCAGGTCGGATGAATCCGACCTGGCCGTTCAGACACAGGTCGCATTTGAAAAGATCAGACTCGTATCGGATTCAGGAACACATAGCCAAGTGGCCTGGGTCGGATTGGAAAAAATCGGATCGGTGTTGTTCAGACAGCTATGAAAAGATCAGATCTAGGTCGTATATGGGCAAAAAAATCGGATTTGGGTCACTTCAGGCTGCAGTGTGAACGTAGCCTTAGATTGGTGTGAGAACAATATTTGAGGGAAATTCTTACATTGTGTATGTGGAAAAAGTTTTAGAATTTTAAGCTAATCTCATAAAAAATTGGAACAAAACCAAAATCGTTGTATTTATATTTTTGTTGAGTGTATAATTATTAATAAGAAAAAGATCCATTCTCGTGAATTAAGTTAGTTTGATTGACTATTTTGTTTCCTCTTTTTATAGTTAGGGTTACAGATTCAGATGAAATATGTCAGTGTATAAATCTAATTGTCCTTGGCATTTTGTCCTCATCATATTTTCATTGATTATTAGAAGACATGCTTTAATCTGGCATAATCATGCCGTTTGATTATTTCAAAATTCTAAAAGATGACTTCCATTTTTTTGTGAAAAGGAAAACTAAACTTTGAGTTGACAGAAGCTTTAATCATTTAGGTACTCAAGGCATTTCTTTATGTGTCCTGAAAGATGCACTTCTCTCCCCGTACAAATACCTTTGAGAGCCACCTATCAAATTTATATGCCAGACTGCTCAGCTGTGCTCATTCAGAATTTATTAGTATTATGGTTCATATGAATGTGTTAGATGGACAATATTTGCTTGGCCTGTGGCCTTGCCTACTGCAATGTTCTGTGCTCAGAAAAGAGGGCACCAGGAGCAGGTGATATTTGCCTAATAGCATGCCCACGGCACACATTGAGCACTAAGCAAAACTAAATAGATTATGCAGGAGTTTTGTTTTGCTTGAAAAGTTACCATTACTTTAGCTGGTAAGCTTTCTAAGCCTGTTTTTCTAGAACATAAAAACAAAAAACCAACAACAACAACAACAAAAAACAAAAAAAAAAACACTGGACTGCAATTGTGTGAATGAAACATTGGTATTTGGAGTTAATATTTTCTCTGTAATACAATTTCATTTATTACATGAGAGTGTGTGCTGTCACTGAGGGTTGCTCTTCCTTCTTCAATAAAATTATTCTTCCTTCAATTTGTAAATTGTTATTTTGTCTTTTTTCACATGTTCATAAGGCTAAGTATGTATAGTATATAGTTTATACGAATTACATGTTATAAAAATAATTACACACACATTTCTACGTCAAACTTTGTAGAGTAGTAGGATTTTCCTTTCACCTTAGTCATGGTCCTGAAATGGTTTAGAGAACTTAATTTATACATTTTTTTTTTATTATTGTTTTTGAGGTGGCTTCTGACATTAAAATAATTTGAATTCAACAACTTGTTCATTAAGATGTCCAGAAATGGACAGAAAAAATTAAATTTTCACTGAGGTGAGGATTTATCTAATTGGTCATATGATTTTTTCTGAAGTGAGTATAAAGATGCTGCTCTATCTCAGAAAAAAATATGAAAAAGCTTAAAAACAACATGTTTTGATAAATATTGTGTTAAATTGTGCTTTATTCCATCACAAAGTTGCCGAGGAATGAAAAGAGGGAGGTTTTCTTGGTGACTGGAAACATTAAGGGTTTCTCAATTTAGATAATATCGATTTGTCTTATCTCTCATTTTTTATTTCAGACATGCAAATTATTACCTAACATTTTCAAGGTTAAGTTAAAAACTTGGACTAAATAAGAAGAAAAGAAGAATAACAAGAAAAGATCATTTTTATGTATGAACTAGCGAGGAAGCAAGGCAGCCATTGATGAAAAAGGAGGGACTACAGACTAGATGCTTATGCTTTAGACATGATGGACAACAAGAAATGGCTATTAGTGTGTGTGTTGACAAGGCACACACTGCCTTAACCTAATGAAAATTGGCTGAGCATAGAGAAACAGTGACAAATTAAATGGAACCTGATGCTGAAAAGATATCGTGTGCAGTTTTCCAGATAGTATTAAACTGATTGCACTTAATCCTTTGCTGTCACATAAACTGTGTGTCTTGTTGATGAACACAGGCTTAATATGTTGCAAGGTAACAATCAGGATATGTGAAGAATTTACAGCCTGAGTATGTACTAAAAGCAAGCCGATACTGTGCTTTCTTTATCCTAAATTAAACATGGTAAAAAAAAAACTTCCAATATTTTTCCAACCTTTAATCAGTGTTATCTAAACTCTAATGCCTTGACACTGGGTAGAAATTGGAAATTTGCCAAAAATTCAGCTGTATATAAAATTCTTACAATTGACCAGTTTTCTTTATGAGCAAAGCCTGGTATTGAATGAAATCTCCTATTATGTAAAATATGTTCTTACTTTAAAGTGGTTTAAAATCTAGATCACTGTCATTGTTAGTGTTTTAAATTATTGTGCAATAAGCTAGGATTGGACGATACAGAAAAAAAGCATATCGCTAAAAAACACAAACACAGAATTCCATTTAAATCTTTATCTTACCAACTCTTTTTTTTTTAAAGAAAAATAACTCACCTTAAGAGACCTTAGTTATGTTATTAAATACTGACAAAGAATATACTAAAGTAAGCTGTTTCTAGACACTGACACTTCTCAGGTTCTATTCTCTATCTATGTAGTGAGTTGAGAGGCTGGTGTAGGGCTCAGATGTGCTACTTGACCAGAGGTCATCAGCCAACGCTGTGGCTTAGTTAGACACAGAATGCAGCTAATTTGGCTGTTAGGGAAAAACTTGCGGTGGGAACTTCATAGGGTCAAGTGTGGCGAGCAGCTGTTTGAAATCCGGGTTTTTCAACTGCAGACCACGGCAGCATATCCATCGCTATGAAGCATGTTACTGCATGAGTGATGTCTTTATGCCGCTTGGATGCTTTGTTATATTTATCACAGAGGGAAGCCTTGTTTAGCTTGTTTTCCTTGCTTTGTTTGGCAGAAGTTCCTGAAAATTCCTCTTACGGTGTCGAACTGCGCCAGGGCTCACAAAGCTAGTGCTCCAGCGGTGTGAGCGGCTTAGATGATAAAACAAGTTGGCTGTGTTACCAGACTTTGCGAATCAGTTTTTTTTTTGTTTTTTCTTCTAACTTGCTATAACCGAAATATTGCCAAACTGGTGAACTACTAAAACCCTTCTTTGGGACATTTTCTTCGTCTCCTTGCTACTACATCTCCATGTGATCTGTGTGGTAGTTTGAGAGGGTGGCCCTTTGTGACAGCATGCAAGGAAAACTGTGTTTCTATATCAAACTTTTATTGATCCTCTTTTTCCGATTGCGCCACATGATTATCGATCAATATATATTGTTATTGAATTATTGTCCAGTCCTACAATAAGCCATGATACTGTCAGGAAAGGGTTTGTGGCTGTGTTATTTCCCCATCCTTCAGATTCTTCCACCAGAGGGCGACTTCTAGGATTTGCTGCTGGGCTGGATCATGACCTGAAGGTGCAGTCCTACACACCAGTTGACCGCGTCAACTGGGGTGTTCTTGTTCTTTTGCCAGATAAGTACAAAGGTGATGCAGGTGGTTGCAAGTGTTTCACTGGGTACTTTAGTATTCAACAGCTCAACATTTTGAATTTAATTAAATTTATTTTTTTTTGGAATAACAGTATGTTCCAATCGAACAATCTCAGAAATTATTCTTCACACACCTATTTACTCAAACCTGTGACAATAAGCCAAAATCAGATTTTATTTATAGAAATAGATGAAGAAGGTTATTTAGATTTTCTTATAATGCAGTTAAAGGTAATATGACAAATCCAGAATACAAAAAAAAGTTTTACCTCCCACTAAAAAAGTAGCATTCATTACAAACAAGAGTCTTGTTTCTGTTAGATATTACTATTAAGAGTAAAAAAAGAAGATTTAAATCAACTTTAGCTGACTCCACTTACACTAATTGTTAACATTAAAACATAATTAAAAAATGTTGATCAAGCAGCGATGTAAACAAACCTTGCCTTGCTAATTCAAAAATTAATAATAATTTAATCCCTTATGTATAACAATGCCTATATGACTTTCAGTTGGTTACTAATGAGCTGAGTAAAACATACTTTAGCTGCTTTGATTTCATACAGTATATAAAGAACACTAATTAAAAGCAAGATATGTCTGAATATTAAACATTTCCAAATTAAGATGGAAACGTCAGTTACATGTTACAATATTGTAGTTTTCATGAGATGCAATATGTTCATGATCTTTAGTGACAACAAGGACAAAACCTTCCATGTTTTCTTCCAAAAAGAGAGAGTCTAATAAAAAATGTAGAGTTAAGAAGTTTCCTGTTTTCTTTTTCTGCTTTCTTTCTTTTTTTCCTGGATAGCATATTGGCCATGAATCAGTATTAGAGACTCACTCCTGTGCTAAATTTGGACATTGGCATTGGGAAGACATCGACTGCCATACTGTTCTTACTTGATACAAAGGATATTGATGGATAAGAAATATCATTGTCTGGAGTAAACCCAAGTGAAAGATAAATTAACATAATGTCAGAGCTTTGATCACCACAGAAAGCCACAGCTTTTTAATTTATACTTCAGTAGGAATTCTACTTATCCACCATTGTTACACACATCTACACATGTAAGATTAGTTATGTCACCATGCAGATATACAGACATTTGCATTTTTCTGTGGTGGCTGCAAGTTGCTGGGAATGCTGTTTTTCTTTATTAATGTTATGCTGTTTGTAATGATCTTAACGTTTATCTACTGAAAGTGTAGTTTCAGGTGCCTTGCGGCATTCAGTGAAAGACTGACCTAGGTGAACAAAGGGGCGTTGCATCTAAAAAAAAAAAAAAAAGTCTAAACCACCTGAGCCAATCTCTAAGGAAGTGTCCAGCCACCCTGCGGAGAAAGTTAACCAGAATTGTATAGTTAGACTAAACCCCTAAATATTTTTTAAGAACATAAAATTCTCTTATTGTGGTTGAAAGCAAGCAACTTTAATGTGTAACAGTGTGCTATGGAAGTTATTGTAGGGCAAAGTGAAACAAGTGCACCATTTAGGCCCCCAACACTCAATTTAATCTGGTGCCACTGCATCATATATTATATAGGGTGACCAAACGTCCGTATTTCCCGGGACATATCCGTATTTCACTTCCTGTCCCGGGCGTCCCGGGTTTTTTTTAGAAAGTGAGGAAATGTCCTGATTTCACTGCGCACGACGCTCCGTGTGACGTAATCCCTGAGCCGCGTCAGTGCAGTCAGCCCTGCTCTTAATCAGAGGCTCTGTTCGAAAACCTGGGCTGCATCCTCCAAGGACGCGGTCTACCTAGACTGGATCCTTCGAAGTCCTTGAAAATAAGGAGGCCGGAAGAGTTCTGTCTGTAAATTCGGTTTATGGTCTATGAAGGACCAACTCTGCCATATTTAAAAATAAATACAGAAATAAATAAATGCTCATTAAATGTATAAGCATACAATTAATTGCCAACAAAAAAGTGAGACATAAATGTATATAACTCTTAATTAGCTTCTTTATTTATTTGCCTTTGTAATATTTACCTTATTTATTTTTCTGTCCTTTATAATCTTCAACTTTATTTTTTAATTACTTATATTTTTAAGTATTTATTTATGTGCATGTTATAATATTTTTGTCTGTTTTATTCTTCCTTTGTATTTTTTTACCTTAGTTATTTCTTCGCCGCTGTTTATTTCTCTCTGCCCTTTTTACATTTCTCTATGCCCTTTTTACATTTCTCTCTGCCCTTTTTACATTTCTCTCTGCCCTTTTTACATTTCTCTATGCATTTATGCCTCATTATGCAAATGAGGAGGGGGTGTGTCCTAGAGAGTCAACTTCTGCTCATTGGTTGGCTTGGCGGTCCATCTCCTTAACTCACAGAGCTCAGAGTACTAAGTTAAATGTTCTCTTTTCTGTTGCTGTTGTTCAATAAAAGTACGTTTTAAGATCATTTGAGGCGAGAACCTTATACTTTTAAGCATCACCATATGGCCCATTCACAGATTTAATGCGTAATTTAAAAGAAAATGTGACGAACTTGAGAGGACCGTGGCAACCAGCGGAGCTCCGAAGCTGACGGCAGCCAGGTCTATAGCCAGGCTATGATGCCGATTTTTTGTTGTATTTGGCAAAGTTTGGCAAAGTCCCTACTCAAGTTCTAATGACTTCAGACTCGACATCAGACTCTCCTCCTGTAGATTCGACCGATGTAGTAAAATGCTAACCAACACGCTTCACACACGGTTATGCCGAGAGAGGGCCGCTGCAGATGGGCTGTGGTTAGACCTGGCTGCCGTCAGCTTCGGAGCTTTGCTGGTTGCCACGGTCCTCTCAAGTTCGTCACATTTTCTTTTAAATTACGCATTAAATCTGTGAATGGGCCATATGGTGATGCTTAAAAGTATAAGGTTCTCGCCTCAAATGATCTTAAAACGTACTTTTATTGAACAACAGCAACAGAAAAGAGAACATTTAACTTAGTACTCTGAGCTCTGTGAGTTAAGAAGATGGACCGCCAAGCCAACCAATGAGCAGAAGTTGACTCTCTAGGACACACCCCCTCCTCATTTGCATAATGAGACAGAAATGCATAGAGAAATGTAAAAAGGGCAGAGAGAAATGTAAAAAGGGCATAGAGAAATGTAAAAAGGGCAGAGAGAAATGTAAAAAGGGCATAGAGAAATGTAAAAAGGGCAGAGAGAAATAAACAGCGGCGAAGAAATAACTAAGGTAAAAAAATACAAAGGAAGAATAAAACAGACAAAAATATAATAACATGCACATAAATAAATACTTAAAAATATAAGTAATTAAAAAATAAAGTTGAAGATTATAAAGGACAGAAAAATAAATAAGGTAAATATTAAAAAGGCAAATAAATAAAGAAGCTAATTAAGAGTTATATACATTTATGTCTCACTTTTTTGTTGGCAATTAATTGTATGCTTATACATTTATTGAGCATTTATTTATTTCTGTATTTATTTTTAAATATGGCAGAGTTGGTCCTTCATACAGGTCCTCCCTTCGGCGGGTTTTACCGTCGTATGCTCTGTTGCTTAGCAACCGTGAATGTTGACACACAAAGCAGGAAAAGAATGAATACCGAGGTTATGAAAACTGTTTGTTTATTTATTTATTTTTTTTTTAAAGTTAAAGTGAACAAAGACTACACTCACAAGAATCCAGAGTGGAATAAAGGTTCCAACCACCGGGAGCAGGAACAAATAAAATCAAATGTAATGATAGAAACCTTAGTCAGTTAAATAACCTGCTGCTGTCATTCTGCACATCTCTGATGTTGCTGCTATTTTCAAATATCCATTACTGTAAAAATGTCCATAGCTGCATATTGGTTATTAATTCTCCAGTTTTATATTGTTAAAACACTTTACAGAATTGTATTTTTTATATTTTAACTCTTCCCTATTATGTTATTCTTATACATTTTTCTAAGGTCCTCATTTGTGTGACCATTTTCAATAATCTTTCTGCGTCTGTAAATTTGCCCATTGTGGGACAATAAAGGGATTTTCTATTCTATAAAAGGGTTAGAAATATATAAGTAAATCTAAACAATGTATCTACAAAATATATCTGCAAAATCTCTAATATTCAACAACAAAAAATACTTAGTTGAGCATATTGTGCAAAACAACAATAAAAAACTCCTATCAGATTTATAGTTCCCACTCTGCAGATCTATTAGAATCTGTCCTTAAATTACAACCAAACTCATTTACACAGTAACAGATTGAAACCTTTAGATAAACCAAACATTACCGCCACATATCTGACTCAATAACCCTTAAAACAACTATTTTCATTCATTTCAGACGGAACTATTCACAGAGTTGTATTATTAAATTAAACTGAACTTCAAATTTTCACAACTGTTCTGCGCCAAGTAGCATTTCCTCTGATCACGGAGCAAATACCGATGATGAGACATTTCTTCTTTCAATAAACCCCCCCCCCCACATAAGTTAGTATTTCTTAGCCAAAAAATTTTATTTCAAGGACAGAAATTACTGTTTTGTGTGAACAAATTGATTATACAATTATTTTTTATTATTATTTTGTAAATTACCAAGTGGCACTTGTCTCCCATGTCAAGCTTTTAGCCAATACCAGCAGCAGTATCAGTTGTGCTGTATCGCATTATTCATTTGTTTCACAACCAGCGGAGTAAATTGATAAATAAAACTCTTACCAAACACTAAACACACTTTCGATATGGTTTTAACCCCTTAAGCTCAAGCATAATGGTACCTGTATAAACCTCAGATGTCAGAGTTTTGTCTTTTTGTTACAGCTTAAACATTACATACTAATCAAGTAATATGTTTATTTACCAGACAAGTGCTGCTCATCATTGTGATACCAAACACATTTAGAGCTTCATCAAGACAGATAAAGTTTTTGAACATGGAGGCATCTGACTAGATCAGGGGTCGGCAACCCGCGGCTCCGGAGCCGCTTGCGGCTCTTAAGCGTTCCCCTTGCGGCTCCCTGGAGCTTTTTCAAAAATTTCTGAAAATCAAGTTTTTTTTTTGTTTTGTCTTAATATGGTGTGCAGGATGTCAAACAAAAAATTATTATGGTTTCCAATGCTGTAAACATTTGTATAATAAATAAATTTAAACAATAACTTGCGTCACAGCCATAGAGATCAGTGGTCATAACTTGCAACCAGTGCTGCGCGGTGCAAGGATGCTGGAGTGTCTCGGACCATGGATCCCAAAGGGGAAAAAAGGAAGATAGCTGATGAGAAAAGAGGATTCAAAGGATGGACCAAATCATTTTCTTTCATTATCAATGCGGAAGGATTGCCTGCATTTTTGCTTGGTAATGAGAGGTTGGCAAAAAATAAAAATAAAAGGGAGCATTCACTGCTCGTCCCTCACCTCATGCTGCTATGTGACATTTGCTCGAGGATGAGGATTTAATCCTGAATGCTTATTATATATTTAAGCCCACATAGTCATTTTCTATAGTGGGATAATACACTTAGAGCCCGTGTTTCCATACGAGGCATGTATAAGACTTTTACATTTTTGCGGCTCTAGACAGATTTATTTTTTGTTTTTTTGGTCCAATATGGCTCTTTGAGCAGTTTGGGTTGCCGACCCCTGGACTAGATGATTGGACAAGAGAAACATGCACGAGCAAGACAAAGAAGAAGAATTAGTGGAGGAGGAGTAATGGTGTGTGGTCGTAGAATTGGGGCGAGAGGTCAAGGCACATGCAGATTTCATGCCATTTCATATTAAATTTGAGCCACAGTTATAGACTATGTCATCACAATGGTCTAAGCAGGTCTTGGAGTGCAGTCTACAGTAATGTCTCCCATTCTACAGTATCCTAATCATCCAAACTTTTAATAGGAAAAACTGCAATGCACTTAGTCAAGTACTATCATACAGTAGCTCAATTGGTTGTTGTAGTACAAATAATGACAACAGAAATAATTGAGAAAATACACAAAGAAATTCTTAATATTCTAGCTAAATTACTAGTATTCCTTTCACGGGGCAGTGCTTTACTTGATGAACTATAAAGTTATTGTAAGGAAAAAAATGGTAGTACAATGTTGTCCTTTAAATTCTGTCAAGGTTGTACAACAACCTCGCAGGGTTGGCAGAGGACAGGTTCTAAATGAAGGCCAAGAGAGAGAAATTTGTAATATGCTAATGACCAATAATGCAATCACCATGAGACAAATCCATGCTGCAAAATTGGAAGATAATGCAATGTTCCTAAATGTCACCTCATAAGTATCTTGACAATATACCAGGTATTGAGAAAAGCATCAGTTGAACAACAAACAACTTTACAGAGTGCCCTTTAAAAGGAAGACTGAAAGGTTGAAAGAGCCACGGTTCCATTGTGTACTTGTAAGTCACTGGTTGATCATAACTTTTACATGTACTTTAAGCCTTTTTTTAAAGAATATAATGTGCAATAATAAAAAGGGGGTTAAGGTGCTGCAGCTGGAGCCTCATACGCAGATCTTTTGCTGTATTTAACTGTGCCATTTCAGTAGGCCTAGTCATTGATGATTAATCCTCCTGTTTCCCCTTTCCTCTCACTTTCCCTGAGGTAAATATACTGATTTTTGTAAAACTGTAAACTGTGAAATGGCTAGATATACAGTAGTGAGTGGATGGTCAAGGGACCCAGGATGGTAGACAAGGGGTGAACTATGGTGATCAGGAGGATAATGTCAAAGACAATGACCAGTAAGACTGTGGAAAAACAACTTTTATATATAGGCCATGCAAAAATATACCTTTTGTTTTCACCAGTACCCTATGCTGTCGGCATTCACTTTCATAATTATTTTCTGTAACTTAAGTTTTATTGTATGAATAAAAGCTTTAAATCTGTAAACACGGAGTTAATAAAGGGGCCTAAAATAGGATAAATATGATTTTTCTTCAGAATTAAAAATAAGCTGAAGGCTTTTAGCTCACCCAATGGCTCAAAAACAGCTCCATGGCATAGTTTTTTTCCCTTGCAACTTAATTGTAGGTTTTGGAGCTTTATGATGGCTTGCACTGCCATTTATTTTCAAAACATGCAGCATGACAGACAAACAGTTGAATTTTGGTCTCAGTTTAGAATATTAGAATATCTTATTTTACCAGAATTTCACTGGCTTGTCAAAATGCTTACAAATAAACTTCAAATTTCTCTTAGCAGTAGAATCTCACATTTATCTGTGTGTTTGCATAAATATAATTGTAGGAAAGTTCTCCACTTTTACAAAATGTAATACTTCCTTTGCAGGGTTAAGGTATTGTATGAAAACAACGTTTCTATTATATATGTTTTTTTTTACTCTGGCAAAATAATTATCAAACTTAAAATGAGAGAAAGTATAAAGAATTTGTGAAATATATATATATATATATATATATATATATATATATATATATATATATATATAGATATAGATATAGATATAGATATAGATATATATATATATATATATATATAGATATAGATATAGATATAGATATAGATATATATATATATATATAGATATAGATATATATATATATATTAGATCAGTGTGGTTTATTTTATTACAACATGAAGGGAAGTGTAATATTTGAGTAAAATCATGTTTCCCTTCAAAACAATTCTTATAAAATGGCAATATGACAGTGAATATAAACACTGAAAAGCTAAGACACAGATTTTAACAAATTATTAAGAAAACCTTGGCTAAGATAGATTGTTTTGCAAATGTTGAGAGAAAACCAGTCTCCAACATATGAAATCATAAACAATACCTTGTTGTTTAGTTGCAGATTTATCTGACATTTATGGTTTTCAAAGAGAAAATACCCGTGCATAGAAGGGCTTATTTGTCGTGGATGAAAGGGGATTGTGGAGAAATCTCAGATGGCTCCCCACACAGCAATCAAGCTTTGGCCAGAATGTGCAAGAGGCCATGCCACCACGCCTGGTCCAAGAAACTCTATTCAAATGTCTCATACCAGCATCCCTGTAGAAATGGCTTAAATTAGGCTGTTAGTCTTTGAACGAGTCTGAGATGAAAATGGGACATGTCAACCAGGGAGAGATCAACAGTGAAACAATTTGTTTCCGCCTCAGGGAATTATACTGGCTAGTATCCTCATCTTTCACTTACACTGATTTGACAGTCAATCTCGAATCTGCAAAACAGCGTTGCATATCATGGATTAAAATAACTTCAGAAAGTTTTATTTCAAATTTGAATGTATTGGTATAACTTTGGGATTACTTTCTCTTCTTGTTGCAAAAATGTTTCATTTTCAAGTTCATTTAGTGAGAATAAGCACAGGTGGATGTCTGCAGCAATACAATCATTTATTATTAGAAACAGAATCACAGCAAATAGGTGTTATTGTAAACAATGTCAAATTGTTTACTGTTAATTTTCTCCATCTGTGTTTTCTGAAAATATACTACACTATGCATAAGAAACGCTACAAACCAAAAATAATAACTGCTATTTCGAAATGAATTAAAATGTTCAATTGTTGTACAAGGCTAGTTCTTAGGAAACCTCTGAAAATATATTTGGGTGAATCTTTGCCTGCCAGCATGACAGAACATTAGTTATCAGCTTAACAGTTCTAAGCCTTTAACCAGCTCTTACATCAATCAAAGTCTGCTTTTACATTGATTTCAGACAACCAAATTTCTTGGAAGGAATTTTCGCCATTTGAAATATTATTTATTTATCAAAATACACAAAACAGTCTTTATTGAAATGACTCATTCCTCCCTATATTGCTTATGGAACTATTATTTATTAACGATTTGAGATGAAAGCTGAATGCAGTCCACCTCTGAGCAGTGGAGGTGGGAGTGAATTTGTGTGAAGTAAAGAGACGCCTTCCTCCTCCCAGGGGATCAACAACATTCACAGTTACCGTGGTGACCAATGAGAAACTGCTCTACCCTTGCCACATAAACCTTATTTACTATTGCAACTGTTCAATTTTGCAACACCCACCCCACCACTTCTCTTATTTGGTTCTTTTGCCTGAAGAACTGTACATTGCCGTCTGTCTCTATCCATAAGATACTGTAAATGCATCTGAAATGGTACAGCATTAAGGCTCCTCATTCTTTGAACTCTGCCCTTGGGTTACAGAAGATTCAAACAAGGCCTTAAAAAGTGATATTTGCAATTCTACACTGAAAAAAAAAAAAAAAAAAAAACTTCATTCAATTTACTTAAAACATATATTGCGGAGACAGACACAAAAACCCTCTTTCCTCTGGCCGCCAAGATCCAGGACAAGAACCGTGGACTTAACTGAACAGACTAACAGAAAAGAACAACTAATTATCTTGCCATGATAGCTGAAACTGAGCCCAATATAGGGGCAACTGGCAGGTGGATGAGATGAATGATGATTAGGAGTTGGAAAGAGTTAAGCAGGTGAACAGCATGAGTAATTAAGGCCAGATACCACAGCAGATCATGACAGTTGTATTTTCAACCAGTGGTCTTTTGTGTTCATTTTACATAATGAATGATTTATCACTCAGTTTGGATTCAATCTTCTTTCAGTAGCATCTGAATGAACAGAGACACATTTATTTGGTTGGTGATTAATAACGTTGCTAAGAGCCATAGCCTAAATTACTGAATTGGTAAAAGACAACTGGATTCCTAAACGCCGGATTCAGGAGTCTAACCCTTTTAAGAAAGGGGCTAAAACCCTGATCAGTAAGCAAATTACAGTTATAATCATTCAACTGATAATAAATAACTAGCTTTACCCTTGATTTGAATGACCTATTAATTAACTAACTTCCAGTTCTAGTTATTTAACATATTCACAATCTTCTGTTAAGCTGGATGGCACAAGACCACAAAGAACAAGAACATAAAGTATAAGAATAGTTCTTGGTTTACTTTTTGAACGGTTTCCAAACCTACAAAATGTCATGGTTTGGTTAAACCGGGGGTCGGCACCCCGTGGCTCACTGGAGCTTTTTCAAAAATGTATGAAAATCGATTTTTTTGTTTTTGTTTTAATATGATGTGCAGGAGATGAAAGACAAATTAATTATGTTTTTCCAATGCTGTAAAAATTTGTATAATAAATACATTTAAACAATAATTTGCATCACAGCCATAAAGATCAGTGGTCATAACTTGCAACCAGTATGGCACGGTGCCAGGCAAACAAAGCTGCAGGTGTGTCTCGGACCATGAATTCCAAAGGAAGATAGCTGATGAGAAAAGAGGATTCAAAGAAGAATGGACCAAATCATTTGCTTTCATTATCAATGTGGAAGGACTGCCTGCATTTTTGCTTTGTAATGAGAGGTTATCAAAAAAGAAAAAAAAAAATTGGAAAGGCATTTCCAGAGAAGGCAAGCTAAATATGCAGCCGATCACCAAGCTGGGAGTGAGAGAAAAAGTGCAATTGCGGAACTTCTGGATAAATTAGAGGAGCGCAAAGATATATTTAAGAAGTGGATTGCATCTCCAAACTCCACCACTGCTGGTAGTTTTGTTGCAAGGATGGAAAACCATCCACAAATCAAACAGGTAGCACTCTGATGCAGGTATGTGAATTTTTTTTAACATTTTTTCCCCAAATCCTCAAAATAAAAAAACACCAAGATGACAGAGAATGTGGGATTTCAGGGTTAGAGAGCGCTGCTCTGATGGATGTCATTTCCTGCTTGGTTCCTCATGACTCAATGAACTCCTCCCAACAGAAACACATTCTCCATAGAAATATTTCTTTATCGGGTTCCTATAATTTCATCAATGCAACAAAAACCTAAACCGCGTGGTGAAGGGCGGTGAAGCGGTGTGCAGTGAGAGTGTTTACTGCTCCTCCCTCACCTCATGCTGCTATGTGACATTTGCTCCAAGATAACCATTTAATCATGAATTCTTATTATATATTTAAGCTCACGTAGTCCTTTTCTATAGTGGGATAATACCGTTTTGAGCCTGTGTTGCCATACGAGGCATATATAAGACTTTTACATTTTTGCGGCTCCATACAAATTTTTTGTGTCTTTTTTTTGGTCCAATATGGCTCTTTGAACAGTTTGGGTTGCTGATCCCTGACTTATACCATTCATTCCCTCAGCTCTTAATAGTAATACTGTACATTTATGGAATACTTTATGAGTAGAATTGGTTATATTACAATTAAAATTCCAAGCGTTATTCTGAACTTTACTATTTTATCCTGTGTAAGTGAGACAGAATTTGGGTTAACTATGGAACCCAATCTATGTTTGGACATTTTATCTTTCTAAATTGTTAAAATTTAGGCTCCCTGCCTCTCCCTCTGTGGTAATAACTTGATTTCAACCATCCTATGGACAATTAATTACCGGGTTGGCTGGCCCCTGTCTTTTTTTACCCAGCTTAAAGATAGGATCAGTGTTTCGAGAAGCAGAGCAAGGGTTGGAGGAGATGGCTGTGGAGGCATAGGACCTAAAGGAGTCAGAGCTACAAGGGAAGGTCTGGCACAGAGCAGAGACTTGCTGCTGGATGAGCCAGGCAGTGGTCCACATCCCAGCCAAAGGACAATAAGGGGAGAGAGACCAGAGAGAGGGGCCCCTTATACAACATGTGGAGGGGTGAATTAAAGGGGAACACCATTTTTTTTAGGGCCTTTGATTTTACGTTATTACATCATGTTCTACTCACCCATATGAGTTTTGTGTCATTTGGAGCTGTTCTGAAGATATTCGGTTTGTTGGGATCCAGAAGTTTGCCCTCCAGAGGGTGACGTGGATCCCTTTCTGAGGGTTTCTGCTGCCTGTTGGGATCCAGAAGTTTGCCCTCCAGAGGGCGATGTGGATCCCTTTCTGAGGGGTTCTGCTGTCTGTCAGGATCCAGAGGCTTGCCCACCAGAGGGCGCCATAGATCCTTTCCTGAGAGCTTGTGCTCAGCGGTAGCAGCTGTTCCCCATCAGCTCATTAAGAGTTCCTTCATAAGCTGGAGGAGAGCTTCACTCCTCGCCAGATTGTTGAACCAGTTATGGTTAGCAAGCCTGAGCCAGCCTGCCTGTCTGACTCTCTGATTTTCCCTAGAAACCTGAACCTAACCTGCTTTGTCCTCTCTGCCTTCCAGGAAGAACCCAGTCTGTAACAATAAACTTTTGGACTTTTTCCTCGGCCTCTGTGTGTGTGCTCTGCATTTGGGCTAGAAATCCTGCCGATCATGACACGGTTGGGTTAAATCCAAGTAACTTCTTCCTATGGGCAACGACTTGAAGGCACAAACTAAACTGTTCTTAATGTATTCTTTATGGTACGCCCTCATTCATAACATGTAGGCGAATCACTGTCCCCCAGACATCCTTGGTTATATTTTTTTATATTTTTATTATTTTTTTTTAAAACAAAGCAGAGTGTGTATGACGTCATCCATGCGCCGGACTGGAGTCGTAACAGGAAGCCCGGGCCACAGGGGGCTTCGCTCTATCCCTTATATTCATTCGGCTAGCTAATCTGAATCGTTTAATTCCATTTCGAGAGTGAGGTCATCTGTGGTAGTAGCACTAGACATCTTCCAGGCATGTGAGTAAAACTAGCAGCAGTCCAGTAGACAGGATGAATGAATGGTAGCTGCCGCACGCTCAAAAAGGGCAAAAAAAATCATATGTTATGTATGCCTGCCTTAAGGTGTCAGAGAAAGAGTGCCCCTCTAGGCCAAGGACCCTAACAACACAGCAAGGCTGAATTTAAATACTTCCCTGGTCTTGCAAAAACGTGGAACCTTAAACTCTGTTTTTCCAGAATCTGAATATCTCAGCTGATTTTCTGTGGCTGGCAGTGATCTGCTTTCTTCCTCCTAAAAGTCTAAATCTGTTGGACATGGTTCACCCTTCAATACCACTCCTGGTAACCCCATCACAGTATGCAGTCTGTTCTGGATCCCCAGCCAGCCTGCCGGCTATCAAATGAAAATCCGTTACTATCTGCATATTTTCCAGCAACAGTCACCTTGTGTTGTTGCATGCCTCTTTTAGATGAGCCATTGCATGATAATTCTTCTTTCCAGGTCAGCTCAGTGGCGTAGTGAGTAGCACTGGTGCCTTGCAGCAAGAGGGTTTGATTCCTGGCCCGGGGTCTCTTTGCATGGAGTTTGCATGGTCCACCTGTGCAGCATGGGTTCTCTCTGGGTACTCAGACAGTCCAAAAACCAGACATTTAGGTTAATTGGCTTCTCTAAATACTTCTTAGGTGTGAGTGTGTGTGTGAATGGATGTTTGTCCTGTTTCTCTCAGTGTTGTTCTGCGAAAGACTGGCAACCTGTCTAGGGTGTACCCCGCAGAAACAAGACCAAAAGAGTGGACAAAGATAGTCCACAGCAGTGTCTTCATTCAATCATTATGGGAAATTTGAAATCTTTAAGAAACAAGTTAGAATTTCAAGCCCCAGCAAGGACCCAGCCAGTATATTTGTGATGCAATATTATGTGATTTACTGAGATTTTCCTGTAGTCTCTTTGCCAGATTTTCCAACCTTAGACAGAAAAACTCAAAGGAGGTGGATTGGCAGCGCTTTTGAACAACAGATGGTGTTGTCCAGAACATGCTACTATAAAGATTTGTCACTGTAGCCTAGGTATTGAAATATTGGCAGTTGGTTTAATAACATATTATTTGCTCAGAGAGTTTACCAGTATATACTTTTTGTAACCTTTACCTTTACGTGACTTTTACCTTCCACTGACTGGATTTGACTGTATGATCTGGTGAACTATAAAGTGCCTTGAGATGGCATGAGTTGGGAGTTTGCGCTATGTAAATAAACTGAATTGAATTAAATACTGCTGTTGCAGACACTATGTGTAATGATATCAGGTCCTTTCTTGCTGAGCTACAGACACAACAGCTAAATCCATTTGTGGCCTCCCTTTCTGCTACACTGCCAACATACGAACAAACAAAAAATGATGGGTTAAAAACACCCAATTTGAGTAGTTTCCCAATCCTGTGGTTAAATATTGGACAGAACACATGCTGGGTTAAACTGACCAATCAATGTGGGTTGATTTCCATAACTGGTTTGTTTATATAATTCCAACCAAGGGTTCACATTGACTACCCTGCTGGGTTCTTTTAACCCAGCCAGCTGGGTTGTTAAAATATAGTTATTTTGGGAGTGTTGGCCTAGTGTGTTAGAGCAGTGTGCTTATGCTCTGAGAAGATTGCAAGTACCGGTTTGAATCCCACTGCCTCCACTCTGGGTTCCTGAGCAAGACCCTTAGCCCCCGATTGCTTCCCGGGCGCTGCAAAATGGCAGCCCATTGCTCCTCAAGGGAATCGGTCAAATGCAGAGGTGAATTTCTCCAGTTTGATTAATAGAATTCAATTATTCAAATATTTAGCATGATAAAATATAATTATTTTATCAATTATGTTAATCATATTAAATTATTGTAACCATTACTTATTAATATTATAATTCTAATTAGTTTTTTTCTCACACTAATGAAAATGTAAATTTACAGAACACACAAAAATATAGAAAATAAATAAAAATACACAATTTTCATAAAACTGTCATGTAGACTTACACTCCTTCAGATAATTCAAGTGAAAAAAAAAGCTATAGAAGCACATATGAACACCAGCAAGAGCCATCCATAGCCTTGCCCAGATCATAAAAAAAAAAAAAAAAAGTTTGTTAAAAGTTTTTGTTAACGGATTTTATAAGTATTCCTACTGAATAAACGAAACAAAGAAACAGCTTGACCAACTAAAAGACTGGTTGATATGTGGTCAAAGGACACCTGGCGAAGGTAAAAAAAAAATACAGATGCATCAGTGTCTAAGCAAACTGCTGGCTTTCTAGCATAGCAATGAATTCCTAAGGTTAGTACTCAACAGTGCCTTATCAACTTACATCTTAACTGCTATATGAAGCTTCATATCATATTACAGAATCATCTACTGATCTATATAAATGAACATCAATGTCATGTTAAAGTTGTTGAAATAGTCATAAACTTACCAAAAACAACTCAACACATTTTAGAATCTGATCCTACTTGCATGTGGTCACAATTAGGGGATGGCAATATATATAGAATATACTTGATGTATCTCGAGTTTCCCCGCACACAATAGTTGTGACTCTTTCACAAGTATCGAGTACAACTTTGCATGATGACATTAAACCATCTGCTTCTATTTCACTGCAAGTTTTGTTTTTTCCCACACTCTTTGAATACATCATAAACCTCTTCTCCAAACAGGATATTTTTTTCTGCGGGGCACGCACAATATGGCAACCTGCAAACGAAATATGGTGACAGCAGGTGTTTCAGCTAAGCAATATATGGCAGAGGTTTGGATTTCACTGCGAGGACGTTGAACAAAAGGCACTAATTTGTAAGAGGTGCTTGAAGACCATTGCTAGTAAAGGTAGCAGTACAAATTTATTCCACCACCTAAAAAGCCATCCACTGAAAAGTGAAGAATGCTGTAAACCCCACATGTCACCCTTTCACTGCACACCGATTAAAGGAATAGTACACCCAAAACATGATTAGCCTTCATTTTCCTTTCACCCCCATGCTGAACAACACTCTGGAGTACTTTTTTGATATCTCAAATGCATCTGGAGATCTGGGAGGCTTCTTGCTGTCTGCTGACATTCAAATAATGGAGGTCTATGGCGCCCGAGGCAGAAAGGTCCATAAAAGTCCACAAAAAACGTGTCAATATTCCTCCATACTGCTCGTCCAATGTATTCCAAGTGTCCTGAGTGGGTAGCGTCCAGAATTTACTCGAAACGAAGTCATTTAGAATGTTTTTAGAGCATAAACAGTAGTGTATAGGATTTCCTGAAAGCACGCACATGCGCGCTCCCGACGCTACGGAAGCCGGCAGACCAAACCAGCGCATTCAGCTCGGCAAAGAACTCATGCTCTTCCTCAACACTGAAGTCCTCAGACATTTTTCTTTCGTTGTTTCTTTCTTTGCACAGGTAAACAGCACATTTCTTCTTCTATGCTTGCATTATTGGCAGAGCAGACGCTGAATGCGCACTTTCATCTGGTTTGGTCTGCCGGCTTCCGTAGCGTCATGAACGCGCCGGCGCGCGCTTTCAGGAAATCCTATACACTACTGTTTATGCTCTAAAAACATTCTAAATGACTTCGTTTCGAGTAAATTCTGGATGCTACCCACTCAGGACACTTGGAATACATTGGACGAGCAGTATGGAGGAATATTGACACGTTTTTTGTGGACTTTTATGGACCTTTCTGTCTCGGTCACCATAGACCTCCATTATTTGAATGTCAGCAGACAGCAAGAAGCCTCCCAGATCTCCGGATGCATTTGAGATATCAAAAAAGTACTCCAGAGTTTTGTTCAGCATGGGGGTGAGTAGAAAATGAAGGCTAATCATGTTTTGGGTGTACTATTCCTTTAAAACATTAAAGCTACAGTGTGTAATTTTCAGCGACATCTAGCGGTCAGACTGCAGACTGCAGCAACATGAACGTCTCCCCCCCACCGCTTCTCCCTCCCAACAGTACGGCGAGCGTTACAGGACAAAATGTCTTCCACGACGTCCGCATCACCTACCTTCTCAAGTGATGAGGTTTGTTTACATAGATAATTTTACAGATAGTATTTCATTAGTCTGTTTAGGGTATAGATTTCATGTAGACTTAAGATAATAAATATACCCGTTATTTTTTCTACGTCGTTGTGACGTTTTGGTGAGCTGCTTTGCATGGTGATATAAACAGACGAAGTAATTGTAGTCATTAGTTTAACAGCGAGATTGTGTTCGCTGGAAGAATATATATTCCCCGTTTACAGAGTCCAAGTCTTGTTTGTGGCACGGGGGTTACAAGGCGAGGGAGAGGAAGAGGGAAAGGAAGAGGGCAGAGAGGCCGGGGTGAGCGTGCAGCTGGGGCCAGGCGAGAGAGGGGAGCCAGCGGGGTGAGAGCAGAGGAGGAAAGGCTTGAAGATCTCCAAAGGAGCTGGAGAGAAGTAACCGAGGTATATATCCAGAAAATTATTTTACAGAAAATTACTGAATCATTACCTGTGAAACGTCAGGGACGTTGCTGAATAAGTATACTGGAGAGTAACAGCATCATCACGCAGCATGTTATTGTTTTAGACAGGTCTGAGCATCCTGTACTCCAAAAACTGCAGTGATATTAGACAATTGTGTGTGTAGGATTAATTACCTGTCCAAGAGAAAACTGGCAACTTGAGCGTCACTTTGAAAACCTTTTTCCTCCATCAGTGACTTCCATCGTGTAAATGCCGTGCCAATGTTGATCCGTGTTTTTTGTCGTTTCTTGTCACTCTTGCGTTTATTCTCGTCGTGTTTCCGTTTCTTAGATGACGGGGGTTCGGTGTCCGCCGCTTTTCGTTGTGATACAGAGTAGGCATGATCCTCCATTCGTCTGATGTTTGGCCACACAGTGCCAAACAGTTTGCAAAGTCACTCACGCCTGCCGCCTTGTTTACCTTTCTTGTTACCGAGGCGCAGTATACCTGCTTCTTCTTCTTCTTTGGTTTCAGGCAGACTAAACGCTTCTCAGGCATAATACTGCCATCTACTGTTCAGTACCGTCTCAGTTCATCTCTCTCAACTTGCCGTAGTTATTTTCGAGCGTCATGGGAGATCTCGCAATCGCTAGTTTGTTGCCTCTGCGCTGCCGTAGCGCAAAGATGTCTGCCTCCATGGCTGCGAGACCCGCTCCTATGTAATTATAAATAACGAATTCTAAGGCAACGCAAATATTATGGTTAAAAGGCTGAGCTCATAGGTGATGATAAATAACATAGTTATGTATAATATATTAAATTTCTGACTTTATATGCCTGTAATTATTACACACTGTAGCTTTAAATAAATCAGCTGTGAATTAGCTTGTTTTTTTTAATTATGCACAGAAAGAGCCCTTTTCTATTTTACATTTTGTTTAGTATTGTGTGTTTTAACTTTGTTTCCTGTGTGGTTGTTAGGACCTTGTTAAAGGTCACTGACACTGAAAGACACTGAAAAGTTCACACTGTTCACACTTTGACCACTGCTGCACTTTTTGTATTTAACTTGTGCCATTTGAAATATCAATGCAACGTTCATAAGCTGTATGTAACGCAATTTCGTTCTGCATGCACTCTGTGCATACAAAATGACAAATAAAGAAGTCTAAGTCTAAGAGATAATGTTTAAGTATCATTTGTAAAAAGCATTGAGCTGGTTAAAACAAAATGTTTTAAATTTGAAACCAAAAGTTTGAATGAGTATATCAGTGCAATGTTATGCACTGTATTGTTTTTGGACGTAATTTAAACTATTTGTGATATATCGTGTATCGCGATTTTAGCCCAAACATATTGTGATATTGGATTTTCTTCATATCACTCGACCCGAATCACAGTTAGCTTCTTTTGGTTTGTTTTTAGAACACAATAAAGTATATGAAATTATCAGAAATCATGAAAAACATTAATTGTTTAGCTAGAAATACTTCCTAGACCTGCTTGTCAGTGATCTGGGGTTTTTCAATCTTTTGCAGTCTTCCACCAGAGGGTCAAATGTAGAGGGTATATGTGTGTGTGTTTCTAAAATGCAGTCTATCCTTCTGGCTGAGGCACAACTCCACAGAGAGCAGAGAAACCTTTAGTCTCAAAGTCTCAAGGTTTCACCAACAATCAGGGCAAATATTTTTTCCTTTTCGTAACGAGAGAATCAGTACACATATGCAAAACCACAATGTTAAAAGTCTATAAAGTTTGAACCAGCAAAGATAAAAAGTAGATATCAATCAAGACCAATTATTTTTGTTTTGCAAGATATACAGACAGTGCCCTCAGCACTGCTTGCTGTCTACTAATGACCTCGCTTACGATTGAGTTTAACAACAAAGATGGGTTCAAAGAGCTGTAGAAGAAATACAATTCTCTCTGCTATTTACCTTATCTTCTCTCTTATCAAAACCAGCATGGACAATGGTACTTTTGACTGATATCTTCCTTGTTAGTGAATTGTTCAAGATAACCATATTTATTCATCATTGTTTGATATTCTTTCCTATGAAGGGGTTGGAAATATGAATTTAAAAGATCACCTCGAGTAACAGTTAGTAGCAATAAGTGAATTTTTAAAAATGCAAAAAGATGTGAACCTTTGTAAGCATGACATATTTATATACTGGAATAAAACACACCATGTTTATATAATATAAAAAAAGACACGACTTTCTCTTGCTTAAAAATGTTATTTTATTTTTTTCAAACAGTTCTTGCACTCAGTCCAACATTAATTCCCATTATAAGCTAAATATACATGTGCTTCAAACAGACATAAACATTTTGGATTGTGTGTTTGTGAGCATATTCCTTTTTTTTTTTGCTGACCAGAACATTTTAAAATCACATCCTATAACCTTTAAATAACATTTAAAAAAGGAAGTTTCTTTTAGCATGTGGTTATCGTTTACTCTAGGTTTGTTTTCCAAGAGTAAATTTACATTTTGTAGAATTCTACAGATAGCAAATCAATATTTATGGAAGTGGATTTTACACTGTTACAGTGGTGATTCAATTTCACATTTTTCTCCCTCCTTCCTGACCGAAATTCTACCCTAGAAAATGGTTCACTATAATAATATTACAGTCAAACATCCAAAGGAATAAAAAACAAAAAAGTACATGTTGACTTTAAAACAGCTAAAGTTGCAAGCTTGTCTTCAATCTATTGACGAAATTCACAAAAATATTCCTATTCAACTAAAACGCAGAAAAAATGCTGGACTCTCTCAGTCTGGCTTTTTTTTCCAAGTACAGGTGGACTAAACTTTACAATTTGAAAGTGTATAAATCAAATATTTAGAGGTCCTACCTAAACATCTGTTCATCAAACCAAATGCAGGAAGATATATTTTTTATAAAATGGAAAGACTGAGAGCAGTTTATGACTAAAATCAAGAAATGAAATATGTTTACACTAGAGATTATATACAAATGTAAGGGGATATATTATTACATATAAACCAAAACACCAACAAGCACTAAACATCAACTAAAAAAAGGATTTTTTTTATATATATATGAAATTAAAATTCAAAAATCATACAACTCTCTATAACCTCTTCATGAAAAATGTGTAATACGAACATTGCTCCATAAGGAAAAACATACAGTTGGTACAGAAAGTATTCAGACTTCTTTAAATTATTCACTCTTTGTTTCATTACAGCATTTGCTGAAATCAAAAAAAGTATTTTATTTCTCATTAATATACACTCAGCACCCCATCTTGACAGAAAAAACAGAAATGTGGAAATTTTTGCAAATGTATTAAAAAAAGAAAAACTGAAATATCAAATGGTCCTAAGTATTCAGAACGTTTGCTGTGACACTCACATTTAATTCACATGCTGTCCATTTCTTCTGGTCCTCCTTAAGATGGTTCTGCTCCTTCATTGGAGTCCAGCTGTGTTTATTAAACTGATTGGACTTGATTAGGAAAGGCAAACACCTGTCTACATATGATCTTATATCTCACAGTGCATGTTAGAGCAAATGAGAAACATGAGGTTGAAGGAACTGCCCAAGCAGCTCTATGATGATACCATAGCTCAGAGACTGAATTGTGGCAAGGCACATATCTTGCCAAGGTTACAAAATAATTTCTCCAGCACTGTAGGTTCCTAGGAGCCCAGTGGCCTCAATAAGCCTTAAATGGAATAAGCTTTGAATGACCAGGACTGTTCATAGACCTGGCCATCCCGTCAAACCGAGCAATCGTGGTAGAAGAGCCTTGGTGAAAGAGGTGAAGAAGAACCCAACGATCACTATGACTGAGCTCCAGAGATGCACGTTTATGCTAGGGCTGGCCGATAATTCAATAACGATATATATCGATCGATAGACGTGTGGCGCAATAGAAAAAAAGAGGGTCGATAAAAGTTCGACAAAAAAGAAACGCAGTTTTCCTTCCTTCTCATTGTAGCCTAGCATGTAGGTTTATGCTAGTCACTGCTTCCTCCCAACCAATCACAATCGCGGACCCAGGCACGCCGTCACCAAGCGCCGCCCTCTCAAACCACAACACAGAGCACATGAAGCTGTGCAGCAAGGAGAGGCGGAGGAAATTGTTTCAAAGAAGGGTTTTTGTAGTTCGGCAGTTTGGCAGTATTTCGGTCATGGCAAGTCGGACCAAAAACAAACCACAGTCATCTGTAAAATGTGTCGGGAACCAGTGAAAACGAAATCTGATAACACAACCAACTTTCTTTTTTTTTTTTATCATCTCAGCCGCTCACACCCGCAGGAGTACGAGCTGTGTAGGCCCCGGCGCGGCTCTCCTCCGAGGAATCTTCGGAAAATATATATATATATTTTCCCACGTAGTTCTAACAATTGAGATAAAAATGCTGAGGGGCCAGAAACTTCAAAGTAATAACTCAAGTTAAAGCAGGAAACGGGGGCGGCGGCGGTGGGGGGGCATTTATTTATTTGTTATATTTATTTTGGTCACTTTTCTGGTCACTTTAGTTTATTCTTTGTCAGTATTTAATAACATAATTCAGGTCTCTTAAGTTATTTTTCTTTAAAACAATTCTGTTATGGTTAAAAAAGTTGGTTAAATAAAGATTGAATTCGAAGTCTGTGTTTGTGTTTTTTATTAAAATTAAATCATTTAGCGATATTATAAAAAAAAGTCCAGGCAGAGCTGCACATAAAATATGGTTTCAAATCTTTTCAATAATTATCGATATCGATCAATATGCATTTTTTTTTATCGATAAGCTTTTTTTCTATATCGCCCAGCCCTAGTTTATGCTATCTTAAGAACTATTTTCTGCTTCTTTAAATATTTAACTGATACTAGGCATGGCTTTTTCATATTAAATATGCCAAGTATATAACTTTAACAGCCTTTTATGTTTCCTAACAGTTATAACAAATAACTAATCCCATTCAGTTTAGTTTATTTTAGGCGAGTATACACTGTGCAATTTTTTTTCAATTGTTGTACTCAGCTACAACACAAACTGTACAATGAAACCACAGGGTTTAAATTTTCAGAGCTTACTATATCTGTTCTTACACTCTATGACCTCATACCCTGATAAAATCGAACTGCTCTCACTGTATGTCAAAAAAAAACAAATACATTGTACTCAGTCTCGTACAGAGATTTTGCTGGTTGGATTAATTAAACTGGAGGTAAAGTCAGAGAAGAAGAAGTCCCTTGTTTGCAGATGAGCACTTTGCGAGGTTGAGTTTAAAAAGGCTTCTAACTCTGCTCTTTATTTCATTACTTCTCTATGCAAAATAACACGGTCGTGTGCAATAATTGTAATTTGGTACTGAGCAGCATTGTAAATTGTAAATACTGTTGACTGTCTATAATGTAATCCTTTTATTTTATTCTTATATCTTATTTTACAGTGTTTACATGGGAAGGGTGTAACTGTACTTTTTGGGTTGTAATTGTACTAATTTTATTCTTATTTTATTCTATTTTATTGTACAATATTTTATCTTGCTCTATTGCACTTAAATTCTTATCTTTCTCTAATCTAAATGCTGCAAGAAAAGAATTCCCTGCAAAGGATTAATAAAGTCATTCTCATTCTGATTAAACAGTAGGGTACGCTCATGATCAACGTGTTTGATTTTCATCCAACCATACGATATTTGATCTGGAGGTGGTCGCGAGAAGCATATTTCCCCTCATAACAATGAGGCTAAAACTCAACCTTATTCCAAAAATTCTTGAATGACTAAAAAATAGGCCCAAAAAGGGCAAAGAAATCATAGTGTGTGCTGCCCTTACATAGTGCCAATTCACAACATATATCATCTCAAGGCACTCTACAGAGACGATTTAACCAGATCATACAGTCAGATTGATTGAAAGTTTTCTCCCTAAGGGAAACCATCAGTTAATTGACTCGATAGCAAAACTCCCATATAACAGAAAGGAACCTCCAGCAGAACTATGCTCAGTGTTGGTAGACTGGGGTTCAAGGAAATACAAGCAGATACAAAATGAAGCATACATATGAAAGGTAACTGTTAACTAGCTCTATGGGTGGTGTAGAAAGACACAGCAAGGCAGACAAACTTCAAGCCAGCTCCCATCCTATCAGAGAGTAATAACGATCAGATAAACTTTTCAGATGCTTACTTTACCTTCTTTTAAAGTGGCTTCCATAAATCAGTCAGTCAGCAGTATGTAAGTCAATGGTTATTGCTCTTTAGGCAGTCCTTTGCTACAGTATATTAATATCGTGCAATGAGGATTTATATTGTACAGCAAATCTAGCAGAGGAGATGAATGGGGAAAAAAATGCAGTCTCCCAAATTATTACTATAAGTATCAACCTTTAAAAATCTCTATAAGGTCTGTCAGCTTCCACAACAGTAACAGTATTGATGACAAAACTGGCCATTGATCGCAAATAAAGACAAACTATTTTTGGTTAAAATGCACCATTATTTATTGATCAGAGAAAGGCTGGGAATTGATTAACATCTATAAAGTTACAGGCTGTACAGTAATTATATTACTAGAAATTACCTGAGTTGAAAATCTGCTCAACATACACCTGTCTCTGCTCATTTGATTCACACAACAGCAGGCACAACACACTCAAGTGCAAGGGAGTACTCTGACACACGTAAGCACACACCCCCCACACAGAAAACAAGAATGATGCAAAACTAAGGGGGGAGATATAATACTAGTAAATCATTAAATAAAAATGAAATACACTATAAAATATCCAGTTTTAATATGTCAGAAGGCATTGACACTTTGAACTATGTACTGTTCACAAGCCTTTAACTAATAACTTGTCTCATGAAAATAACCCAACTACCTTAAAGACAGCTCATAATAGCTTCTGTAACTGTAATCTTTAACAGATTTCCCAACCAAGTGTTGATAAAATAACCCACCATTTTTTGGGAATGCAAATTACTTACCTATGTGTTATTTGTATTCTCCCCTTTCTATATTTACAGTTGTGCAGCGTTAAATCAGTGCCTGTAACTCAACTAAAGGGATTTAATTGAGAAACTAGAAAAAGTGTGTAGTGTTTTTTCTGTTCTTAGTAAAAATTGGATAGGAGAAATAAGTTAGTTTGAACATATTACTTTTTACTGAGTATTTAGGATAAAGACTTGGTGGCACTGTAAGTGATGTGCAACAAAGGGCCCTTCTTAAAGGTCTCCTGAGCTCTTTAAGTCAGTTCAGTATCAGAGTCCCACTACAGCAATGAGAAATCCTTTTTATGTCTGTAAGCTTGGCCTGATTGAATTCCTTTGCCTATCAGTGGATGGATCAGGCAAGAAAGGGAGGCAGATTTGTGCATGTGATAAACTCTAGCCTCTCCTGAGCCTTGGATTTACAGTAGGTTATGTTGATCCACTCCAACAGCGTCTACTGTGTAACTACTGTAGTATTCTAATAGTAAAGTAATAAAGACATGAAGTCACTGCAACAATAAAGCTGAGCTTCTATTTCTAGTTATTTTTCAGTACTATTTTTTTTATATAGTGTTCATTATTGGAAATATATTTTGATTGTTTTGTTTTTTGTTGATGCATGTAAAATAATGACTTTATTTCTCTTCACTTGCTTGTTTATATTAATTAGTCTGGAAAAATAAAGCGATAACACAAAAAAAGGTTCATAACAGTTAAATTTCCCTCATTTGTTTGAGATATTTTTCTTGAAGAAAAATATCCACCTTATCCAATGACAAAGATAATTAGCTACTTTTTTGTCTTTTCATTCTATTACCATATTTCCCGAACTAAAAGCCACTACTTTTTCCAAAACTTCTAACCATGGGAAGGTGCAGGGTTTTTGTCTATTTTTCTTCAGCTGCCAGGGGACAGAAATCAAAGAAGATATCTCTAACTTTTAAAAAGAACATGCTAGCAGCAGGCATGATTGAGATCAGATGGGCCGAATTCCCACATTTTTATATTTTTTTTTTGCAACATTAAAGCTGTTAAACCAATAAAAAGACTGTGTGCTAACCCTGCTGAGGTGAAATAAAGAGCAAACGAACCCCGTCTTTTGTTAGAGGCTCTTGCTACTATGAGCCAATGAGCTATTGGGAGTTAGCATTCTTCCTCACCCCTACTCTAGGGCCAATGTGTAGACATCCCCCCTACAGGTTTGGTGGGGTAAAGTTCAATACATATAAGCAGCTAATATATTTTCAAGTTTTTTTGTTGTGTTTTTTTACTTTGTGGGTGCAACTTATAGTGAGGTTAGCTCTATATCAGGAGAGTATGGTATTCAAACCATTTACATTTACAAAGAGCCAGCATGATTAAACTATGAGCAGTAATATTTCACAGCTGTCAGAAATAGGGTGACCAGATTCGGGTTTCTGAAAAGGAGGTCATAGAGGTGTATAGAGAGATTCATAGAACCATTCAAACCGAGCCATCAGCTCCAGTACTGGTCTAGGTACAGTCAGGTCCAGCCCAGACCAATGGCTGGTCGCAGACCAAGCCATTGTCATAGTAGCCGCGGCCCCTGCTGGCTCCCTCCTCTCTTCTGTTCCCGACCAGCCATGGTCTGCTGCATTGTAGTCGAACAAAATCCCGGACGATTTTGAAATTTGCCCCAAACATTTTTTTAGGTATGAAATGTAGGACATGTCCAGGAAAAAAAAAAAAGGTTGTCTGGTCACCTTAGCCTGGAGTAATTGTAGCTTTGTAATTGAATGAGAGTATAGGATGGATATCATACAAAGTAGTAATTCATGAAAAGTGACTTTTCAAACAGTTGTAGTTAGTAAAAGCTACTGAACACTAACCTCTAATTCTGGTGCAAACATGAACACCTGAACTAAAAAACCCAAAGGATAGAACACACATTAGACCTTGAGAGACACATTAGACCTTGAACTGATGCCATGCAGTCGCTCTACAGTCAGAATGTGTCTGGATACTCGGCATCAAAAACAGCTGGGTAAGAAAGAACCCTCAGCTTTTTCTGGAAAGATAATCTGTTTTAATCCTGAGTGCTTCATTTTCCTTCTTCAGCTAGTTGCATGTGCTTTCCAGCTCCATTAAACAGCATATCATTAATTGATGTCTTTTTTTGCTGAATTGTTGTTGTGACTGTCAATTTGTGCTCAATCCAACAAAAAAAACTGTGCCAGTAAAGTTGTAATGATTTGTTCTTCAGATCTGAGCAGTATTCCATCCATGTCAGATCAGGTCATTGGTGGCTCTTGGCTGCTGGTAGCTCGCAACCTATGACAAGTGATGGGTTCTCTTTTCCTGTGGATGTTTGGGCTGGCCCTGATTCCTTCAAGCACTCTTAACTAATGAGGAATTGAGATAAATCACTTTCAATGTTCAGTGTGGGACATAAGTTTAGTGGAAACTTCAAGTTTTTTAAAAGTGTTGTGTCAGTGTGAAAGAACTGGAATTTTAGGGTGTATTTTCTGCATGATCTGACTACTTTGTTTTCCTTCATTTAGGGTTTGTTATCAGATTATCCTTAAAATTCCGTAAAAGTTAAAAAAAAAAAAAAAACTTTTTGAACTTTTACGGAATGACTATGACCTGGATGACTAGGAATCCTCATCAGCATATCCTTAAAATGTTAACAAAAAAGAGAAGCACCTAATTTAATTGTTGACAAGAATTGAAAGACTGACCACTTCGAAGCAAAATCAATGTTTTGCATGGGAGAAAAAAAAAAACAATCAAATGATTGATAAATAACTGAAGATAGATAGATAGATAGATAGATAGATAGATAGATAGATAGATAGATAGATAGATAGATAGATAGATAGATAGATAGATAGATAGATAGATAGATAGATAGATAGATAGATAGATAGATAGATAGATAGATAGATAGATAGATAGATAGATAGATAGATAGATAGATAGATAGATAGATAGATAGATAGATAGATAGATAGATAGATAGATAGATACTTTCTGATTACATGCTTTAAAAATAGACCAACACATTAGCACATTAGTTTCTGATTGCCACTTTGTGGGCCAAAGTTCTTCCATTAGCCTGAATTGGCTTTTTAATAGTGCTGGGGATGTTACAGCCTATGTTTTGGGCCATTTGCTGTGCAAGTGTGTCATAGGGACATCGCCTGCAGTCAGCTGTAGCTATCAGGATGAGGCTGCAGATATGTGATGCCAGACACAAAGAAACCAATAAGAATGGGGCGTAAAGAGGTTCTCTATGAAAAAACACAGAAGAAAGTTTGTCTGAAAAATGATGAAGGTGAAAAAAGGCAATTGAATTGAACTGCACAGAAAAGACAACTTCTTACAGGTACACGTTTCATACACAGCAATTGATTTCTTGTAGGTATTTATTTTTTCAGTTACAACACAATTTTTTTATAGATGAATTATTCAAGGTATTGTCTGACCAGCTAATGTCTCAATTGTTTTGTATCTGAATTGAAATATTAATTTAAAATGTCAGGCATAGGACAGTCAGTAGGTTTATGGTTAGAAGTTTATCATTATGATTATTTTACTGAAAGAGCTAGAAGACATGGCATTGCTATTTATGTAAAATCAGAATTTTATTGCTCCATTGTTCTCTCTCAGTCCTCTCATCAGTCATCTCATGAAACTTTGATAGCAAGGCTTTGGCACTAACTTGGTGTTCAGTGTTGCCTGGTCCAAAAATGACCATTGACTCTGAAATTGCAATTGTCCAGGAGAGGGTGCCACAAGTGGATTAGGTCATCTTCTATTATTAATTAACATAAATGATTCTGGACAGAATGTGTCTCAAAGAAAGTTACATTCTTATGCAGATGACACAGTTATTTACTGCACTGGATGCTCTTACTACTACTTAGGCCATTGGACTTTTAATGAAAAAACTTGATGTTGACAGTGCAACGGGAATCTGTGAATTAAATAATGTAATGCAACATGGATGGGAGCCAGAGCGTGCTCAAATGGTGCCTGAAACCTAGTGACGAATCGCCTCTTCTCCACGGATCATAGGGAGCTCACAAATCTCTCTATCTTGCCACTGCTATCTTACCAGTGCTTTCACATGATTCTTGAATAAAAGCAGAGTTGTTTGGGCTTGTTATTTAAAACACTACATGCGCAATGTTGTGACACGGGTATGTTGCACCCAAAGTTATCAGGCTAAAAGTCAATTGTTCCCGGGTTTAAACAGGTTTTTTTAACAGTGTGAAAGGGCTATTACTTACAAAGCATTACTTGGACTGCATCTGGCCAGTAGTTGCCCTGCAATTACACTAAGAAATGTTGATTCATATACTTTACACTCACACAATATAATATGCTGCTTCCTTTTGCCAACTTTAGACTTTTTTTTTACTGAGCTCCCTTCTCCTGAAAAACGTTAGAAATAACTTAACTTATTTCACTGAGGGATTTAACTTCCAAACCAAAAGTTCTCTGGGCTTATTGAACAACATGTACCTGTTTTTCACATGTTGTTGTTTTTCTTTTAACTTTGTAACTCTAATTTATTTGTTTCTGCCTCTTGGCCAGTACTCCCTGGAAAAAGGTTGTTTCGAATCTCAATGGGTCTATTCTGTTTAAATAAAGGCTACAAAAAACAACAACAACATTTTTTTTTTATGTTCGTTGCCCTGATAGCTGGCCTAACTGCTCAATTCACTCACCTGCCCAACCCTCCCTGGTCATTAATTATCATTCATCTCATCCACCTGCTCCCTCTGCTTTACATATGGTTCAGCCCAGCTATCGGCTCCAGATCATTAAGGATGTTTGTTTTTGTTAAGGATGTTTGAGTTCTAGTTTTAGTTGGAAATCATGGCTGATTTCCAGTAGTTCCTGATCAGGTTTTCAGAGGCCAAAGGTTAGAGAGGGCTTTTTGTCATGTCTTTGTGTTTCCTGGCTCTTCTCCGCTGAGCACACCCTGTTCCTGGTTTGGCTTGGCAGCGGGGTGCTAGTTTAAAGCTCCGTAGTCCTGGCTATTCTCCACTGAATTTGTACTGTTCCTGTTTAAGTTCAGTAAAGGGAGCCAGTTTAAAGTTCCACATTTCCCTGGTGTTGTGTCATGCTTCTACCTATCAACTGCTGAGCCTGCCTGTTTCCATCTGAATGTGTCTGGCTGAGCTCCCTGCTGGACTCATTGAACTCTGATTCTGCCTGATAGCTCAGTTGATTCCTGGAACCCTGGATCTGTCTGTTTCTACTTTGATCGGAATCCCTGGCAAGGTTTTGAATTCCTGGATGTCTGAACCATCCCTGTTGTGGACTGTTTCTCTGACCTGGCTTGGACTTCTTCTTGTTTCACGGAGGCTGTTGCATTGGGACACTCAGGGCGGCTCTGCACCAGATCTCATCGACAGTCCATCGCCCGGATCCTGCCACATCCGTGAGGATGGACTGAACTGTTAGACCAGAGTGCCAGTGATGGGTTGTGCCACATCAAGGTGAGTAATACTGAACAGTAAGGAACAGCGTGTACTCATCAATAATTACTAGTGCTGTCAAAATTATCGCGTTATTAACGCGTTAACGCGAGGCCATTTTAACGGCGATAATTTTTTTAACGTGAGATTAACGCTATGTGGTTTTATGGTACAATTTTTCCAAGTACATCCCGCTGCAGCCTGCGGGAAGGCGGGGCTATTTTCCCCCAGTCTATGCATTTCTCATAGGCTTCTAGAGCGGAGCTCCTCAAGGGAAAAAGACGCTCATACACTGGGTGACGCTAGTGCCTTTTCTTTAAGCCCCACCACCAACAAACAAGTTGAGTGTAGTAGCAACCTGAAATACGCTGAGAAAACTGATTACTGAGGTGAAATGGAATCTCGTAGCAGCACTCTTGCCGTCTGTGTACGCAACAGGTCGGTATCGCGTGTGTGTGTGTGTGTGTGTGGGTGGGTGTGTCTGTGTGTGGGTGAGTGGGTGTGTGTGTGTTCTCATTTTTGTTAAGAGGCTGAAAAGTAACTTTCTAGAGAGCATAGACTACCTTCATCTAGTGATGTCGGTCTATTGATTTTGATGTATTGATTGAAAATTGTTCATTATTACCTTGGTTAATTAACATCTAATGTTAACTCTACTAAATTTTATAGCAGTAGGGTAAAATGCTTGTCTTTGTTCAAAAGACTGTATTAACTGTAAAGACTGTCTTTTACATCAGCCTGTTTTCAGGGCCTTTTTTTTGCCTACATATTTGTTATTTTTTGCTACATGCCTCCCCATCTTCTTGCCATATGTTTCTATGGCATAAATCAGTATCTGTGACCTGTTTTCATTTTAAAAAAAGAACATTGGCACAAACCTAGCCTGTATGTATTTTTTTGTATGTCATCGAGAGTATTTAAATGATTTTCAATCAGGAAAAAAATGTGCGATTAAAATGCGATTAATCGCGAGTTAACTCAGGCATTTATGCGATTAATCGCGATTAAAAAATTTAATCGATTGACAGCACTAATAATTACCTGAAGATTTTCCTAACTTCCTATTGAACAAATATCTTCTATTAAACTGTTACAATGTATAGTTAAATATCACCAAATTTCAATATCATCCAAAGCTTTTTATTTCTTCTTCAGTAAATCATGTAAAAAATAAAATTTCAGTCTCCAGTTGATGTTTAAAATGCATAATTCAGTTCCTTTGAAATCTTAAGCATTTTATAAAACCAAAGAAAAGTTGTTCTCATACAGAAATGTCCCTTGGACATCACTGACATTGTCCAAAAAAGGACTAAGCCCCATTTCAAAAGAGGTTAGCAGTTCAAAGAGTGCTATATCTGATCAAATTAATACACAACTGTGATAAAGTGTGTTAGAAAAAGGTATATGCAGCAAGGATTATCACAGCCCTAACAAGACTGTGAAATTAAACCCACTGATGACTTTAGGGAGGCCACAAAGTTTAGAACAAAGCTTGAAAAGCTCATTCATCACACACGTAAAGATCCAGAACACAGACTACAATTAAGAATTCTTGATACTTAGCAATTGGACAATATCTACCTTTTACCCACACAAACAAGAAGACTTTTGTCATGTGAAAGTATTTAATTTGGAAGTCAATATCCCAAACACTAGAAGAATGATGAGGACACAAAGAAATTCAGTAACCTCAGATAACATGTGAAGTGTCCACAGTCAGTAACTGTTTTGGGAACAAGGTCATTATAAATATCTGTTCATGAGTCCAGATTTACAGCTATATAGCTATAGTAAATTCCTTTGTTCTACGTCATTATTTGTAAATGTGGATTATTGGAAATAGTAATCACCGCATAAAACGTCAGGAGTTAAAAGAACCTTCTAGATCTCTCTTTCAGAAAAAGGTATTGAACACATAAAAGTGATTTTTGGAGTGTTCCTAAACAAAACAACCTTATTCATCCTAAAAGGAAATTAAATAATCAAATCATTTAAATAATAAAGTAATTTATTAAATCATTTATTTAATTACCCAAAATGATAGTTTTGAGTGTTGTCAAAGGCCACATTCACAGCCTATTTGGTAACACTTTTTAAATGGTAATTTCCATACTACATCATCTGGCACTTGCTTCAAACATTCTCCAACCTTTAATCTCCTACCAAAGAGTTAGGGGAAAATATTCACTATTGTAACACATTATCCACATACAAGTAGGCAAGCAGAATCCCAAGACTGTTATGCAGGCTTCGCCGGAAAATTTATTAAAAAGTGTTTAAAGTACTGAAATGTGATCATAGAATAGGTTTCAGTGGCACTCTGTAAATTTCTTAAGCTTCTCAACTTACTGACATTGTGAACTGCAGTGAATGTGTAGAAATGCAAAAAAAAAAAACATGAAATTTCAGACCAAATAAATCCAAATCTAAAACTACTGAAAGTTATTTAGCAAATAGACACAGTGCATAGAAAGAATAATGCTGATTTTCTTCTAAAGCTTCTCCGTTATTACGTACAACCATAAAAGTCTTTTTACTTTTACGGAACACATTCTTACCTCCATTCACCCCGCTGACATCATTGGACAGTAACTGTCTTGCATTTACAATGCCTTTTCTGAGTTTTGTCCTTCACTTGATTTTTCCCAGATAAAACTTAGGACATGGGAATTGTTTTCTTAAGGCCCTAAACAAATTAATATGTTACATATTGTCGTTGTCAAGCTTAAAGTATCCCAGAATCTTATAAAGTTCAGCTGGACAATAATTAGTTAATATTTTCTACAAATCCTTTCTCATCCATAAGACAATCCGCATATTTTAAAAATCCCACATGATAAAAGTTTAGCCATTCATACAGGACAATAGATGAATGCATAGTTCAAATGCTTTGAACCCAAACCCTTCTTTTAAATAATCTAATAATGATTATGATTCACTGATCTTTATCGAACTCTTTTTATGCTTTGCTTGGCTGAAAATGTCATCTTGTTTGTACTGCAAAGACTCATTATGCTCAATCACTGTTCAGATAATTGCAGAACATAACAGGACACCAAAACAGATGACCTGTACGTGTTCTCCATGGCATTTAGAAAGGTGTTAATTTTTTCCCCCACTAAATGTATCTCATTTGTGTATGAGATGTGCTGTTCTTAACATACATTTATTTTTACTTTCTTTTGCTTTTTTGTAGTCTCAATTAAATTAAAGCCACAACTTTGAATGTGTTTTAAAAACACTTATGATTTTGGACTGAAAAGGAGAATATTGTGACATATTTTTTTAAAATGTGGTATTTTTAAAGAACACTTTCCTTGAACCTAAAGCAATCTTTTTGATAAAAATTAAAATCTATTTTCCATAGATATCCTTACTAAAAGTAAAACTAGACCAAAGTTATCATTGAAAAAGCAGTTAACAAAATACCCATGTTTTACAAAGCTGTTCATGCGTGCTAAATTAAAAAGATAGACTAAAATAGGGGGAAAAAAAAGAAAAAATATTAATTCATCTGCTGTTCTATCAGTTAAGAAAGATTATAATTGTGTGTTTTTATAAAATAAACATCCTCCTATCTCCAGTAATATACACTCACCGGCCACTTTATTAGGTACCCCATGCTAGTAACGGGTTGGACCCCCTTTTGCCTTCAGAAATGCCTAAATTCTTCGTGGCATAGATTCAACAAGGTGCTGGGAGCATTCCTCAGGGAGTTTGGTCCATATTGACATGATGGCATCACACAGTTGCCGCAGATTTGTCGGCTGCACATCCATGATGCGAATCTCCCGTTCAACCACATCCCAAAGATGCTCTATTGGATTGAGATCTGGTGACTGTGGAGGCCATTTGAGTACAGTGAACTCATTGTCATGTTCAAGAAACCAGTCTGAGTTGATTCCAGCTTTATGACATGGCGCATTATCCTGCTGAAAGTAGCCATCAGAAGTTGGGTACATTGTGGTCATAAAGGGATGGACATGGTCAGCAACAATACTCAGGTAGGCTGTGGCGTTGCAACGATGTTCAATTGGTACCAAGGGGCCCTAAGAGTGCCAAGAAAATATTTCCCACACCATGACACCACCACCACCAGCCTGAACCGTTGATACAAGGCAGGATGGATCCATGCTTTCATGTTGTAGACGCCAAATTCTGACCCTACCATCCGAATGTTGCAGCAGAAATCGAGACTCATCAGACCAGGCAACGTTTTTCCAATCTTCTATTGTCCAATTTCGATGAGCTTATGCAAATTGTAGCCTCAGTTTCCTGTTCTTAGCTGAAAGGAGTTGCACCCGGTGTGGTCTTCTGCTGCTGTAGCCCATCTGCCTCAAAGTTAGATGTACTGTGCATTCAGAGATGCTCTTCTGCCCACCTTGGTTGTAACGGGTGGTTATTTGAGTCACTGTTGCCCTTCTATCAGCTCGAACCAGTCTGGCCATTCTCCTCTGACCTCTGGCATCAACAAGGCATTTCCGCCCACAGAACTGCCGCTCACTGGATGTTTTTTCTTTTTCGGACCATTCTCTGTAAACCCTAGAGATGGTTGTGCGTGAAAATCCCAGTAGATCAGCAGTTTCTGAAATACTCAGACCAGCCCTTCTGGCACCAACAATCATGCCGCGTTCAAAGTCACTCAAATCACCTTTCTTCCCCATACTGATGCTCGGTTTGAACTGCAGGAGATTGTCTTGACCATGTCTACATGCCTAAATGCACTGAGTTGCCGCCATGTGGTTGGCTGCTTAGAAATTAAGTGTTAACGAGCAGTTGGACAATTGTACCTAATAAAGTGGCCGGTGAGTGTATGGGCAAAAGGCTATGTACTCCCTCTTAGGCTTTTAGCTGGGAATATTTCAAAGGGTGTAACACCTGTGTGTATCACATTTTTACGCTTTGCACGGCATAGGGGGGTCCTGAGGTATCCTCCCCTGGAAAATTTAGAAATTTTGATTTTCTGAAATGCTATTTCCTGCATTTAGAGGTGGAATGCAGCTAACTTTTTGTTTTTGTTACAACAACACTTTTGTCCTGATTTTGGGAAGTATGTGAGCTTGACTAGCGGTGGAAATTTTATAAGAAACACATAAGATCATTTTTAGGTACAATATTGTGTTTCATAGGTTAATTCAAACAATCAGAAAGTGTAAGGCTATGTTTAAACCATGATTTCAGCAGCAAAAAAAATCCTGCTACTTCTGATGTGTAGCAGCAAAGTTCAAATTGTTCAACTCCAGCATCTGCTGCATGTCAAATTTTGAACATTTGAGGGAAGTTTTGAGGGCACAAACAGGTTATATAATTAGAAGTTTTATTTTGTAAAGGCTGTACAATGTACAGCCTTACTAATTGCTATCTGCCCCCTGTACAGGTCATAATTTGGGCATGTGGACTCACAGATGCGTCAAGCATTCACCAAGCTTTAAAAAGCATAGCCCAACCCCTTTTAAATGAACTGATGAATGACTTTGAGGCAAAGTAATGAAGCATAATTTCTCTACTTCCGCAGTATTTGTTCCATTTCTCTTCAATTGGTCTGTCTTTGGGCATCAAGTAAAGAGCCAAATGGAATTAGGGAATCACGATGACGCACCAGGTCCAGATGGTCAGCTTGAGGTTCATGAAAGCTTGTGCAGTGCAGCTCTATGAGGATCCACAGCATCCCTTCAACTGTGACCCGATACAGGAGACAGTTCCAGTAATATGAAATACCCCCTGCTATCAAAGCTCAGTCAATAGTCCTCAGTCACTATAAAACATGTTGTTTGACATTCTACATTACGAAGGTCTTACAGTTTGCTTATCATCGTGGAGTTTAAGATGCCATCAAACACCTGCTTCAACATGCCCACTGTGATTTATACATAGCAGAAATCACTGAGGATCATTTCCTTTGATTTCTGCAGTGCATTTTACATGTCTATGCCTGACTTACTTTGTCAAAAACTGCAGAGGAATCAGGTTTGTAGTTGTTGGGTGCAGCAGAGATGGACAAGTACAGAGAGCTGGTGAACTGCCTTGTGGCATTGTATGGAAAGAGTCATCTGATCATGAATTTGAACAAAACAAGAGTCTTTGCAGCAAGATTATGGATATCTTCTGTATGTCCTTTGTGGAGATTTCCTTTTTTTTATATCATCTGCTAAGATAACTGTATTAGAGCAAATTACATAAAAAATGTATCATGTATATAAAAAAAATGAAAATAAAATGCATTTGATGCATTTCTGTAAACAAAGAAGCATACCCACAATAAATATATTTCTCTTTTAAATCTAACATTGTAAATTTCAATACATATTATTCATTTGAACAGAATACTTACACAGAATTTATTGAATATTTTAAGTATACTTTCTGTGATATTTTTCCCCAATTAAGAATTAGTAACACCCCTTAAACTTTAAAGGTTTTCTGAAACTACAATAGTAATCATTTTCATCGCGTGTACTGCAAAGATAACTGCAATAGTCCAGATATTTTTTGCCAACCACCCCTTGTAAGATGCAAACTATAATTCTTATTACATATAACTCCGCTAGTTGAAAATGAGTCATTACATTGTAATTTTATCCAGAATATTATACTCCCATCTGGATGGCTCAGGTCTATTTGTTCTCTATGGCAGCTCATAGTCATTTGTCTTCTTTACCCAACTGAAAAAAATTAAATAAATAAACCCAGCCAAGTAGTAGTAAGAGTTGACACAGAAGCATTAATTTTAAACCAGCTTTATATCTTCTCCAAGGGTTTCGTTGTGATCCTTTTCTTTTGACGTCACATCTGTCCCATGCAGAGGTTTAACTAAGTGATTATTTATGAAAGGCAACCAGACATTCTTCCCTGCAGCTGTGCAGGATGCCCTGTTATGAAATTATCAGGAGTATGAGACTGTGAACTAAAAAATGCTAGCTGCCAGGGACTATCATGGTCACCGGCTGCAAATGGACCCGGTTCTGTCATGCAGATATTCATCCTTCTGCCACAGGGAATCACAAGCCTACATAATGGTAGGTGTGAGGATGGACCAGTAGGCAACTTGACTTACCCGCTGAGCCTCTGCCTCCTCCTTCTTCTAACCTCGCAGCATTGCTAGACCTGTCAGAGCCCCAGCACAATCCCACTTCTCTAGTGTGACAAGAATGACCCACAGCCTGTGATCCCTACTCCCTTGCACCGGTTGCAGGCCTTATCTAAAAGACGTACCCTGGTGGCAGAGTTAGGCACCACTTGAGGCCACACAGAAAGGACAGGTCATTACTGCTGCACTTTTCAAAGGGAGCTCCTCACATTTCTGCTGCTGCCCTTGTCCACCCAATCACTACTGGGGCAGGGTGCTTCTCATGCCTGCTGAGAATTGTTACTGGAAATCCTGTGTGACCCTGACTTCTACTCCCTAGTTTTGCAGCCCTCCTCATTTTAATAACTGTGCACTATGCCACATTAACCACAGTATTCAGAGCCACACAGTGATTAGATTTGGCAGCTTTACATACCCATTCATACCTAATAAAAAAACTGAAGCATACATGCCCATTTGACTGTTAGCACTCTCCGAGGTCTTTAATTAAAAGTTGTCTTCTTTCTAGACACTCTAGAGCTAGCTGGATGGTAGCAAAACTATTATTTGAATGATCTCAATTATCAAATAATTTGAATGTTTTTATATAATTTATCCATGCTAGAGTTGTGAGGGATGCAGGCACCTATCTTCAGCTGTCAAAGAGGAGGAGTACACCCTGGACAGGTAACAAGTCTATCGCAGGGCAACACAGTCACACACAGGACCAACAACCATTCACGCACACTCTCACTCCTAAGGAGAACTTAGAGAAGTCAATTGACCTAGCAGTCATGTTTTTGGACTGTAGGAGAAAGATGGGTTCCCAGAGAGAGTCCATGCATTACCTGTTTGCATTACACAGAAATACCTTTTTTCAGATGTCCAAAGCAATTATGACACCAATGTGACAGACAATCTTCAGGGATCTTGCAGATCCTTAAAAAATCTTAAAAGTAACTGAATTCATGAATCTAAAAGTGAGGCCTTAATTTGTATTAAAATGTCTAAAATACATATTTCAATGGTCTTAAAAGATATCAACACATTCTCATTCCCACTCTTCTATTTCACCTGCTCCATTATCTATTTAACCTGCCTTCTTCCTGTCATCAGTGCCAGATTATTTGAGCTCTTGGTGAGAGTTTTTTTGTGGATATTATTGTTTCTGATTGCCTGACCGAGTCTGCCTTTGGACCACTGAGCCCGCCATTTTTCTGTCTGATATGCTTGCCTGACCTGTCTTCGGACTCCTGCTGGATATTGCCTGTTTAACAAACCTGGATCTGCTTCCTGATACTGACCTGCTTTTCCCTTTGGTACCTTTTATATTTCCCTTTGGTACCTCCTCAACAACAAAATTGGCTTATCCCTTTGGATTGTCCTGCCTTCCTTTTGTCTGCCTGGATCTGATCTCCTGCCTGTTCCTTAGTCTTCAGGGCTTCAAACTCTGGGGCACTCTGGACTGTGTTTACTGCGCCTTGAGAGCAGTTGATAGGCTTGAATAAACCTCTTCCTCTGCGCACGGACTGATCTTTAAGACAAGGTTAGGGAATCACATGTTCTAATCTTCCTCCACCAGATTAATGTGGTCACTAACCAGTGTTTTCTTCCTGCAGAGGGTTCTGCCTTAGACTCCCTAGCTGTTAACTACAAATCTGTTGTTTCTAATGAATGCCTTTTTAAATATCATACTGTCTGTCTGTCTGGGTCCACTGTTCTGTGCCGTGACAAAACAGAAAATTACTCTGTTCTCAGAATTTGATGTTTAAAAAGTTTAAACCAAAACCACTGGACTTTTTTTTCCCAAATTTGAAGATGTTACACTTTCCATCCAGAAAGATTTCTCAGTTCAAAATGTCTGGAGCAATGCTACTGCAGACATTTGGAATTGAGAATTAAAATATGTTAAATAGAGCTCATCAAACCAACAGTCATATTTGTTTTAACTATTTTGGACTTAAAAATGTAAAATAATAAATGTTTCAAACATAATATTTGACAAATAATGACAGTTTCAAAATTCACAGGATTTGTTTATTATTTAACCCATGTGATGGGGGAACGGATTATATCAGGTGGCTAAAATATATGATTTCCCTCTCATAACTCTGGAAAATAATGATCAAATGTCCCCAAATCCAGAGTTTGTTGTTGATGAAGAGAGGAATGAAATAGGAAGTTAAGAAAATTATCTTATGGAGGGGGAATTGTTATGTGTGATAGCATGTAGTATACTAGAAATTTCTTTAATCCCCTAATCTGTCATATTTTACATTAGAACAGGATTTAGAAAAAAGTCTCTCATCTTCACCCTCGTGGCTAAGCCCCTGATCTCCTAGAATCCCAGATCCTCCCCTGCTCACGTCTATTTGCTGCTAGTAATTTCAAAGAGGGTAAAGAATAATTAACTAAAGGTTATTGGTTCCTGATTAAGCAGATAATTTAATAAAACATTATTTGGCCAAATAAGATTTTATTCACCTCATGTATTTGCATTGTGAATTCGTCTGAAAACATTCCAATTTCCCTAAATTAGTGAAAAGCTAATTTGATCACATTCCAAATTCTTGGTTTTCAAACACAAGATCCATCTTAAACTGTAATATGGTTTTCAACCATGTTTTCCCTTTCTCTTTGTACATAGTAGTTTAGTTTAGATGAGTTTCACTAGTCTTAGTTAAAAGTTTTAAATGAAATATGTTTGACTTGGAGCTTAATGATTTTTGTTAATAAATTCTTATATTTTGAATAGAAGTTGTGGTGAATTTTTTCAATGTATGTGCAGAATTAACTTTTTGACCATGATTTTAGCTCGAATCACTCTTTCATTTATTCTAACACACAGCTAGTGGAGCATGTGTTCATTAACAGTATAAAACAGTCGAAATAATATCTGATTAAATAAGATATTTACTACCCCTACCGGGGAGGTCAATAAACATCTTAAAGTATCAGAAATATAAATTCCCAGCTGGCTGGAAATTGAATATAACAGTTATTCACAACATTAATATGGCATCCAATCTTGATGGGCATTGAACATAAAATCACAACAACTTGAATGGAATCTTTTATCATATTTTTCTGATGAGCCACAGTATAAATTCAAGGAACTCAAAAAAGTAAAGCATGAGTCCTTTTTTTCCATTCAGATTAGTATCTAATTAGTATGTAATCTTCAATAATTTTTGCACTAGAACGCCAAGCCACTTTCACATTGTGAAGAATAGCAATTGCGTGCATAATTTTCATATCAGAAAACAATATGAGCCTTAACTTGAGGCTAACTGAGTGGAGAGGCACCCCAGGCCAGTGTTTTTGCAACTGCAGGCAATATCTATCATAATCAAAGGTTTTTTTTTATGTAAATGCATGCTGACTCACACTTTTTAGAAGTAGAGAAGCTTTTGTATTTCCGATTGAAAATCAGTCTCATTAGGAAGTACAAATTCCTCCTTGTAAATGAGCTCCAGAGGCAAGTCACAGCTGCCTTCCTATGAACATAACCACTGAGCCACATTTGCGTACTTTCAAGTTATGCTTATCTGTTGATCAGTGTGAGACTTTGAAATGGAGACTATTGCAGTGTTACATACAGAACAAGGCAGGCTTAAATCTGTCCAGAAAGGCAGAGTAATGTTTATTGCTGTGGTAATTAAATAATACAAACAGAAGCTTAAGGAAATACAATTGCACAAATGGTTGTTATGCATTTCATTCATGTTCAAAATACAAAAAATTGAGAAAATAAAATAAAATAAAAAAACAGATTAATCTGAGTCACTTTTTGAAGAGCAACAACTTAACATTAATAACAGGGATTTTTTGTCACCATGCACCATGAATGACTAGTGGCCAAGCAATCATGATAAATAAATTGATAGAAGTTACATTTATAAATGAGAGATTGAATAGTAAATGTGTAACACAATAAACTATTGCCCTCTGTTGGGCACTGGTGCTATCTACATTGTCTTTGGCATGTACTAGAAATGTGCTTAAGGAGCAAAGACAGAGAGAATGATCTGTCTGTTTCACCTAGACTATTGAAACTGAAAATAAGTCTTAAAAAAAATCAACTTAACTATGTAAGTAAATACATAAAAACAGACTTATGCAAAATACATATACCATGATGTATTCTTATATGTATTCTTATCTCCTCTTCAGGGTATCACACTTTAGATTCTTGTGGATAATTGGATAACAAAGGTTTATCCTCAGCAAGCACTTTGTATGAGCAATCCAATTTCACATCCTCCTGAAGGAAAAGCATTATTCTTACCCAGGGCTTGATACTCCAGTCACCCCTGCCCAGAAACGCAGTACAAGGTTCTGCCCAAATCCTATCAGCTGCTAACCTTGTTACCAGCCAATCTATGTTATTGTGCTATAATTCCATATTTGGTTCTGTCCTCGCTATGGCACCAGCATTTGAAGAGATAAAGCTTTTGCTGCCATTTTGTTGACAACAATGCCTTGCTGGACTGTTTGTCCTCTGTCTGTGAACATTGGCACGTTACAGTGCACTGTTCAAACCAGTGTCCCTGGGTGAGTATTAGGCCTTTTAATTTTCCTGATAAAGAACATGTGCGTGATATTATGGAAGCATTTCAGGCTTAATTCTTTTTAGAGAACATACTTGTTTATTAACTTTTTTCTAACAGCAAAAAAAAAAAATCCCCAAAATGGAAATGTCTTAAACAGATGTCAGATTGTGTTTGCCCTTTTATAGCAGTTGGGATAAGATAATTGCAAAGCAGAGCAGGATGAAGCTGAAAACTTGAAGAATAAAAATTGTGATGGCATAGTCTGCAGCTCAAATTTGATTTAAAGATTGAGATTAGTATTATGTTGGTAAGTAGAGACAATTAATAGAAATCTTGAAGAAGCTTGAAGACCTCATAAACGGAGATTCAACTCAGGGATTTAAAAGGTAGTCTTTCTAGCCCTTAGCCTATCTGTAATATAAAAAAAAGAATCTGATGGCATTTAACTGGGCATAATTTAACATTAGATTCTGAACAGCTTTGTTACCTTGATGTCCTAATACACCAGCATTCCTATTTCTCCTGACATCAGAATAGCCTACATGATTTTAACAAGCCATGCAGCGATTATTAAGTTTTGTTGTTTTCCACGTAACAAACAAGCACAGTTTTTTCTTTTAAAAATCACCTCAATAGTGTTGCTTTTTACTCCTTGTTTAAAGTATCTACTAGCCAAGGCAGGATCATTGTTGTGTCAATATACATTATATTTAGATAATTCCGAAGCCCAACATTCCTATCATAATTTTGTTGTAAATTATCAAGCAAAGGTGAGTGAATAATAAATCGATCTTCCCTATTCAATAGAGCTGATTTACATTTTCTGCATAGATCATCTTTGTAGCAAATACACTTCTTTAATGCTTCTGTGTCACACATTGTTAAGCATATAATCTCTTCATTTAACTCGAAGAGAGAGTAAAAGTCTTTATGACGGTGAGGAAACATACACAACATCTGCAAATATGGAGGTGTATATTTGGCATTGAAGGCATGAGTAAAGAGGCTCTTATTGTGTCAGAAGTGTGCATTTCAAAATTACCAGTTGCCAACAACCGTCTTTGTCTTTGGTGAGGTTCAAATATCCATCCATCCATCCATCTTCCTCCGCTTATCCGGGGTCGGGTCGTGGGGGCAGCAGCTTAAGAAGGGAGGCCCAGACTTCCCTCTCCCCAGCCACTTCTTCCAGCTCTTCAGGAGGAACCCCAAGGCGTTCCCAGGCCAGCCGAGAAACATAGTCTCTCCAGCGTATCCTGGGTCTTCCCCGGGGCCTCCCCCCGGTGGGAAGTGTCCGGAACACCTCTCCAGGGAGGCGTCCAGGAGGCATCCTAACCAGTTGCCCAAGCCACCTCAACTGGCTCCTCTCGACGTGGAGGAGCAGCGGCTCTACTCCGAGTCCCTCCCGGACGACCGAGCTTCTCACCCTATCTCTAAGGGAGAGCCCAGCCACCCTACGGAGGTTCAAATATACAATGATATTTTAGTTTAACACAGTCATAGTCACATTATATATCAATACAAAATGACCAAAAAAAATTAATTTATGAAAAAAAGGTCAAATACACAAAGCATGGATCCTAGTGTTTAATAGTTTTTTGATCATCAACTTCTAACACTGTACATGAGCCACTTTCTAAAATTAACTCCACAGCTTAACAGCAAAAAAGGTCTTCCAAATGTTATGATGCCCACGTTTTTCATTAATTCTATTAAAATCCTAATAATTGGTACATTCATCTATATCCTCCAAGAAAAATTGTGTTTTATTCCCATTTGTTGTTTTTTCTTTTTATATTCTTAGTTGTTTGGTATGACTTTTTTTTCAATAGGTGATGATACAAGCGGGAGCAAAATTAATATGTGACCTCTTAAAAACAAATTAACTTTTCCAAAGATGAAGGCATACTTTCAACACTAGAAATAAATTAGTTCTGGCACCTACCTTAACACATCATAGTTGATCTTCTTTGTTTATTTATAGCAGAAGAAGTGTTGCTCGGTAAGGCATCTTCTCATCTGATATAAGTTCATGGTGAGAAAAATAAATAAATGTGGAGATGTGAAATTGAAACCCAGAACACAATCTCAGTTGGGGATTTGGAGAGAAAGTATCCATACAAGGCACTTCATTTGCTGCATAGTGTGCTTAGTATCTGCATCCAACACTGATGAAAATTTGGTATTTACAGTGCAGTCTTCTGAAGTAGGGAAGATAGGGAAATAAAATATCAAACAAGGAGTCAAACAGACCCAGATTAGACAAAAACTGTTTGAGATATTTCAGTCAAAGATACTCTTAAATAATATTTGAGGAGAGACATGTGTATTCTCTTTTCATTCAACAGGAGGACAAAATAATCAATGTTGGTATCGCATCTATGTATTAAATACAAAAAAACTATTGTAAGAGTTAGCCTTTCTTACAGTTACATGGGAACAAGGATATACAGGTGCCCTACAGTAGACAAAAGAATGAACTATGTCTTCATGTGAAGGAGCTTGCTGATAATGAGGACTGAGTTTGTGACCTCACCAAAGCTGGATTTTGAATGTTTTCCCCTGTGAAACCACCATGACAGTCTCACTGCGTATATCAAGTAGAGTAAATTGTAGATGAGAAGAAGAAAATAAGCAGATATTTTTGATCTGGCACACCAGATCCCCAAGGCCTTATCTCCACAATAGCTCAAGAAGTTTAGGAATTGCAGCTCACAAATGCTATAAAATATTGGGAACAACAAAGACAAAAGCAAGAAAAACAACACATGCATAACTTCTCAAGAAAATATAACAAAACCCAGAGTGGTTGAAGAGAGACTCCAGACATCTGTGTCCCTCTGAGATTTAAATGTGTGTTGTTAGGGGTTTTATTTTTAAACCCAGAGCTCCCACTGGGGGTTGTAAGCAAGTAATACTCTGTTTGGGTGTGTGTTCACAACCAAATAAGTCACTGTCAAACACAACCACCTTGTCTTATGCTTCTGCCTGAGTAATCCAGTCACAATCCTTTTTTTGCCTTTGTTCTAACATTTGTAACTCTGAAGTTGGGCACATGCTCCTTTGGGACTTATTACACAGTCATCTTGTGAGCAACTGCTGGGGAAATTAAGGTATTTCAAATAACACCCTGTGAAATACAAAAGCCACAGATTGTCACAGTGTTTGTAGCAACTCGATTTCCCTTTAAATAATTATTTTTGGTTCACCATCACTGAAAATGAAATGTCTGAGGCTTAAAAGGGTTGCTATATGAACAATTATATCAAAGTCATTTTCCGTTAGTATCCTGGAAAGTCTGGTAAGGCAAACAAGTTTATTACTATAGCACAATTCAGTACAAAAACACTTCAAAGTGCTTCAAATTAATTAAACAATAAGACAGAAGAAATAAAAGCAGAATAACATCAAAATAAAAAGATAATAAAAGCAGGTAATAAAACCATTAAAGCAGTAGACCATAACCTTAAACTAATAATACCTCAGTTAACAGTTAACAAATGAGATTTAATAATAATAAATAATAATCGAACTTTATTCATCTCACATTGGAGAAATTCACCTCTGCATTTAACCCATCTCCTTGGGGAGAAGTGGGCTGCCATCGTGGGGCACCCGGGGAGCACTCGGGAGTTAAGGGTTTTGCTCTGAGACCCAAAGTGGCAGTGGGTTTCAAACTTACAACCTCAGCATTCCAAGCCCTATGCCCTAACCACTAGGCCGCCACTCACCTTTGACTTCAGATAATTCAGGCTTCAAGCACTTTTTAAAATTTTCTGGGAGTTTGTACCAGATCAGTGGAGCTAAATGCTGCTTCTCCATGTTTGGTTCTAGTTCTGGGTGACTAGATTTGACCTAGAAGATCTGAGTGGTCTGGGGGGTTCTGGAATCTGTTACAGTATTGTATTTTGGTGCTGATCCATTCAGTGATTTATAGACTAACAGAAGGATTTTATAATGTATTCTCTGAGCTACAGGGAGCCAGTGTAAGGACTTCAGAACAAGGTTTATGTGCTCTACTTTCTTACTTTTAGTGAGAACAGGGGCACGACCGTTTTGGATCAGCTGCAGCTGTCTTACAGAGTTTTTAGGCAAACCTATGAAGACACTGTTACAGTAGTAAACTCAACAAAATATAAATGGATGAATGAGTTTTTCTAGATCCTGCTTGGAAATCAGTCCTTTTATCCATGAAATGCTCTTCAGGTGATAAAAGATTGGCTTAGCAACTGCCTTTATGTACCTCTGGTTCATTATGACATCTTAAAGGGGAACACCGTTTTTTTTTTTTTTTTTACATTGGCCCCTTGATTTTACATTATTACATCATGTTCTACTCACCAATATTAGTTTTGTGTCATTTGGAGCTGTTCCGAAGATATTCGGTTTTGTAATCCAAATAACATCTTCCAATGGGCAAAGAATTGAAGGCACAAACTAAACTCTTCACTCTGGTTATTCTTTATGGTATGCCAGCATTCATAACATGTAGGCAAATCACTGTCCTCCAGACATCCGCGGTTATATTTTTTATATTTAGATTTTTTTAAACAAAGCAGAGTTTGTATGACGTCATCCACGCGCTCCGGCTACCCTCCATTCATCATGTCCGCTGAACTGCTCCTAGTTTTACTCACATGCCTGGAAGATGGCTAGTGCTACTACCACAGATGATCTCGTTCCCAAAATGGAATTGAACGATTCAGATAACTAGCCGAATGAATATAAGGGGTAGAGTGTAGCCGCCTGTGGCCCGGGCTGCCTGTCACAACTTCAGTCTGGCCCGTGGATTACATCATACACACTCCGCTTTGTTTAAAAAATATATAAATATAAAAAATATAACCGTGGATGTCTGGGGGACAGTGATTTGCCTACATGTTATGAATGCTGGTGTACCATAAAGAATAAAATATGAACAGTATAATATATATATCTCCAGAACAGCTCCAAATGACACAAAACTAATATGGGTGAGTAGGACATGTAATAACCTATTTTTCTCTCCATTAGACCTGGGGATGGGGCTGGGCCCTTGAGTTTGAGTTAGTCCAGGTCAGACAGAACACCTCTGATGTCATCACCCTAAGCACAGGCTCCCCTCAGGGCTGCCTCCTGAGCCCCCGGCTGTTCACCCAGATGACACACCGCTGCGTCCCCAGGTTCACCACCAATCACATTGTGAAGTTTGCAGATGACACCACAGTGGTGGGCCTCATCAGAGACGACAATGACCAGGACTACAGAGTGGAGGTGGAGCAGCTGGTGGGCTGGTTTAGAGACGACATTCTGATCCTGAATGTGGAGAAGATTAAGCAGATCATTGTGGACTTCAGGAAGAATCGGCCTAACCCCGCTCCACCATTAATCAACAGCTCAGCAGTAAAGGTGGTCAGCAGAACCAAATTCCTGGGAGTGCACATCACAGACCCCTTCAACTGGACTGTAAACACCATCTCACTGGTCAAAAGGGCACAAAGTGCATGTACTTCCTGCGGAGGATCATCTGCCCCCTCCAATCCTCACCACCTTCTACAAAAGCACCATAGATTGTGTTCTGACCACCTGTCTTACTGTGTGGTGTGGAGGCTGCAGCGTCTAAGACTGGAAGAAGGTGAGAAGAGTGGTGAGAACAGCAGAGAGGATCATCGGAGCTCCTCTTCCCTCAACAAAAGACATTTCATCCCAGTGCTGTGTGTCCCGAGCTCGTAACATTATAAATGACCCCTCACACCCCCACCATGGACTGTTCTTCCTGCTGCCCTCTGGAAAGAGGCTTAGAAGCATCCAATGCAGGTCCAGCAGAAAACATAACAGTTTCTTCCCCACAGCCATTAGACAGGTGAATGTTGTATAAAATGGGTTTAAAAAAAAACACCCTGAATGTTGAAAACTGTAAATCATATACAGTTGTATGTTTAAATGTATCACTGATGCTTATATTTTATCACTGCTGCACTTTATAAAATGGAAATGTCTTAAGAGGTGTATTGAACGAAATTTCTTTGTGTATACACTGTGTGTACAGAAGGACAATAAAGTCTGTCTAAGTCTAAGAACAAGTCTAAGAGTTTGGTCATGGCTTGGATATGGTCTTTGAATCTCTGGCCTTTGGTTCCCATCCTGTAGGTTGTAATTGCCTGGCAGCCAAGGGTGTGAGAGGACCATAATGATGTAGGAGCCTGGGACGGCTTAGACTTGCTGGGGGTGGGGTGGGCTTTACGGCAGATTGGCTGTCTTCTCTAGCATCTTTGGGGATGGGTGTGCAGTTTATGTGGGGATACCGTGGAGGGATTGTGGCTGGCATCTGGTGGTCAGAGGACAAGGTCCGCGTCAGTTGCTAGGGAACCAGGGCAACTTGATGACAAATTGGCTACTGGAACAAGACATAGATCGACTAGAGCAGAAAACTTGGTACTGATGAAATGCTACTATACAAGCATGCCCAGTGAGAGAGGTTACATGCAGAGACTATGGGAATTATGGCAGCTCCAACAACCATTGTCATCATTGACAAAGAAACAACTACTAACACAGTGTTCCAACATCCGCAAACGGCAGCTCCTTTTGATGTGGAAAGTAAGAGCAGCAGTGGTGCCAGTGGTAATTGGAGCACTGGGGGCTGTGACCCCCAAACTGGGAGAGTGGCTACAGCAGATTCCAGGTAAAACATCAGAGGTCTCTGTCCAAAAGAGCACAGTCCTAGGAACAGCTAAGATACTGCGCAGAACCCTCAAACTCCCAGGCCTCTGGTAGAGGACCCGAGCTTGAGGATGACACATACCACCCCACGAGGGGTGAGAAAACAGTTTTTTATATATATATATATATATATATATATATATATATATATATATATATATATATATATATATATATATATATATATATATATATATATATATATATATATAATTATTATTCAAGAGCAGCAGATATATCTTAGATATCCGTGTGTGGAAGGAAAACCTATTGTGATTATATAATATTATTTAGGATGGTATATCTAAATAATATAATATGTATATGTAGATATGGCTTAGTATTTAGTATTAGTCTGTATCCATGAACACCTAGAACCAAACTCCCATGGTATGTATGCATGGACATGCCCGCGTATAGAGCTATGTTCAAACCGTACATGATAGAGGCATCAGAAGCAGCTAGTTTAGTTTACTGGGGGCTGTGACCCCCAAACTGGGAGAGTGGCTACAGCAGATTCCAGGTAAAACATCAGAGGTCTCTGTCCAAAAGAGCGCAGTCCTAGGAACAGCTAAGATACTGCGCAGAACCCTCAAACTCCCAGGCCTCTGGTAGAGGACCCGAGCTTGAGGATGAGACATACCACCCCACGAGGGGTGAGAAAACAGTTTTTTATATATATATATATATATATATATATATATATATATATATATATATATATATATATATATATATATATATATATATATATATATATATATATATATATATATATTACTTTGGTTGTCTCTTGTCTTCTTTTTGCTGTTGTTATGTTCTTTGTTTTCTGTGCCTCTCATCTAACACAGGTGTGGAAATAGACTTCTAGCAGTTACTCCATATCTTCTCTGTTGCCTATTTTTGCTGTTTTGTTTTATTTTCTCTTCTCTTTATCTAACAACAGTTAATAAAAAAATTTAATTGCAAAACATCAATGCTAATAATTAATTTCATCGTATTATCTTCTTTAGCAGCTTTCAGCATTTTCTGCAATTTTCTACTGCATATAACAAGTAAGGTTTTTTTTGGATTTTTTGTTACCTATGTTTTTATTACCCATGATGTAGCTACTTATAAGCATTGAGTCTTAACTAATACACAAGACAAAAATGGTTCCCCCAGAGTTTAATTTAATGCCATAGAACACATTGTGTTACCAGACATTTCAGGATGATAAAGTTGCAATATAAGATTTTCTTGAACAGTGTAATAATAGATAAAAAAGATGTTAGTATGTAGGCCTTTTATTTTCAAAGTATTACTTTCCAATTACACCGTGGGGCATTCTTCTGCTGTGAGCTTCTAACAATGCCATAATTCACAACCATATGAGCTATTTTCAGCCGTATAAATACTGCCTTTAATGTCTCACCTGAGACTGTTGTTTTTAGTCCCCTAGCTGTATTTCTACATATGTTGCAGATTAAAATGATAAACATATTCCTGTTTTTATTAGGTCTGTGTTGACTTATAAATACTGTAGACAAATAGAAGCTCAATGATTTCTTTTTTTTAACGGTGTCTTGTAACTAGGTGCGGGGAAAATATCTAATACAGTTTAATATATCCTAATTCTCTCAGGGAGTCTCTCCTTTTTAAAAGCAACTTTAAGCTCAGAACTCCTTGAATTTAGTTTTGTAAGTTTCTTTTTTACATTCTGAGAATCATCAATTTTTTAACACAGTATAATAAGTAATGTATTTTTTTTTTTTTTTTTTTTTCAAAAGGGGTCTAAACAAGAGCATTTAAAGAAGATTTATTGAAAAAAGATCCTCACAAAACTGTTAAATGGTTTTAAAATGTTCATGGTAATTCTATTGTTTTAGGATAACTTGTTTTGTTTAATGTTGATTTGCATGTTTTGTCATTCTTATAAGTCTCGAATAGAGTATGATTGTATAAAGCCATCTACTTGTTATTAAAATGTCTCACACAAACACATTTTTTGCTCATTCTCCTTCAATTAATATCCAAGAGTTCCCTTTTTTATCTGATTAAAACTCAGGGTGGTTACCAATTAGTCTGCTGTTAATTATCTGCAACTACTTTGATCTAAACTATGAGTACTTGGTCAGACACACTCATTTACATATTCATCTTCTTTGCTTGGTGAGACTGACTTTTTGGAGATTGCACAGATTGACGCACATTAAAATGGCTTCAGAAGCAAGCTGGAGTCTTGTGAGAATGCACAGATAGTTGCTTCTGTTTTTGTTTTTGCAAGTTTCCTTCCATCTTTGGTTCCCTGCTGTGTAAAATTCTGTCTCTTTAAGTATGGGTTTTGCTAACCTTTTTTTTCCTATCTTTGGATGCCTCCACTTTACTTTGTCAGCTTCTTTTTAATCCGTTAAAAACATTTTCATAATGACTACTTACATGTTTTGCTTTCCCTGCGCTCATTTTTTGGTGCAGTGAAGTTAAATTACATCGAGCTTTTTATGTTCATGAACAAATCAGTCTTATATCTTTTCAGAATCAGTCTAAATGATGAGTGCTTACCTTACATTAAAGGATTAATATTACACTAAAATTATAAATAGAAGAAATCAGTATACTCTTAGGGATTCTCAACATATTGCAGATAGAACAAGGGTAATTGACATTTAAATTCGAAATACCTGAAAATGAATGAGAGGTCTCAGAAATTTAACAGTTTCTATCTGTGTTTTGAAATCTGATATCAGACTATTTTGGACCAGAGGACTGTAAAGTAAAGGATTTTTTTTTGTAAAGAAAAGGGCACATTCAACCCTCCTGATTAAATCCTACACCAGAGTACCAAAGTCATGTCTACTCAGCTAAATGTCACACTGTATCTGTCTTAAATCAACATTAAGTCAGAGTTAGCTGTTGTGTTAGGGGTCATAGAATGCAAAATCAAGTTTACATTAAAAGAGATGAATAACCATAGTTCAGTGGGTGAAATGGATGTACAGAGAAGTTCAAACCCCATCGACACCTCTTTTCTCTGCAAATCTCACAATTCTAGGATTCCACCATAAAACGGGGGAATCTAAACCAAGCCCCGAATTGACGTCAACTCGGGGATGTTGCCTTCTTTGGTTCTGGTCTGTACTTATGCCCCAAAATTTACATACAGACCAGCCCACTGGTTCACTGGCCCAAGAAAATGAATAGAGGTAGATATACGTTTAGGGTGTAAGGGGAACATTTTCACAGTCTTCCCAAGGATCCAAACACTCGGCAGGCATGTATTATTTTTGAGTATCAGAAAATGCTACAAAAGACTGAAGGAAGCACCCGTCCTAATCCATTTGCTGCTCTATCCTCAATAACTCACGAAAGAGATTTCAAGACACTTAAAAACCTTTTGAGACAGGAACTGAGGCCCATTTTGGAGAATCTAAGCAATCTTTATCAAGTTGAGAATGTTTGCAATTGCAAAATATATATAATATATAAAAGTGCAAAATAACACTCTTAAAAATATGTTTTCAGACCTTTCAAAGTCTTTTTGTCCTGAGAAATCACAACACACATCATTCCTTTTTTTAATAACCTTGGTCTTCTTACACCTCCATTCATACAAACATATATATTTTACTTGCATTAAAGTGGAGGGGTACCCATATTTATCAATTACACACACTCAGAAGCATTCTCAAGAGTGCATACTGTATCTACATGAACTTTTTGAACTCATATGTTTCAAAAGGAAATTTAAATGTATATAGTATAGCTTGACAAAAGGTCATAATTCAATAAATATCAATAAGAAGGTAGACACAAGAAAAAATGGGGAGCATAGAAGGGTACAAAATGAGATGGAAATCTGGGTCCCTCATGTCTTGTCTAGGAGTCCCTCTAGTGAAAAATCCCACTCAAGGGTAAAGGATAATCTTCAACTGGGAGATGCCTTTCTAGCTTGACCAAAGTCAATACTGCTAAAAGTAAACAGTCTGCTGATCACAATACTTCAGGTTAAATATATTATAAACAGAATGTGAGCACAGACATTGTATTTACATTCAAGGCACATTGGAAAACACATATCATACAATAGAGCACAAATAAACAGGGAGGGAAAAATACTGAAAGAAAGGCTTATAGTCAAAGAAATCCATTTTTTTAATTAAGCAGTTAGTTTTATAAAAAGAAAATTAATGAAAACATAATCATTTTTTGCTGCCATGCTAATCTGTGCTTCTTTTTTTTGTTAAGTGCTCATGGAGTGGAACAATTAAGGTTTGATTGCTTTTAGAATGAGCCATATCTCTGAGGTAAGCTTGCTGTCAGACCTGTGGCAGTGATTTAATTTCATCCAGCTAATCAATCTGTTATGCTTCTTACACAGTCACCAGTTCTAACTTTCTGAATTAACATCAAGAAAGAAGGAAAAAATCAAACAAAGCCTCTTAAGTCAACATTACTGGGGTTTATGGCTCTGAGAAATGTCATTTTAATGCAAATTGAAGCTAATTATTATCTGTTGGTGTTTTTTTTCAACGGCTGTAAAATGCTGTTCATTTGCCTGTCGTCTACTTGAGGATGGATGTCATTCCTAATGTATAGTGTGGAATAAGAAGACTCACAACGTGTCCTCCTGGGACAGGTCTAATTACGTGTTCAGACTCAGCAGCATGGCTCTCTGGGCTTTTATGCCTCTGTCACTTCCCATCCACTCAGTCGGATTGGATATATCCCAAGAACAACCTACAGCCTCGATTCCCTCCACAAAAACAGGTCACGGTGAGTTCATAGCACGTGGAATGAGTATAATTATTGGGGTGCAGACATCCTTCCCCCAGTCCCCCTCAAGACACACAAGAGTGCACACACATGCACAAACACCAAGTTACTTCTAAGAAGATTGGGGATGTTAGAAAACGGGTATTCTTGGGCTTTGGGATTAGGATTTCTGGATCAACAGGGATCAGCGGCATTTTGTAATCTTATTGACATGAGGAATAGATATGACATTCTAAATCAGAAATACAATATTCTGCATTAGTTGAAGGGAGGAAAGTACTGTAAATTTTACTCTGTGAAATCATGTCATGGTTTATCTTGTTAAAGCAGTATCTCCCCATGAGAGAGAAACGGATCAGTTACTCTGAGGCATAGCAGACTTTGTGATAGTTAGTAGAACATTTCTGCTTGTTAAAAAAGGAAAAAAAAATTCTGCAATAAATTGTAGTTGGCATTAAAAATGAGCTTCAAGAAAGAAAAACATATCTAAGGTTCCCATTTTACCCCTGCTCTAATCTTAAAAAGTAAACTATTGTCCTGAAAGGTGGAAAACAAGCCCACTGACAAGCTTGAAACCCAAGGGATGCAGTTGAATGCATGCTTGGTTTGTTGTATTCACATGTAGACCCTCCCAATTCCCTTGTCTGAGTGTGTCTCCCTCTTCTGTCGGAGGAGCAGTGGATCAGAACCCCCTATACATGTGGTACACATTTAGCAGGTCATTCTTCTGAGGCCTCACACTGCTGTCAGAGAACCAGGCCTGCCAGATTTATCATAGTCTCTGAATTTTGTATTTCAGGCTTGTAAGGGCAAAAGTTGATTCTGACGTTCTGAGTGACAAGCTGCTTTACCGTACGGAAATTCCAACTGGACTGTTCCATATTCATGAACTGATTTAAATTCTGGTTCAGTACATGGGTTCCAACAAGATTCAGAAGAAGACAGCAAGTGTTTCCAATCCAAAAATTTTCAAACAACTGTCTTTCTGGACCTGAACAAGTGAAGGTGGGGTACACTAAGTTATGTAGATGGTAGTTTCTGGAAGTTTTAAAGGTTATTTCTACAGCAGCCCCAGATAAGTTCAAACAGTGTTTACAGTCTAACATGTGGGCTGCATACTGAGGGTAGTGGTAGAATATTTCTAGTGTTTTGACATAGCGCTTTGATAAAAAATACATTATTTTAGAGTTTACCTCTATGATGTCCTTGTAGCACTATGTCAGACAATGTGATTTTGAGATATCTGATTTGAAGAGACTTAAAATAACTTAAGAAAGAATTGATCTGAGGTATATCTCTTTAGGCTTTGTTTCATCTTTCAACACAACCTTCAGAGAAATGTGCATGGAATGTGGATTGAGGGCAGTGTGCTGACCCAAAGAAACATTTACTTTTTGATATAAACAACAGCTTCTTTGGTTATTTAGCTTTATTAACATTTTGTCGAGGACAAGCTATTTGATATATCCATAGTCAATGAATATTGATTAAATTTCAAACTTTCTTTAAGTTACAGATTAAGTTGTTAGAGTTACAGTTTTAAGAATCTTATAAAAAATGAGCATATTGGCCTAAATTTAGTGCAGTGGTGAATATTCAACATAGCTGGCCACTAGACACTGATCGCGCTAAGATATAATCTTAGCTTTCCAATGATGTCACACTTCTGGAAATCAAAAAGTAATTGAAGAAGACATAACCATTTCAATGTTGGTACCCTGCAAAGCACATTCAGTAGAAATCTACATTTAAAGATTCTTCAAAATCATCCTGGAATCTACGAAAATAATTTACAGCACCGAATTACATTGTTTGTTTTCCAAGGTGCATGAGGAAGATTAATTTACAATCTTACTTATCCATGTAAGATCCACGTAAGATCCATTCATCTTCCCCCTTTTCAGGGATTGCCTTCGAGTCAATGAGTTGATGCAATCAGCTGGTTTTCCTAAGATAGAAAACTTTTAATCAGTTTGACTGTATGATCTGGTTGAATTGTAAAATGCCTTGATATGACATGTTTTGTTATTTGGCGCTATATAAATAAATGAACTGAATTGTTTTTAGATTTTGTACTTACCTCGTTGTCTCTTCCAGAACTCCTGGATCCCCAAGTTGCTGTTTCCACTGGACCTGATTAGTGTTACTGCTTAGTCATCGGACCAGATTCACTGTTACACATTCAATAACTAAAGAGTACATTTTATGTACTCAGTAAACTTCATCTATCAGATTTCTATCTTTCTTGGAGCTTTTTCTGGAGAATTAGAAGCCTCAAAACACCATTATAGACTCCCACAAATCTGTTCCCTACTCTTTCTGAGCAACATACCGCAACAACTCAAGCTCTGTTTGACAAATCCTATCCATAGACCATGGACAGCAGTACAACAACCTCAAGAGGAAGCTACCAACAAACTTACTATCCACAGTTTTCCTTAGACAACTTACCATTGTGCGGCTCCGCCCACTCTGGAGAAGTATTCAGGTGACGGCGTTACTTCAGCGGTTCTGGATCAAACTTTTTCAGAAATGCTCTCATGATACTTTCAGTTTAGCTGGATTCTGCAGCACCTCAGTGTCACAGCAGCTTGGCAGATTAATGTGATGAGAGCAGCGCAGGAAGGGCTCACAGGACAGAGGACTCCTAGCACGTACGGAAACCACTTGATAGTAGGGGTATGACTATGTCAGGTTGAATTTCACATCACATTTTATTTGTTTACACGGACGGCTGTAAAACAAAACAAAAAATATTTGTGAAAAAAATATTTACTTCATTCTAACATCCTAGAAGAGCTGTCAGAATAAAGCTGAGTCCTAGTTCTGTATTAGACTAAAATGTTTTACATTTTTATCAGATCTACTTTATTTATATCCTTCTTTAAATCACTCATAAAAAAAAATTCCCTCTTAATTTTTCTCCATGATTAGTGAAGTACATCTTTGGTGGAAATAAGTCCACTCTTTTTGGTGCAAAATTACATAAATCTTTTATGTTTCCTTCTATTTATTGTAGATGTTTTCTAAAACAATAATAAAAAGCTACTTTGGAAATAAAGCTATTATTCATTTTTTTTTTATTTTGTGTTTTATTATTTTTAGTTATTTTCCAGCACCTAGTTATCAGTTATTAGCTGCACTCTGGAAATAAAGAAGCTATTTTCCAGCTAAGGAACACCAATTATTATTTGTGTGTCTGGCCTTGAAATGTCTTACCCTTTGCCATTTATTTCCTCCACTTTACTAACTCATCCAAACACCAACAGCCAAATAAATGTACAGAAGACCTTCTGTGTCAAAGCTATTTTTTTTTAAAACATGATTTTATTTATAAATATGGTCAATTCAAATATGATAACTATTTTTAAATAAGCAGAATTTTTTTTTTTTTTTTTTTTTTTGACTGCTGCTACATAATGTTTCCTGAAATCGCAGGAATGTACTGAAACAAATATCCATCCTTCCATGTTCTCCTGCTTAATATGTCAGGGTTACGGATGGAATTGTATGAAGGGTTGTGCCTATATTCAGCAGTCTATGAGTGAATGGCAGGGAACACCCTTTACAATTCGCCAGTCAATCACGGGGCAACACAGTGACTTACAGTGGGGACTGGTTGGAAATGGACGGTTTCCTGCGTGATTCCTGTGTGATTCCCACGTGAATCACGTTGTATTTCCTGAGGCCAGTTTTTTTATTTCAAAAAGAACTGCAATGTACCCGGACAACCACCAGGTGGCGCTTGGGACCTCTGCCGTGCTGAGGGTGACGTTTGTGGGCCTGCAGTCAACTGAAAAGCAGGTTTATTGGGGATCTTGGTGTGATATTGTTCTATTTTATTTTGTTTTTGATTAAAATAAAGTTAATGAATTAATTTAACATAAGATTATGCAGTCAAGTGACTGCATAATCTTATTTTATGAAAATGGTTGCGTAGTTATAGATACACCTCCGATCTTATCTGAGAACTGTTATTTCTATTTATCTGCATCGCTATTATTTAATGAAAAATAAAATTAATTAAGTTGGAGCCGGGGATACGGACTGTAGCGCAACCAGAGAAAGGCGACAGAGACAGTGCTGCGGCTGGTGATGTTGAAATTAAAATCATATCCAAAGTTGATTCCTCATTAAGATAAGCCAAAGTTATTCAAAAGGGTATGTAAGAAAATATGTTTTCTTTAGTTTTGTAAAATATAAGTGCCGTTGAAAGCTTTGTTTTTGTGTGTTACTTTCTTGCCGTGCAATACGTGACACCCCTCCCAGTCTGGTCAAGTAGCAGACTGGGAGGGATGTCACATGTTCCGAACTTATAGCGCAGTGGTTAAGCTGAGTGGTGTGTAGACTAACAACTTGTGGGTTCAATCCCAACTGTGGCCGAGTTGCCTTAAATGTTTTTTTTTTTTTTTTTTATAAAGCATCTTAATGCACCTTTTTCCTCCCTGTTTGCACCTCCAGTAACTTCTATGCCAATATGTGACGAGTGAATTTCTCCGCTGTGAGATCAATAAAGCTCATCTAATCACATCTACTCCAATCTAAATAAATAAATAAATATACACATGTTCAATAAATAAATAAGCATTCAATTAATTACCCCCAATAAATGGTGAAATGATATGTTCTCATAATAAATCATTTATTTAAAAAATGCTGTTATGTTCCTTTTTTTTAAAATTCCTTTTAAAATGCTTAACTATTTTTATTCTTTTATTTTCTTTAAAAAAATCACTAGATTTTAAAAACACTCATAGGTTTTGAAAGGTATTATATATATATAGAAACTAAAACGCTCGGATCTTTCTGTCATTTTGTGTGCGTGTGAAGCATCTGCAATGTTTTCGTTAAATATTCAAATAAATAAGATGGACTTTAAACTAGCAGACACGTTTGGATTTTTGCCATTTAATTTTTTTATTTAATTTTAAAAACGAAAGAAATGGAAATGGGGTTTGACGAAAACCAGAAATATGGTCTGCCTGCATTCATGAACAACTTATGTTTGTGAGACCCCCTACCCCTCAGGACCCCCGCCTAATCAATGCAAAAAATAACGACAAATGGCTTTAGCAGGTTATTCAGAGTTGACGCGGTACTTTGCAGACAACTTACTCTCTTGTTCTCTGACAATAGAATTCAACCACCACCATTTACAGAGACCCCCTCCCCCTCACAGCTCAACTTTGTGGTTTCAACACTGCAGCGAAAGTTTCCTGATATGGGTAAGAGTGACTTGAAGGACTGCATTGATAAGATCAACGAATTTCTCCGTACAACACGCAAATCATCCCAACGACTCTCAATGTTAACCTGTTCAGTATTCATCACAATAAACACATTTTCTCTCATGCTCTTTTCCCACTTTGTGTTGTTTTAAAATCTAATCTGAAATATAGAAATAGAAATTATAGAAACAAAATGTTTCACAGCAGTTTTTTCAGGAACAGAATCAGGTTTATTGACATTGTCAGAGAAGGAGTTCACAAACTAGGGATTTTTTTATGGTACAATCGTGCAAGATGACACATATAAGGGTAAATAGAATTATAAAAATATCTAAACACTGTGGCAATATATAAGCAATATCTATACCGTATATCCAGGTCTGGGACGGATTTTAGCAGGGGCTTACCGCAGAAGCAGCGAGTTTAAAAATAAAATTAATAAAATTGAACAATATCACACCAAGATCCCCAATAAACCTGCTTTTCAGTTGACTGCTGATCCACAGGACAAAAAACTGGTCATAATCAGGGAAGCAGACAGACTAAAGAAAGCTAGGAAACGTCTCACCAAAACACACAAATAACCTGGCGCTGATGGGAGGCAAACAGTCAGATTAGAACCGCAGAACTCGCTGCTTCTGCATCAACAGCGATGTTGATGAGTGGAAAAACCCCCCACCTGGTCTCCTTACCAAAGGGAGCACCGCACATTTCAAGGGATAAAAAGACATTTATGTGCGCTTATAGTCGTGAAAATACGGTAAATTCTAACACTATCCATTCACAAAAATATAAATCCTACGGGAATGCCGGGGCCCCGGGCTGCAGCCCCGGTAAGCCCCTGCTAAAATCCGTCCCAGACCTGGATATACGGTATAGATATTGCTTATATATTGCCACAGTGTTTAGATATTTTTATAATTCTATTTACCCTTATATGTGTCATCTTGCACGATTGTACCATAAAAAAATCCCTAGTTTGTGAACTCCTTCTCTGACAATGTCAATGAACCTGATTCTGTTCCTGAAAAAACTGCTGTGAAACATTTTGTTTCTATAATTTCTATTTCTATATTTCAGATTAGATTTTAAAACAACACAAAGTGGGAAAAGAGCATGAGAGAAAATGTGTTTAATGTGATGAATACTGAACAGGTTTACATTGAGAGTCGTTGGGATGATTTGCGTGTTGTACGGAGAAATTCGTTGATCTTATCAATGCAGTCCTTCAAGTCACTCTTCCCCATATCAGGAAACTTTCGCTGCAGTGTTGAAACCACAAAGTTGAGCTGTGAGGGGGAGGGGGTCTCTGTAAATGGTGGTGGTTGAATTCTATTGTCAGAGAACAAGAGAGTAAGTTGTCTGCAAAGTACCGCGTCAACTCTGAATAACCTGCTAAAGCCATTTGTCGTTATTTTTTGCACTGATTAGGCGGGGGTCCTGAGGGGTAGGGGGTCTCACAAACATAAGTTGTTCATGAATGCAGGCAGACCATATTTCTGGTTTTCGTCAAACCCCATTTCCATTTCTTTCGTTTTTAAAATTAAATAAAAAAATTAAATGGCAAAAATCCAAACGTGTCTGCTAGTTTAAAGTCCATCTTATTTATTTGAATATTTAACGAAAACATTGCAGATGCTTCACACGCACACAAAATGACAGAAAGATCCGAGCGTTTTAGTTTCTATATATATATAATACCTTTCAAAACCTATGAGTGTTTTTAAAATCTAGTGATTTTTTTAAAGAAAATAAAAGAATAAAAATAGTTAAGCATTTTAAAAGGAATTTTAAAAAAAGGAACATAACAGCATTTTTTAAATAAATGATTTATTATGAGAACATATCATTTCACCATTTATTGGGGGTAATTAATTGAATGCTTATTTATTTATTGAACATGTGTATATTTATTTATTTATTTAGATTGGAGTAGATGTGATTAGATGAGCTTTATTGATCTCACAGCGGAGAAATTCACATATTGGCATAGAAGTTACTGGAGGTGCAAACAGGGGGGAAAAAGGTGCATTAAGATGCTTTATAAAAAAAAAAAAAAAAAAAAAACATTTAAGGAAACCGGGTCACAGTTGGGATTGAACCCACAAGCTGTTAGTCTACACACCACTCAGCTTAACCACTGCGCTATAAGTTCGGAACATGTGACATCCCTCCCAGTCTGCTACTTGACCAGACTGGGAGGGGTGTCACGTATTGCACGGCAAGAAAGTAACACACAAAAACAAAGCTTTCAACGGCACTTATATTTTACAAAACTAAAGAAAATATATTTTCTTACATACCCTTTTGAATAACTTTGGCTTATCTTAATGAGGAATCAACTTTGGATATGATTTTAATTTCAACATCACCAGCCGCAGCACTGTCTCTGTCGCCTTTCTCTGGTTGCGCTACAGTCCGTATCCCCGGCTCCAACTTAATTAATTTTATTTTTCATTAAATAATAGCGATGCAGATAAATAGAAATAACAGTTCTCAGATAAGATCGGAGGTGTATCTATAACTACTATCAATCTATCTATAAATATTTTCATGAAATAAGATTATGCAGTCCCAATGTTAAATTAATTCATTAACTTTATTTTAATCAAAAACAAAATAAAATAGAACAATATCACACCAAGATCCCCAATAAACCTGCTTTTCAGTTGACTACAGGCTCACAAACGTACAGACACGGTGTCTCTGACTAAAGGAGCTGGTCAGCTCCTCTTTTTATACAGGCTCATGCGTGAATGTCCAACGAATAACTCCAATTGTTGTTTCAAAAATAGAAAACCTGGTTTCATTACTTTACATTCTAACTTTCATTACTTTATAAAAAAAAGCGATAATAATTATAATAAAAAAAAAAAAAAAACATTTAAGGCAACTCCGCCACAGCTGGGATTGAACCCACAGTCTATTGAACCAAAGACCACTCAGCTTAACCTCTGCGCTATAAACTCGCAACCCGTGACACCCCTTCCAGTCTGCTACTCGACCTATGTAATTCTGACTCATGGGACGCCGAAATGGAGTCAGACTGCCACCTAGTGGCTATAGTAGTCACATGTTTTTCACACAATACGTGAAACACGCGGAGCGTGAGTGAAGTGTCCATTTCCAATCAGCGCCCACTGTAGAACCATGCACACACACATTCACACCTAAGGACATTTAGACTCTAGAGATAACAATTAACCTAACAAACTTGTTTTTGGAGCGAATCCATGCATACATAAGAAGAACATGTGACCTCCATGCAGAATGTCCCTGGGTCAGGCACCCAGTACTTACCAGGAGGCTCAGATTAGGGTTCTAAAGGAGCACCTTATTCAGCCAAGTAAAAAGGTCATAAAGGGACTTTCCAAGTCTTTTAGAACCATTCATGTCAAGAAATATTAAAACAGTCCAGTCCACGTCCCTTAAGAAAGCATCTGATCATGTATTTGAGGCTGCTAGTACTGATTTAGACATGAGTGTGATGGCCATCTTGATCCTCTGGCACAGCTCCTTCGCACAGCTCATTATAACTGAGGCTATTTAAAGAAGGTTCCCGGCACCTGTGGATTGCCTGCCCTGTCAGGCTCACCCACGTCATCTTTTGGTATTGGCAAACTTTCCATTGTATATTTCCATTGCTGTGTTTTTTTTAAACACTTGATTAATACATTTGGTGTTAAATGCCCATCAGTTCTATTGACTTCTGTCACTTGTTTGAGACGGTCATGACATGAGGCAGTGTGAAATTGTAATCTTATTCCTGTTTTATCTTCTTTACCGTTTTCAGTGTTTGTGACAGCTACTAACTCTACTTTGTAAATTTTATATCCATAATAGTTCACAATTTATATTCCTACTGTCCTTCAGCCTTGAATTGGTTCAGCCCCATGCAGTCTCTTACATAAATAAAAGTTGTTTCATTACGACATAATAATGCAAGTAAAAGACAATTCCGTTTTGGAAGTCAGGTCCTTCAATTTATATACCATTTATATTTTCTTCAACCATTTGCTTCTATTTGTGTGTTTTGTTAGTAGAGGTTTGATTTTTAATTAAGTCATTTTTTTTTTTTTTTACATAAATGACTTTGTGTTGCCCTCATTGTGCATCAAAAAAGCTCGACAACTAAACAGTGAAGAATTACATAAATTATGATAAATAATAATCATTGCATTATATATCATCATATGGATGGTGTCTGCAGATATCTTTAACATAAGTAAAATTATCTATAAACTGTAAAGGGTTTCAGATTGTCATGCCTCAGAGAGATATTAAGAGTCTGCAGCTACATATTGCATCAACCTACAGCACTGACAGCATTGCTTATTTCTGGGTCTGAAAACAATGAAACATGTGCAGTGAATCACTGATGTTTTAATCTCCCTATTTGATTCCACAAAGATTCCCACAAGACACACTGCAGTAACACTGCACCTGTGAGGGAATCAGGGATACTGATCTGGGGTGTAAACAGGAAAGACACTTAATATTCCTTTACATTTCTTACATCAGATTATCTTGTCTTTGCATGTGCATACAGAGTTAATTAGGTACAGTTTTTTTCTGCAGACTGTTATAATCATCCAATGGACATTCAATGGCTGAAGTCTCTTATTTTCCATAGAAAGATATAACCAAAATGGTGGGCTAAATTCTCCAGCTTTTAACTTTTTTTTTTTTTTTTTTTAGGTAGGATTGCCAAAAGATTTCCACTGCATGATATGTTGTAAGTCTCTAATGGAACGATAATAACAGTGCAGACCTGTTCTTTGTATGTTTTATTGACTTGCTCCTGGGTCTTCAGAAGGGTCTCACTCTCCTTCAGCTGCAAGGCTAATCACAGGCTGCTCCCTAGCTTGTGAGGTAGAAAAACTCTCTTAAAGACCACTGTATTCTGAACATAAGTTCAGAGTACATCTCTCTTTAGACAACTAGTATGAGTCACTAGCCAGCACCAAAAATGATGCTGCAACATGTATTACATTACTGTCTTGCAAGGTAGGGTATGACAGCCCACTTCTGTCAATTTCACCATTATGTTACCAAAGAGCTTTACTTTTTAATGAAAAGCTACACCCTGAAAATTCTCTATTCCCAGACAAGTTTGGCTTATTCAAATTGTTTGTTTGGTTAACTTCTGACATTATGTCCCTTTCAGAATAAACCACAACCCTCTGAATGTTACTTTAAATCTAATAAATCGAGGTCACTGTGCATATTGTCAGTAACAAGTCAGGATGTATGGGTTCCAATAGCAACTGTTGATAAACTACAGTACTGCAGTGGCTGCCAGAAAAACAAAGAAAACACATGTTTTATTTAGACATTATTTTTATAACATATTTACACATACATAGCAGCTCGTTCCTGTTTCTGAATCATTCATCAGGAAAAAATCTATTAGGCTTCAGGAATAACTTAGTTAATTCTTACTTCATAAAACTGTTTTTGAAAGAACTATTAAGAAATTATGAAAGTTTCTCAGAAGAAACGAAGATGATTGGGTCTAAATCTTACTGGACATGGATAAAAAACATAGTGCTGTCAATATCAGAGTACATCTTGGTGAGATATATAATAACAAATCTTGTTAGGCAGGCCTTTCCAATATTTTTATATTATGATGGTATACATTCATAAAGAAACTCATTTATATAAATGTTAAGCCATTTCTGGATTTCACACTATCACTAAACAAATTATTGCTTTCTGTCATTCTACTTTATTGTTGGTTGTTTTTAGCAAGGCTGGCTGTGGTCTGGGGCAAAAGGGGACATGGCCCCCTTGGACAAATCCCTTGCCTCCTCAAATCAAATCTACCAAAATTAACTGAACATAACTCATTTTCTCTTGTCCGTCTGCAGTCAGCAGAGAGCCCAAACCTATGCTACGCTCGTTCTAGTAAATGACAAATCAGCAATCAGTATGCAATTGAGCCTACTAGTACAGTGACCTGCTAACAGTGTCTTTTTCTCCCTGAGAGAAAAAAGCTGTATCAGCTTGAGGAAAAAGAGAAACTCCATTCAATCCATTATGGTGATAATTGTTGTGAGACAATTTATAAATAGTTAACTATAAAAACAAATGCAAATATGTCAACTCTTTCATTAAATCAGCTTGTGAACTCTTTGCTGTTCATTTCCTCAATAACATAAGCACTGAGAGAGGTGAGTGACCGGTGTATAAGAGACTAAGGAAAAATGACGAATGTAAGGGACCAACCCACTTTCTAGTTTTTATGCTGTTTTTTAAGCATTGTTTTTTATAATCACAAACCTTCCCACTTTCAGGATTTAGTCGTTCTTAGAGAGGTTCACAAAACATATATTTGAGGATTCAAATTTCTGACACAAATACCCAAACAAACTAAACGTTTTTTTTATTGTCTTTAAAATAATTGAGCAATACCTTTTAAGTCATCAGTTTTATTTCAACGCCTTCCCAATTTGAAATGGTCTGGTTATTTAAACCCTAAAGTCAGTGCAACGTTTCAATTCCAACTCAATTTTTATTTTTTATTTTTTTCTTGGCTGGATTGCATCAGTTTGAAAACATTCAAGATCCAAGAAAAAATAAATAAACAAATTAGAAGTTAGTTATAAAAATTTTGAAGTTTTTTCTTAAAAAAAGTGAACAATATGGTAAATCTGATTATTTACACATTAGAGCATATCCAAAATTCTTAAATTAAAACCATTTTCTTATTGTATTAGTCAACAAAGGATAGAAAAAAAAGACAACTCTGCACATAATGGAATACATATTTTAGTTAAAGCTCATGACTAAATCAGGTAAACTCAACTAAACTTAAGTTATTTTGTACACCAAAAAAAGGGAAAAACATGGTTGAAAAACCATTATCAATCAAATGATGAGATGATATTAGTTCAGCATGGATTTTGTGTTTGAAAACCAATTTGGTTTGTGGTCAAAGTAGTTTTTAAATAATTTAGTGCAATTGTAATGTGTTAAAAACAATTTACAATGCAAATAAAAGAGGTAAATACAACATATTTTGGAAAATAATGTGTTATTAAATAATTTGCTTAATTCGAAACCCTTAATCTTTATTTAATTGATTCTTAACCTTATAACCTTTAAAGAGCTTTTGCCTTTAAGGCCTATTTCACATACACAATTACTGCACATTGTGCATATCATTCCTACTTGTGAATGACTTACCTAATACACATGGACAAAACTGCAGTTAGGCATAGATCAGTTTAAAGGTGCAAAAAGGGTTCTCAGACTCATTTCACACTTCCGCAAGTCTTTTAGATTTGTTGGTACATGGTATGTTCTTCACATTTCAGGAGAAGTGTCTTGCCCAAATACACAACCACTGAGACTGATACAATGATTGAGATGGGGTTGCTTTGCAGGTCTCATACATTATCTTTGTGTTCTCACAACGATAATTAATGAAATTCTGCTTACACCTGGAATCGACTCTGAATTCATGTTGGAAAAATTATTAGCTTGTTTGTTATTTTTGACCAGGGCTTTTCCCACAGTGCATTCAAGGTCTAAATCTCACTAATTATAATCAGGATTATAATTATTTTGCCATTATGACTTTAGATAAAATTCAGGATGAATTTGTCTCTGTTAAGACCACAATAATAGAACAATAATTAATCAAAATATTGGGTCTTTTTATTTTGAAAAAGCAGTAATGATGAATAATATAGGCAAATATAGTAATACTCTAATATGTACACCATATTGTTCAGTTCCACAGTAGTACTATGTTGTTTTGGTGAACAAAGCCCAGTTGTATGGTTTTGGACCTCTATTTTATTCTTTTCCATTTGCAAATCTATTTACAGTATGCACAGGTTATGTGCTCCCAACTGCTGAAATATTTTTCTGTTCAAACCCTAGGTTGTTGCTCAGTGGAGTTTGCTCTTTGTACCTGCATGGTTGGTGTGGCTGAATCATGCTCACCTGTTGCTCTTTGAGATTAAGGCTACTTACTTTGAGACGTCTGGTTCTGGAGAGCCAGGAAGGTAGCTAGCAAACATGATGAGTCGCAGGTGTAGCAGGTTTGGTGTGCTGGGGCTTTTCTTCTTTATGTTTTTGTTTTAATGCTATCTATCCCAGTGTTTGGGAATAATATATAGCATTCAAATAGATATGGAGAAATAAACCCAGTAGAGATATTGCCCCCGTTTCTTACTTTTGGGAGAAAGCATTTTGGCTGTGGTAGGAGCATTCTGGCTGAAAACCATGTATTTCCAAATTTTCTGAACTCCTTTAACAAAATACATAAGAAGCAAGTTGCATACCAGTGACAAATGTGAAACAAACAAGAGTGCTCTTATACTCCACTAATCTGGAACAAACTTCCAAAAGATGCAAGCTAGCAATTTGTTTTAGATTACACTGATAATCTGTTTATTTATCAATCGCTTTACTATTTATGGTTTATAATTATTTTATGAGTTTAATTATTATTATGTTTTTTATCTTTTTTATTATAAATTTGTATTATTACTAGTGCTGTCAATCGATAAAAAATTTTTAATCGCGATTAATCGCATCAATGCCTGAGTTAACTCGCGATTAATCGCATTTTAATCGCACATTTTTTTCCTGATTGAAAATCATTTAAATACTCTCGATGACATACAAAAAAATACATACAGGCTAGGTTTGTGCCAATGTTCTTTTTTTAAAATGAAAACAGGTCACAG